>NC_030389.2:34335121-34935121 GCF_001625215.2 Daucus carota subsp. sativus
TACCTAAAAAACCATAGTACACACAAGAACATGATAAAATATGTAAAACATTCATAAATAGAAGCATACAAAACTCTTTCCCAAACCCTGTAATTTGCTCAAATCATGATCAGGGACACCCTGGCGTGCAAAAGACCATCAGAGGATTCAGCCTAAAAAACACAAAGAATCAATAACAACAAAAATTAGTAGTGACCCGTTTGAGCTTAGGACATAAATAAACATAATTCAAGCCAAAAAAACACAAAGAACCGATAACAACAAATTTTTGCAGTGACCCATTCAAGTTAACAAAGAACCAAACAAAATGAATTAGCATTATGGATCTTCTGATCATATTTACCAAACTGTTCGTACAAGAAGCTACTAAAAACAGTTTCTCACTTTGTTGCCTAACTGCTCCCTCATCACCTAAAAAACCATAGCACACACAAGAACATGATAAGATATGAAATAAAAGCATACCGAACTCTTTCCCAAACCCTGTAATTTGCAGAAATCTTGATCAGGGACCCCCCTTGGGTGCAGAAGACCATCAGAGTATTCAACTAAAAAAAACACAAAGAATCAATAGCAACAAAAATTAGCAGTTACCCATTTGAGGTGAAGACATAATGAAACACAATCAAAGCCAAAAAAAAACACAAAAAATTGATAACAACAAACATCTGCAGTGACCCGTTCGAGTTAAAATCATCACTAAACATAATTTAATCCAAAGAAACATTAATATAAAAAATCAGTGTAATCGTAGAAAAGCAGAGCTGAAAAATGAGAGATTATGCAAGAAAGTGGCTCTTATAAACATGTTCAACTTGATGCCCACAACAAAATCACATTCTAATGAAATCGGTGATAATACAGTCAGTTGGGCATTTGATCGAACACCTTATTACCAATCTTATTTATGTGTAAT
Organism: Daucus carota subsp. sativus; assembly: GCF_001625215.2. NCBI lineage: Eukaryota > Viridiplantae > Streptophyta > Magnoliopsida > Apiales > Apiaceae > Daucus > Daucus carota. The sequence continues at coordinate 34,336,038 of NC_030389.2, forward strand.
CAAGTAACAAACACTCACCCTACCCGAAACCGACCTTAACAGCAGCACACCAATCAATCAGGGTTCCAGCCACAAAAACTTCGCAACCACCCTGTAAATCTTTCGGCAAGTATACCCTATGAAATGTATAATATATAAAATTGAGATGGACATTTGGTAAATCACAAAAAGAAAGAGTAGAAATCTGAGAAAATAATACCGGAAGAAGATTCACGACTAAGCTAGAGAAGAAGAAGAGGACGCCCACCGGAAGAATAACAGCTGTTAGCAACAATCGCTATAGCCAAGCCAGCCGAACAAAGAGGTCCAACAGTGTGTGCGAAGCTAATTTTCAAGCAAGAAATAATCAAGCGAAAAGTAACGATTGCCGGAGGATCATTTATAACAACTGTCCGAGGAGATGATGAGGCTTCAGTACAACTGTCCGAGGAGATGATGAGGCTTCAGTTACGAAACCGATCAGCCAGGCATAAAATATAATAAAAATTAAATAAGAAGAAAAGAGGCAGCGGAATAATTGAGATATGCTGAGAGGAGAGAATTCAGTTTAAGAGCAAGGAGGGAAGAGCCACGTCAGCCGCCCGGGATTTTCCTTTATATAGATATATAGATATAAGATTCTTGAGCAATCAGATGAATTTTCTGATGGGCCTGTGCTTCCAAGTCTTTAAGATATGGCCTTTTGAGTTGAGTACAACTTTTCTTGAGCAATCAAGTACATGTTTTGTTGGGCCTCTGCTTTCAACTCTTAAACTTATGGGCTTTCTATAATGTGAATTATACTGGCCGTAATTTGTATGCAGAATTATACACGTGCTAGTGCGGATGTGTCTTTCGGTGTGTACAGTAACTGACTAGTGTTAGAGCAAGTCCAATAGGTGTGCTAAATCAAGTCTTAAATCCAAAAATAAGGAATATGGGATAAAATTGCACTCCAACACTATGCTAGTGATGTGCTAAATCACTAGCACAAGCTTCCCCTTCCCTATTTTTAGAATATGCTAGCCACTCCTAAACTATTTTTATCATTAAAATATTCATTTCTCTCTCTTCTCCACATCATTTCCCTCTCTCCTCCACACCAAAGTTGTTTAAATTTAATATTATTATAATAATAGGGAATGAATATAGGGAGTACTATTGGAGCTCATGTGCTAAATCTTGTGCTAAATCACTAGGACATATTATTTTATAATATTTTTAGGGAACCCTTTAGCATAGTGTTGGACTTACTCTTACCGCTTTATAGGCATTTTTACAGATAGAAGTTTCGAGTTACTACTTTCGTCCATTTTTAATTATCATATTTATAAAAAAAAAAATTTGAAAAAGTCACTTTTTGCGCTTCTATGTTCTGTTAGGGGTCAAGAGTTTCACTTATTTAAAATTTTGAAACACAAACTGGGAATTTAACAATCCTAACTTCTCTTCTCACCTCACTTTTTTCTTCTTACAAGTTACAACGTGTTTAATTTTAAATATTTTACTGTCTCTTCCTTTTGTTTTTAATGTTTTCTTAATTCTGCTCTAAAATGTTATTCTCTCTCAAATTAGGGTTTTGAGAGTCGACTCCCAACATTAGCCGTCACTTCTCCATTCTTCACCTTCATCCTCTACATCCACCAAATCATTTTCGCTCTCCCATCTTCTCCACTATTTATCTATTTTTTGTTTTTCAATAAAATCGAGTGTTGCTTAAACCTCGAAGATTCCAATCGAGTTTTATTTTCAGATCTGTTTCGGATTTGAGCTTGGACTTGATTGTTTTCTGAATAAATCAGATCTTTTGAAATCAAAGGTCCGATTGTGTTTTTCCGTCTCGCCTTTTGGCGTGTGTTGATTTAGTACCCAATTTCTAGGTGTTATATTTGTGGTTGTTATGTCTTCATGCATTATCAATGAGAATGATTGGGATGGAGTTTTGGGAGATCTGGTTTATCGCATCATTAATATTTTCGGCTGGCTCCCGGCATGTAGATAGCTGGGGTATGCTTGGAACGGTGGTGATCGCATGTGCTCACCTTTCACAAATTATAGTTGTTCATTATTCGAGGATTCTTGTTCCTCATTACTTAGTTTTTACAACTGAGTCGTCTGAACATTGCAACAGCCATGGAGCTATTGTGAAGCTACCATTTTCGGGATTGATGTAGGCTGGATTACTCGAGAAGCCTTTGTATTCATTTTCAATTTCAAGAATCATTGGATTCATTGTGTTAAGCAGTCTTGAAACAATGCGGCTATTTGTTTAGCTCGTTTTATTGTTTATTAACCTGATTGCATAGTCAGTTGGGGATCTGTCCCGACTAGACTTGTTTTAATTTAATGGAGTGAATTTGCATTTTGTCAAAAAAAAAAATATTTTACTTCACAATATATACAATTATTTCAAAAATTAATGTGTAAATCTTTTACTATTATATTATATTATTTTGGGTAATTGCAAGTGTAGTCAAACCATTAATTTCTCTCTCTCATAATTGCAACGTATTACAAACACAAAGAAAAGTCAAAGCAATATTTTAGAACAACATTACCAGGAAAATGCAATGTTGGACCTGGACAACACCCTGGGAAGCATCCAACCACTGTCTTCTGTTCCTATCGTTGACTTTTTCTCTCCCCCGTGTAAACCTTGAAACAAAACACACACCCTTGTAATAAACACATGAAGAAACAGGTTCATGAAGAAACAAGTTCATGAATCAGAGCTAGAGAGCTGACCAATCAGCTTGAGATTCACAAGTTTGAATCTTTTTGTGACCTCAGGTACTTTCTAAGCTAGCCCTTTTGATTCTTGTTGTTTTTTTTTACTGCTAAGTTATGGTGAAAGATAGAGAAAATTCTAGTGATAGCAAGAAGAATCAGTTTGTTTTTGGTGAAAGTAATGGAGGCCCAGATGAAAAGATTGGATTTTTTGAAAAGGGTATTAATTTTCTTGGAAAATCAGATAAAGATTGTGATGGGTCTCAGTTAAAATCCTTGAAAATTGGGTCTTCTGGCTCTCAAGAACTCACTCTTAGTTATCTGTGTGATAATTCCAAGTTGGGTTTTCTTGATAAAGAGATTTTGTTGAGTTCTAATGAGAAAGTGAGTGGTAAAGGTAAAGAAATTGTTTCTGAGGATCAGAATCAAGGAAATGGTAGATGGGTGGAGAGAGATTTTTTACAGCTGAGTAATGAGAATAGGGGAAGTTCTTTGAAAAGAGAGGTTGAGGATGATGAAGTCGATAGGGAAATTAGGGAAAAGAAGCCGAAGATAGAAACTCTTAATCTGTCTTTAGGTTTGTCTGATGCATCAGATAATATGCAAAATGTTGAGCCTCCAATTCGGGCGATGCCTAGTAGGAGTGTACAATCGTTAGCACCTTCGAATAATAATACACAAACCACATACTCAAATGATTTTAGTGCTAATTCAGCGTCGTATTCATATTCACACCCGTTTTCGCACAACGCTAGTTGCTCGCTTACCCGGAACTCAACTGAGTATTATGAGAATTCGGTTGGTAGTCATAGGAGAGACTGTGATTATATATGGAATGCTGGGGAGGGGACCAATGGATCGGTTCATAGTCGATTTAGGCCGGTTGGGGATGGAGTTGCACTTGCCAATCATGGTACTGGCATTTTACAGCCGACGCAAGGTAATAATCCAGTCAACAAGGATTCATCTAACAGTCTTCGTAGGACAACAAGCTCTGACACCCAATCATTTTTCCCATCTGAATTGCCTGCAAGGCCTCAGATGGACACACATTCAGGTGATTCCAGAGGACAAGGATCTGATCAAATAAGAGGTGTAGAGAATTCAGATGGAGGGAGAGGTAGGAAGCTTTCAAGACCTGAGAGGATTCTCCGTGAAATAGTATCGGAATCTGTTCCTGTCATGGCACGGATAATTCAAGAGATTCCTGATGAACTAGTGGAGTCCACCAAGGAATACTTGAAGAATGTAATTACCACCGCTGATAAGAAAGATGAACTAGTACGCCTTCAGAATAGGCTAGCAAGAAGATCTGACTTTAGCAATGAAAATCTTTCAAAGTCCAATAAAAACCAACTTGAAATGTTGGTTGCTATAAAGACGGGTCTCGAGAGCTTCTTATCCAGCAGACTTCGCCTTTCTGTAACAGAGTTGGTAGAAATTTTCATGCTAGAAAGGTGTCGGAATGTGAATTGTAAAAGGGTATTGCCTGTTGAAGATTGTGATTGCAAGATTTGCTCAACAAAAAAGGGTTTCTGCAGTGAGTGCATGTGCCCTGTGTGTTTCAAATTTGACTGTGCCAGTAACACTTGCAGTTGGGTTGGATGTGATGTATGTTCCCATTGGTGCCATGCAGCGTGTGGAATTCAGAGTAATCTCATAAGGCCTGGTCCTAGCTTGAGAGGTCGCCCTGGGACTACTGAGATGCAATTTCACTGTCTAGGCTGTGATCATAATTCTGAAATGTTTGGCTTTATTAAGGATGTATTCAATTCATGTGCCACCCAATGGGGTCTAGAAACCTTGGTCAAAGAGCTTGAATGTGTTGGGAAAATCTTTAAGGACAGTGAAGATTTCAAAGGTAAAGAGTTGCTTGTGAAGGTTGAGGAGATGCTATTAAAGCTCAAGAATAAGATGATTTCCCCTTCAGATGCCTGTATTTCCATCATTCAGTTCTTCACATGTAAGTGTACTGACCAAGTTCTACTGTTTTTTTGGTGTTGTCAATTTAAACCAAATTTTCTGTTATTCTGAGGCAGTAGAATTATTTGCAAGTATATATGCACCATCATTAGTAATTGAGCAAGAAAGTTTTAACACTATAATTTTAGCACGTTTTCTTTCGTTTCTTTTCTTTGTTTTTTTTTTTTTTGTATTTTTTCCTCACATAAAGCCTTTTTAAATTTTGTGGGTTGTTGGTTTCTTCTTGTTGCTATCATATGATATTGTTCTTCAATATTACTAAAAATATGTGTTTCTCCAGTTGAATATGTGTTATGTTCTCGTGGAGGCTGTTTGAGATCAGGTATAAGTGGTCGAACCACAGTATTAGGTGGATTACACTTTTATATATGTGTTTGGTTTGTATAATAAAACGTCTTTAAAGTCAGCCTGGTAGAAGGGGTGTTTTTAATGTTCCCAGAGACCCTCTAATCTTATCGCTCACAGCAATAACTGATAAAAGTAAGCTTGATAGGTGACTTTGGAATTACAATAATATTTGTAACTTCTGGAACCATTTGGAATGAGGAACGTATGGGCTACAATCACCGGAATTTTGTATAGGAATTTTCTTGTGAAATTACAATCATTTCTAAGGCTAAATCTTCTCACTTTTTTATTGGTTTGGTTTTACATGTAATGCATACAGATTTACTTTACTACTGCACTACTGCTTTTATTGCACATTTTAAGTGTAATGTTAATATGTTAAGAGATGGCAACCCTATGCGGTTATCCCCTTGCGGTTTCAGTATTCTTAACTTGTTTGTAAATCTCAAATTTTCAATCATGTCGCCATTATTTTTTCTTGTTTGAGATTAGGCCAGTCGTATCTAATTTCATTTGTTTTGACATTAATAGATGCAGAAGGTATGTCAGATATTCCCTCTTTGAGTATCCAAGCGAAGGACTTGGCATCCATTCAAACTACCGTGCAAAAAGATTTGGCCCCACTGCCAAGATCCGACTCTCTTCTTTCAAAATCCCCTTTCTACAATGGTGGGTACTCAATTGCAAAAAAGGACTTGTTGCCGCACGATCTGCATCAGAATGATATTAGCACTCCTCTTATGAGTGACAAAGTAATTGAAGATGAGTGGTCAGTAAAGTTGCCTAAGAAAGATGGCTTTGAAAGCTTAGAAAGTGTTGTACGAGTAAAGGATGCAGAAGCAAGAATGTTCCAGAGTAAGGCTGATGAAGCAAGGAAAGAAGCAGAAGCGTACAAAAAGATGATTAGGATAAAGAATGAGAAGTTGGATGAAGAATATGCCGAGAATCTGGCTGCATTGTGTTTACAGGAAACCGAGGAAAGGCTAAGGAAAAGACTGGAGAACCTAAAGGCTCTGGAAGATTCACATTGTGATTACTACAAGATGAAATTGAGAATGCAAACCGACATTGCTGGTTTGCTGGAGAGGATGGAAAGCACAAAGCAGCAATGGGTATAAACCATTATCTTTTAGCCTCTTATTCGGTAACAGTGAGTCTACTGACATGACTAGTGAAGTAGTTTTTCCCCCTTGTGTTTTTTTAATATCGGATATTGTTTTTCTAGAATCTGAAAACTCATTGTTGTTCTGTTGGAAGTTTTCGGATTTGTAGTTGGTGCAGCGAACAGCAAAATCTTTGTTTGGTCGAATTTTTTTTTTTGTTAACTGCCTTTAATCCTCATATTCCCCTCCCTTTCCTGTATGCTTGAAATCTAAAGCACTGAATTATGTGTTGCACCATAAAAACTTTGCTTAGTTGTTCCTGAATGCTGTCAATTTGAAAAATGTTACTTGCTAGCTAGGCAATATTATACTATAATATTTATGGATGTCAATTTGAAAAATGTTACTTGCTAGCTAGGCAATATTATACTGTAATATTTATGGAATTCAAGAATTTGAAACTAATCTGTAGCACACTAATGTATTGTGGTGGAAGTTGGACCAGGCAATATGACTAAAAGAGATTACTTGGGTGTTTGGCAGGCCAAGTTTATCATTTATAAACTCGAATGGATTGAAATAAATTTTTAGCTTTTCTCCTAAATTCAAAAAGCTTTTCTCCTAAATCATAGAACAAAGTTCCATGTAGTCCACATATTTACTGTAGTACCGTAGACCACGTATGTTCTGCAACTATAGAAATATTGCAAAATGTGTTATTTTGCAAATCATGTTCTATAAACATCATTATTTTGTTAAAAATTTTGACGATCCTAAACATTCTACAAGTTAAATAGTGAAAAACACATTATTCTGCAAAACATGTTAAGTTTGCAGAACATATTTACATATTACAGAACATATGTGTTCTACTTGTCGAACATAAATGATTTTCAATATTTTTCATGAAATAGTGATATTTATAGAATGTATTTCACAAAATAACAAATTTCGTACATTTTGCAATGTTTTTATGTCATTCTATAGTTGTAGAACATACGTGTTCTACGGTACTACAGTGGACTACATGGAACTTAACTACTAAATCATATATTGAAAAGCATAATTTGATTTGGATTTATCTTAATTTTGAAATTTGTCTTTATAAAAATATATATGATCATTATAAAAATAATTTGTTGTGTTATTATTATATTATTAGTTTTATAAAATTATAAATTTCTGATAAATTAATCCAAATAAATAAATTCAATTTTATTTTTTACAAATAAATAATTTCTTAATAATTAATTAGACTGCCCTACTTCTGAGCTTTCAGTATTGAGGAGGAGTTGTCAAGGGAAAATACTAGTGTGGGGACTTACAAAAAATAATTTATAAATTTCAAGATGGTAATGTATCCAAAAGTCTCATGATACCTTTCAAGAACAGACATTTGATATACATTTATTCTCATATGGCTTTTCAAAAATTCCAAATGAAAGAATTGCAATGTAATCGAGTGTCTTGATCAATCAAGTTATCAAGTTGTTGATATTAGAAAGAAGAGGAAAGCTCTGAAAAAAATGCCAAGCTGCCAACCACTACATAACTGTAATGATGTTCCATCTGTGAGTACAAAATTTTATACATACAAGTAATGATACCCATAATTATAACACAAAATCGATGAAAGTGAAAAGTGAAAATATAAGTGGAGACCAGCATAGGCATATTATTTAGTTAAAATTTTGGAGAGCAGAAATCTTAGGGCGGAGTCCAATACTGTAATATACTAACAATATATTTATTAAATATATTTATTAAATATATTGAAAACAGTGTTATAGTCGTTCAGGACACATAAACTTTAATATAATATCTTTTTATGTTTTATTATTAAAATAATTATATATTTTTAATTATTATCCGAGGGAAGGGGATAGATAGAAGCAAAGAGACGAGGAAGCTGATATTTTACTAGCAAAAATGATTAAAGATAAACATAATGTATCTTAAAAATAAGATACATATTGGATATTTTAATGTTTTAAGGCATCATATAACATCGTTGGAACACTGATTCCTTCCAAATATCTTAAATTTTATTTTCAAATATCTTGAATTTTGTTCTAAATCATCAATTTAAGATATTGTTGAATTTGCTCTTTGGACGGTCGTCTTACTTGCCCTCGCTGAGATTTGAAAATATATTAAATATATTTATTTTTAGTTGTAAGAAAGTTATGAAAATCTATTTATGTAAAAGTTTTATTTAGGTTTCTAAAGTTTGAAGAAAAGGAGATTTGTTTTTCAAATTGCATAGGCTACTTGTAAAAGTAAGGTGAATCGCACGGTTTATTCCTGTGCAGTCCCTTCTGTCATTTACTATATCACCTTTTTTGCTAATAGTGATCTGTCACCTTTATTATCATGCAGTATAATTCACTTATATATTTTTCTCGCTGATTTATATTTATACAGCTGTGTGTTTGAATACAGCTTCTATAAACACAAGCATCTTACAACTTTGTTCTTAAGGGTTTATTCACATGCAAGGGCATGGTCGAGTTTGATGAATGGTCGAGTTTTTTTTTTTTTAAGCTATTTATTTGATAGAAGATATTTAGGTGTTGTTTACTTGTTTCATATTATTTTCTGCTTTTCAGAAATAATTTTAGCATATTTTTATTTTTTAAACAGATTTCTGGTTATATATTTTTTAAAATTGTTTCTGGGACCAAACGTCACATTTATTTTCTAAAATCGAAAATAATTTTTGAGTTACAAAACATCACATCTATAAAACTTATTTGAGTAAATTAAACGGTGAAAAAAAATCAAACAATTTTTGTACCGTTCTGAAACCAGTAGCCAGTAGGTGTAGCCTTCACGAGTCCCATTTGTACTCTGATCAAGTTGCATTTGCACAGGACAAGTTATATTCAAGAAAAGAAAAGGGAGAATAATAAATAAGAATGCGGCAGTGGTGGCATGTTTATCCGTTTGTATATCATATATCTGCACAATTCCTCGGCTATTCCAAAATGGAAGTAGGCCAAGATACCTTTAATTCGTGTATGATAATATGATGGTTGATTCCACCACACAACCTCGGCTATTCCAAAATGCATACTTCGTACCCTCATTTGACAAAATTTGTCGAGATTTCCGATCTACGAGACTATATATTGAAATAAATTGTAAGAAAAGACAATAAAATTTAAATTATATCATGTTGAGTTAAGTTCAATGGAGACCACATTTTTTTAGGAGACCTGAAGACCATATATATTTTGCAAATAAAATTTTTCATGAAAACTTTGCAAAACGTATAGTTTTACAAATCATGTTCTACAAAATCATTATTTCATTTAAAATTTTGAATATCATATAAGTTTTACATGTGGAATATTACAAAATGTTTTGTTCTATGAAGTATGTTTAGTTTGCAGAACATTTTTTCAACTTGCAGAAGATACATTATCTACTTATTAAACATAGATGATCTTTAACAATTTTAATGAATACATGATATTTGTAGAACATATTTTACAAAATAATGTATTTTATAGTGTTTTGATTGCAGAACATACGTGGTTTCCGAGGTCTCCGATGATACAGCGGTCTCCATAGAACTTTCCTTATATTATAGATGATTATTTTAAAATTGTGTACTTGCTGCATTTCTTTCCATACATCCTGCACATAGGAAATATTAAATACTTATTAAAAATTATAATTAAAATATATTATATAAAAAATATTTCTATATATTTTTATCATATAAGATGACGCAATTACGTCTATTTAATATTTATAAAAGTTTGATGGAAGCCAATGGCTCAAAGGACTAGTTAGTAGTCTGTCGTGTTCTAAAAATTAGTTAACTCGGCCAAGTGCTTGTTGGAGTATTCATTTTAACCCCTGATCCGATCAGATTTTCGGATCTTATAAAAAATTGGTCAAAACTTGGTTTGACCCCGAGTACTCTGAGTCAAACTTGAGTTTAATTTTTTCGTAAAGTATGAACAATAACTGGGAATATACGTCCGCAAAGGTTGGTTCAGCTGGTTAAAGAGGGGACAAGTATCCTCTTGGTCACAGGTTCGACTCCCGAAGGAAGACAGGTTCAACTCCCGAAGGGAGCAGAATTTGTGATTATGCCTCGTGGATCAGAGTCTGTCGCACTTAGATGCGGTTTCACGTAGTTTGCATCCTGGATCAGAGTCTGTCGCGCTTAGGTGCGGTTTCACGTAGTTTGCATCCTGGATCAGAGTCTGTCGCGCTTAGGTGCGGTTTCACGTAGTTTGCAGGCTATTGCGGTTTACTTTGGTTCACGTAGTTTGCAGGCTATTGCGTGAGCTCGTGGGTATCAGAGTCTGTCGCGCTTAGGTGCAGGTTTACCTAGTGCGCACCCGAAAAATAGCGGCTGCGGGTTCCTATGTTAAAAAAATAATAATAAATAAAAAAAAATAACTGGGAATATAGATGTAACAATTATCAAAACTTATTTTTATTATATTGTGAGATAATATCAAAGGATAATATATACTTGAACTGTTAACTCTGTGTTGTTAATAATATTATTTATTTACTAACAAATTATTGATAATATTAGATTATTATTATTATATAACATATTATTATATATTAATAACAAAATACTATCATACTTAAATTTCAAGTTTCAACAATTGTATTTTTAATCTCTATATTAAAAATTGATTGAAAATGAATTTAGATAATAAAATTTTTTCATATCTGAATAGTTGTCAGAATACTCATTCCAAACACTTTCCAAATTCCGATTCCTCATGTTTTCCGGAACAAAACCGTCCATCCAATTTGTGGTTTTTACGACCTCCATGGTCAATAAAAATTTGTGGCTCCGCAAGATGCAGGAGTGATGGTTGGTTGGGATCTCAAGTATAGATCCCATTCCGCTTCTCGAGTCGCTCTTCGTGCACGCTAGCCAAGGCCCTGCCGGTTTAGGCTATTATGCACGTGCCAATGCCACTCATTTCCCATCCCATTTATCCAATAAATAAATGGTTTTTCTAATGTGTGTCCAAAGGCACACAATAAACACTAAATTCTACTAAAATGATCTATTTTGATTGGTGAAGTTGGTGTGAATGCAGGAGAGCCATTAGTATTTATTATTCATCCACAAATCAGAATGGCTATTTTTGTTAGAGTTAGGGACTATTGTGTGCGGTGTGTCCTTGAGCACACCATAGAAAAATCCCATAAACTATCACACCATCTCGTCCTAATTTTGTCCTTTGTCATTTTTTAGTCCGTATTTTTAGATGCAAACAAAAAAAATGCATTTTCATAAATTATTTTCAAGAAAATTTTGGAAATGAATTTGGCCATGTTATGTTAACACTTGCTGGTGTGAGACTGTGAGTTGTTGCATTCACAGTCGGGTAAAAAAAATAGATGTAACGCAGCTTTTAATGGAAAGGACAATGCAGATTCAGCTGCATTATACATAGTTTAGGTGTATGCTTTTAAAGGATGGTTAATGTTTCCGAGACCGACGACAGTGTTAATTTTGCAGTAAAGAGCTGCAGCTCCTTCCATCAATTTAGCCGTAACTCTTTCTCGCTCAATCTCTCCTGCCCAATATTATTTCCTTTGTGGTCAAACTTAAACAACGGCTACTTCTGCTGTGGCCTCAAGAGGGGAAATTTATGATTTTTGTTTTTTCGGGGTGATTTATGGATTTTTGTTTTCCGGGGTGATTGATGATTGAACTAAATTTCCAACAAACCGATGTTAAAATGGTTAATAAGTGAGTTAATTTATTGAGATGTTTATTTGAACACTTTTACTCGTAAATTAACATATCAAAATCTTATATCTTAAATTATGATTTTCATGTTTTTAATTATTTCTTTATTTTATGAAAAGGATATATTTTATGAAAAGGATAAAAATATATTTTTTTCATAAATAAATCTCATGAAGGATCTATTTACCAAACACCGCTTCCTATTTATGTGAGTGCAGTGTTTCGGTGTCGTAGTATATAAAGTGTAGCCACTTTAACTCAAAAGTTGTATGCAATCATGGTCTCACACTCTCACCACAAATGATACACACCTTGTAATGTAATTTTAATCCTAAAAGTATTTCTCTTGTTTATTATTGTCATCATCATTCATGATCACTTCCATCTTCTTTTAGCTTTGCATTCCGAGATAACTGCACCACTTTTATCTCTCGTTCAAGACATTTTTGCTTTCCGCAATATATTTTTAATTTAAAGCTTTCTAATTGTAGTAGATTAATCGAGATTACTAGACCCATTGAAGCCAAGTTATTTGTATCATTCCTTATTCTTATGATCACGCCTTCTCTAATACATGTATTTGAAAAATGTTTTTAGAATGAGTGGGGAGAAATAAATTGATAGATTTCCCTTTTGTAGTTTTGTATCTATTCTTTTTGTTTCTTTTGAATGTTCCTGTTTTGGTGCGCAATTTGTGCCTAAATTGTGGTCCATATATATAACAATATTGCAATGTAAACCGTGTTTTGCCCACCATCAAACGTAGGATAATTACCCCTTTAAAAAGGAGAAGAAAAATACTGTCAGTCTGGCATAATTATTGGGAAAATGTAGATAAGATTATAGATAATCTCTTAAAAATATCATGCACCGATCATTTTTTTTTTCTTTGTTTATAATTATAACCAAACTATCTGCATGCTTGTAAGAAAATTTGTAGGAAGATTACAAATCATTTATGACGATATTAAAGTGATATATTCTATTTATAAGAGCATCTCCAACCCTCACAAGCCCTTAGCTAAAAGTCCATGTGACTTTCCAAAAATAAATTTTATAGCCAATGTTCACAAAAAATATAACTCCAACCACAACAACCCCTTGTGTATAATTATAGCCATCCCCCTGGATGACTATATTTGTCGATCCGCTACAGAATCTGTAGCGAATTCCACGTCATCTCCTGCAATTTATTTTCCTCCTTCCCACTAATTACATATTATTTATTACTATATTAAACTGATATATTCTATTTATAACAATCTAAATATTAATAACATAATATTTTTAAATTAATAATTAATAAATTACAATATGTTAGCGGTTAAACAAATTTTACATACTCTAATGTTTTACACGTCTGATTTAGCCGTTCCCGTTGGAGAAGCTCTGTAAATGTAGGGTATCATGTAATATTTGTTGAACATGCTAGACATTGTGGGGCCGTTTGGGTAAACTTAAAAATGTGATTCTTGCTTAAAGTAAAGAAGTGGATTAGAATTGAAAAGTATATCAAGTGACTAAACTGTTTGAGAAAGAAGTAGAAGTCCTCAAACAAAAAGACTAGCATTCTCAACTTTTTACAAGTGATTCGTTTTTTATACAAATTGGTTAAGAAAAATAGAAGCCGGTTTCTTATCGAAAAAGACCGCAAGTCGTCTTGCCCAAACAAGCACTGTATTTCGATGATATATATTGATTATGTTGTTCGGCTATAATTTAAAAATAATATATTATGAATATTTAAATTATTATAAATGATGTGTAATATTTATTTTTACCTACCAGTAGAAGTTCTTGGGTATAATTATAGACAACGATAATATGATTGGAGTTTGAAATTTTCAATATATTATCTGTATTTTATATTTTTAATATACCAACTCACTTTGTTAATAATTTTTCATACTTGGAGTTGATTAAATAAATAACAAACTGAAACTTATCAATTCCCAAAATTTATTAATATTATATAAATTTCTAGATATGTATATTTAATTTTAGACTTAATTACCAAAAAAACTATATAACTATCGTGTTTTTTTCAATCAATATCAATATACTTATATAAAGGAGAAGCGAGGGGCGTGTAGGTGGCGCCTCTCACATCGCTCCGTTATATTTTTCAAAATTTTTGGAATTTTTGGATGAAAAATATCAAAAATTAGAACTACCTTTTTTAGTTCCGGATATACTAGAAGTAAGTTCCAGAATCTGATTTTGTTTTAGATTATTTATGGAATATAGTAGCTTGAAAGTTCTAATTTGATTTTGTTTCAGATTATTTAATTATGGGAAAAAAGATTTATGGAATATAGTAGTTTGAAAATTTTAATATGATATTGTTTCAGATTATTTAATTATGGGAAAGAGTAGCACACAAGTTTCTCTGCACCTATAAATACCCCTATAGGTTGGATCGTCTAAACACAATCTCCTCTCTCTCAATACCACAACCATATACTTATATAAAGGAGAAGCGAGGGGCGTGTAGATGGCGCCTCTCACATCGCTCCGTTCTATTTTTTTAATTTTCTGAAATTTTTGGATGAAAAATATCAAAAATTAGAACTATCTTTTTTAGTTTCGGATATATTAGAAGCAAGTTTCAGATTCTGATTTTGTTTTGGATTATTTATGGAATATAGTAGCTTGAAAGTTTTAATCTGATTTTGTTTCAGATTATTTAATTATGGAAAAGAGTAGCAAAGTCTCTGTGCACGTAGAAATACCCCTATAGGTTGTAGGGTTTTGGATCATCCAAACACAACCTCCGCTCTGTCAATACCACAACCCTACCTCTTTTTGGTGATAGTTCTCTTGCTCGATCTCTAATTCGGTGGTGCCGTCTTCTACGATGATATATGTTTGTTGGTTATTCTTTTATAATATTTGTATGAAAATATTATTTATGCAATACTTCGACAATATATGTTTGCTCGGTTCAAGCACCTTTTAAGTGAAGGCAGTATTAAAAAAATAAAGGTTGTTGCAAGCAAAGGTAGTTATAGACCGCTATGTGGTAGTCGACAAATCCAAACACGGGAGAGGAATATAGTCTTGACATGATATTGATGGATGATATCAATAAATTAATTATTAGTGATGTATGTTTGTTGGTTATTCTTTTATAATATTTGTTTTGTTCATTATTCGTGCATTATCTGTTTGCTCCGTTTAAGCAATTTTTAAGTGAAGGCAAAGATTGTTACAAGTAAAGGTAGTTATAGACCGTTATCTCACGGATTTAAGTTGGATGTTTTTGTGCACAGTCAATTCAAAAAAAAATTGGAGGAAGGTGACAATGTATAAACATGATTTTTTTTTTTAAAAATACAAATAAAATTAAGATTCGTCGTGGTTTAAATTATTAATTACATGTAGAAATTTATTTTCATTTTTTCACCATGAATTATAGTTCAATTTTGCAATTTTATATATTAGTCTCGGTATTACATCAAGATTTTTATAAAATAAAATTTATTTTATCCTACAAATATTAATTTTGAATTAATAATATACTGTTTATAGACAGCCACAAACTTATTTTATTCTACAAATTTTAATATTAAATTATTAATATAATTTTTATAGCCCGCCGCAACGCGCGGCTTCTCAACTAGTACTTATATAAAGGAGAAGCGAGGGGTGTAGGTGGCGCCTCTCACATCGCTCCGTTTTATTTTTCTAATTTTCTGGAATTTCTGGATGAAAAATATTAAAAATTAGAACTACCTTTTTTAGTTTCGGGTATATTAGAAGCAAGTTTCAGAATCTGATTTTGTTTCAATTTTGTTTCAGATTATTTATGGAATATAGTATCTTGAAAGTTTAAATCTGATTTTGTTTCAGATTATTCAATTATGGGAAAGACAGATTATTTATGGAATATAGTAGCTTGAAAATTTTAATCTGATTTTGTTCAGATTATTTAATTATGGGAAAGAGTAGCAAACAAGTCTCTCTCCACCTATAAATACCCGTATAGATCGTAGTATTTTGGATCATCAAAACACAACCTCCTCTCTCAATACCACAAATCTACCCGATAGTCCTCTTACTCGATTTTTAAAGGAGAAGCGAGGGGCGTGTAGGTGGTGCCTTTCACATCGCTCCGTTTTATTTTTTAATTTTTCTGAAATTTTTGGATGAAAAATATCAAAAATTAGAAATACCTTTCTCTTGCTCGATTTTTAACTCGGAGGTGTCGTTATTCTGCAACGATAAGTGAAGGCTGTTACAGTAAAGGTTGTTGCAAGCAAATGTAGTTATAGACCGTTATATTGGAGTCGACAAATCCAAACACGGGAAAAGAATATAGTCTTGACAGGATATCGATGGTTGATGTCAATAAATTAACTATTAATGATGTATGTTTGTTGGTTATTCTTTTATAATATTTGTTTTGTTCATCGGACATGTTTGTTGTTGTTAATTTTTATATTATTTACTTTGTATACATGAAAAAATTATTCATGCATTATATGTTTGCTCCGTTCAAGCAACTTTTAAGAGGGTAGTTATATTTAAGTTAAATGTTTTTGTGCACAATCAATCTAAAAAAATTAGAGGAAGGTGACAATGTAAGAACATGATTACTTTTCCATAAAAAATAAAATTTTAAGATTCGTCACGCTTTAAATTGTTATTTACGTGTATAAATTTATTGTCATTTTTTCACCATGAATTATAGTCCAATTTTGCAATTTTATATATTAGTATTTGTATTACATCAAGATTTTTATAATATAAATTTATTTAATCGTACAAATATTAACTTGAAACATTAATATACTTTTTATAGACAGTCATAAAATTATTTTATTCTATAAATATTAATATTGGATCATTAATATAATTTTTATAAGCCGCCGCAACGCGCGGATTCTCAACTAGTTTAACCATAATAGTGTATTTGTTGCAAGATAATGCAAGTAACTTTAAAAACCCAATCTCACCAGTTCATAACCATGGTTAAGTTAAAATTAAGATGGATGCCACATATATTATCAAGTTACTAATCAAATTATTTGGTACATGGGTTTTATTAATATTTTTACTATCTCATTAAGGGTCAAAATCTTAATTCACAATCTACACAAACGCAGAGCGTACTAAAACTTATGTTCGAAGGCGACGATGTTAGTTTGATTTTTTGTATTGTATATTGATTATTTTTCATGCAATTTATATCGAATTGATAATTTTATTTAAGAAAAAATACAATTTTTTGCCACCAAACTTATTGTGTATTTAAAAACTTAGCACTAAACTATGATTTTTTTTGTCACTGATGTTAGGTTCGGATTTTTTTTGTCACTGATGTTAGATTCAGATTTGATTATTAACACTATATTATTCTTTTTAGCATTATTAAAATATTCTGGTAGTTTGCAATATTTTGGTGATCTGAAAACGAGAGTTTGACACGTATTTTAATACTTCTAAAAAATTTATTTTCATAAATTATTTTATTATTTTTTCTAAATAAAAATTTATCATTTGAATTTTTATACACAAAAAGAAAATGTAAATATGGCTGACTTTTTATTTATGTATAATATATGTAAAATTTTAAAATTAAAGTAAAAAAATTGATGTCTTGTGCTGCTGACATTCATGTCAGCTATGAATTAACCATGGTTAGAGATTCATTAAAATTGAGTTATGTCAAATTGATTTTGTATTATTTAGTTGCATTATTCTGCAACAAAAACAGTTTTATGGTTAAAATAAAAAATCACATAAGTTTAATAATTTTTTTTAATTAAGTCTTAATTTTAAAATCTTCAGAGATGAAATTGGCACCCTAATCAGCAGGGACTAGAATATTTTCCAAAGGTGTCAGTGTTGTGAACAGCTCAGCTTATCACACTTCTCAGCTCACTCCTTTCTCAACTTCCAAACCCCCATAAAATCAACCCTTTCTCTCTCTCTTACACACACATTGTTCTGCACTTTGTAAATTTTCTTTCGAGTTCTTTTCTTTCTTTAAAACCCAACAAAAAATATTCAGAGACTGCTTAAAAAATGGTGCATACATGTGTGAGTTTGCTTGTGATATGCTCTGTCTTTGTTTTAGCTGCAGGTTCTTTGAGAAACCTCCCAACTGTTTCATTTGAAGAAGGGTATGCACAAATCTTTGGTGATGATAATCTTCTGATTGTTAAAGATGGGAAATCAGCTCACCTCAGTCTTGATCAAAGAACAGGTTTTTTTTTTTTTTGTGTGTGTGTGTGTTTGATGTTGAAAATGGTTATTTATTATATTAAATGTGGTGGGATTCATGCATTTGCAGGTTCTGGATTTGTGTCACATGATCTTTACAACCATGGGTTCTTTAGTGCTTCTATTAAGTTGCCTGCAGATTACACTGCTGGGGTGGTGGTTGCATTTTATGTAAGTGAGCCTGTGTGTGTTTTGTAAACATATTTGATGTGTTTCGATTAGACCTGACAATTTGATACATGACATGCGAGTTTTGATTTTTGGTACACGAAACACGAAAGGACATGAACACGAGCATTGTGTTAAGCTAGGTTCTACATATAGGTAGATATGTTAGAAATAGTTAAACCTATATGGCTATCTCATATAGGTGACCCTTTGGATTGGTATTTGGTCTTACATTTTACATCTGGTGAAATTGAATTATACAATTTATTAATCAACTCAATCAATTTTGTTATATATTGATTGTATTTCATTTTTAGATTAATGAAAATTACTTAACAAGCCTCAAGACTCAAGAGTTTATAATAATCTTATATTGATGATTGCAGATGTCGAACGGAGACATATTTGAGAAAAACCATGATGAAATTGATTTCGAGTTTCTTGGGAACATTCGAGGCAAAGAGTGGAGAGTTCAGACCAATGTTTATGGCAATGGAAGCACGGGAGCAGGCAGAGAAGAAAGATATGGTCTGTGGTTTGATCCCTCGGAAGATTTCCATCAATACAGCATCTTGTGGAGTGATGATAAGATCATGTAAGAAAGTGAAAATTTCCCAAAATACTGTTTTTCTTGGCATTTTTTCCCCAATTTAATAGCTATCATTGCAGAGTTTTTGTCCTGGAATCAATTTACTCCTAATTTATTTTGCTTGGTCCTGCAAACTATATTTATTCTATGTACCAATAACCTGTTTGTTCAGTTGGGCTATTATTATAACACATCTAGAAGAAATAAATAATGTTCATTACCATTGTTTCAGTTTTTGGTATGATGTTTCCGTTGTAGCTTTTAAGCATGCTGTCCTTATTAGGAACCTTTCGCATTGAGGATATAGTACTCTGCATATATGTTTTCCTCAATTTAATTAAGTTATCTTCTTCTTCTTTTTTAACCATCATCGAAACATGAACTTATTGCAGATGTTTATGACTTCGTAGTTGAATTTAAAAACTGGAGCATGTAATTTCAAGTTCATCACAGGAAAACATAGAGTTTAGGCATTGCAATTGGATTTTTACTTTACAGTTGATGGCTTGTTGTTTTACATGTCTTTGTTTTTTCTGTTAGAGCATGAAAAGTAAGTTGAGAGATTCCTTTGCATTTATCATGAACTGTCAATACCCTTCCACTAGCAGTTGTTTTTGCCCTTGTCTGATAATTAAAATTTTTGCACTGATTGATCAAAAGCTTTCTTATTTGTGTTTCATGATAATAGCAAACTACTGTATTTTCTTGTTTGTTTATGTGTGTTTTTATCTTGGTTCGCAGCTTTTACATAGACAGTGTTCCCATAAGAGAGGTCAAGAAAACAGAAGCAATGGGTGGGGACTTCCCTTCCAAGCCAATGAGTCTCTATGGTACTATTTGGGATGGATCTAACTGGGCTACCAATGGAGGTAAATACAAGGTCAATTATAAATATTCCCCTTACATTGCCGAGTTCTCGGACTTTGTGCTTCACGGTTGTGCGGTCGATCCCATTGAGATGTCCTCAACATGTCAACTGGTACCGCAATTTAAATCTGTTCCTACCGGTATCACAAATGAAAGCAGAACTAAAATGCAGAGTTTCAGGAAGAAACACATGCAGTACTCCTATTGTTATGATAAAACGCGATATAAGGTTCCTCCTTCTGAGTGCGTAATTAATCCCCATGAAGCCTCTCGGCTTCATGGATTCGACCCAGTAAGATTTGGAGGAAGCCACAGCAGGCATGGTAAAAGACGCCACGACAACCAATCAAACAGGGATGCGATAAACTCTGTTTAGAAATATTGAACTTACATTTCCTCTAGTGATTGTTATTGTCGTATTCCTCGTCGATTTGAATATTATTTTGTGTATAGAGAAAAGGAGAAAAAAGATTGCATAAATTGATTGAGGGTGGTGGTAGGGGGGCTTTAGCTGAATATTGGACTGAGGATGCATATTTTGCATACCTTAGGTTCAAGTGATTAATATGTAATGGACACATCCTCTGGATTTAAATAAACATAATCCACATTATTATCTACTCCTTATATATTTTGGTCACAAGCCACAGACCACGGCTTTTTTCGGAAAATAGTGATAAGATCAGCGTACATCTTTCTCTTCCCTCGTCCTGAGGGCGGGTTTTGGCTTGGTTTAGTTATATTCTATGTGACTGGGATTAGTGGGATAAATGCATAATTAATCATCAAGTGGATTAGCATGTGTGCTTGACAATAAAACTATACAAGCATGTTTGTCTTTTACATTAACATCACAAATTTGGGCATGGTAAATAAGTCAGTGTCAGTGTGATCAGATTTGTCATGTTCTGTATAACATTTAGTCAAATGGCAAACTGGAATCCTAAGCAAATTTTCAAACTACACCAATATAGAAATTCAAGCCACGCCAGCTCAACTGCTTTTCACTTTACAGAGAAGCTGAGACTCTTTCTATCCAACCCCAGTGTAATGCACTCCTAGATAACCAAGTAACCGTTTGCTTAATTTAAAAAAAAAATAAGTTATTGATAATTTATTAGATATAAAATTATTAATAAATTATTTTTTAAAGCGATCCTATACAATTTTATAAAGTCAAATTCTAATATAATAATAAATTGCTAAAACAAACTTCTCATATTTTGATTTATAAACTATCATATAAACGGGAGGATTGAACTCTGACTTATATTAGACTTTTAAACTCAACCAAACACCACCTAAATTATTTAATTTAAAATATTAAAGACATAAATTCTCCTATATCATCAAAATTTATGCAATCCTCACAAATTTTTTTGATATTTCCCTATATCTCAATTCTCTAATTTTTTTTTAACGTAGATAAATCCGATAATTACATTGCAGTAATGTAGTCTACATAGAGCATCTCCAACCATCTAAAGCTCTTGGCTAAAAAGTGAGTTGACATACTTAAAATAAAAAAATTTAGCCAACAGCTCCAAAAACTCAACTCCAACCATGTTCACCTGTTGTCTATAAATTTAGCCAACCTGCTATGGATGACTAAATTTGTCGAACCTCTACAGGTCTGTATGAAAATTTGTAGGAAGATTGTACATCATTTATTACTATATTGAATTGATGTATTCTATTTTAACAATTTAAAATATTAATAACATACTATTTTTAAATTATAGCCAACCAATATAGCCAGTACCATTGAAGCAAAATGTTTTGCAGGTTCAGCAAATTTTACATAATGTCTTACATGTCTAATTTAGCCAACGATTATAGTCAACGCCGTTGGAGATGCTCTTATGCGTCCCAACTCCCAAGTAAAGAAGATGAAAAAAAGAAAAATAATCCAGCAGTCAATTTTGTACAGTTTTCCGATGACCATGATATCTTAATTCAACACATTTCCTCGGTATAAAACGTTTTGTTCTACTTTTACTCGTAAATTCTTTTTTGCTTTTGCTAAATGGAGTAGTTCTTTTAAAATCTTGTACGTACGGAATATCAATTAAAATTATATGGAAAAGTAGTTCTGAAATTGAAGTATATGCCCACTGGGCCACCTCAAGTAAAAGGCTCTAGTGTTCGTTGGGCCTTTCTATAAATTTTGTGGGCCTTGGTTTACTTACTTGACCCTCAAGCTTTTGATCACAACAAAACGAGACAACACATTTTCAAGTGGCGACTACTATTTCTTTGACAACACCAAATTTCCAAATATAAAATTTAGCGAGCAAAATAGTATATGCTCATCCGAATATTCCCAGAATAACATATCGAAAACTGAAATCATTAGTTAACTTTCAATTAACCAAAAGTCCAAAAGTTGGTCTAAGAACACGTAGTTCATTTTCGATATATTTTGATTCCGTAATTTTTACTATGATCAATATTTACTAATATTGAATAAAACTATGATTAATATTTACTAATATTGAGTAAAAATTGTAAAATAAATATGTATGTAAATACGATAATCATATATGGACGACTTTTATCTTTTGAGTTCATCATTTATGTTCTACTTTCATACATATAATTTTCAAGCAAATTTAGAATTTTTTATTATAACTTTAAATAAATCAATTAATTGTCTCCCTAGTTGCGGTAACAAAGAGATAAATTATTATGGTCAAAATCAACGATGGTAGCTGCGAATTGCGATTGAAAATTTATTTGTTTATATGTATTAATTTAATTAAAAAATTCAATAACCATAGTTATAATCATAATTTATATTTTATTTTTATTGAAATAGTACTTTTTTTTGTCATATTATTGAAACTAGCTTCTTAACCCGTGCAAAGCACGGGTTGCTTTAAATTATTTTTCTCATATATTATTATATCTTTTATTCATTTTTCTAAAGATTGAGATTATTTATATTATAAAAATAATTTAAATTTTATATTTACTTGTATATTAAGTCATATTATCTTGATGTCTAAATGTACATATATCATCACTATGATGATATTTATTAAAATATAAATATAAAAAAGGGAAAATAGATTTTTTTGTCACCGAACTTATTATGTTTTTAGAAACTTACCACTCAACTAATTTTTTCCCTTTTAGTCACTGATGTTAGGTTTGGATTTGTTTTTAGTCACTAACTTAGGTTCAGATATGATTATTAGCATTGTGATAATTTTTTGTAGTATAATTAATACATAGTGATAGTATATAATTTTTTGATAATATGATGTATATTTATATCGTTGTATATAGCAATAATAACATAAAATGAGGTGAGATATAATATTAAAATCAGAAAAAATCATAATTAGAATTTTAGAAATTCATTAAATCATCAGTATGGAATCAATGACTTCAAATAATTTATGCTCTCCATGATAAAATAAAGTCTAATCGAGTGATACGATGCATCATCTTTCACTATTAAAGTTTCAATCACATAGTTCAGCTTAAGATCTCTCTTAAATTTATCCTCATAATTTTTAATAACTTTATCTTATTATAATTTTCAAGATAAAGATAAATAAATAGAGAGGAAAACTTAATCTTCGATGATTTATGAGATTTTCTTTTTGCGTATAAAAATTCAAACACTAAATTTTTACTCGTAAGAAAAAATAAAATAATTTATGAGAGTACACTTTTAGAAGCCGTAAAATGCGTGTTTAACTCTTATCACCGAAGATAAACGATCTTGGGTACATAAAAGTACTATATATAAAGATAGACATATATGAAATCATCAAAATATTACAGGTTATCACTATATTTTAATAATACTACAAAGAATTAATATAATGGTAATAATCAAATCCGAACCTAATTTTAGTGGCAAAAACAATTCCGAACCTAACATCACTGACTAAAAGGAAAAAAAAATTAGTTGAGTGGCAAGTTTCTAAAAACATACTCCCTCTGTCCCTCTCATTTCTTTACCGTTACTATTTTGGGATGTCCCTCTCATTTCTTTACATTACCATAAATAGTAAGTTTTTTCATCATTACACCCACTATCTTCCCCCACTATCTCATATTTAACAATAAAAACTACTATTACACCCACTACTTTCCTCCACTATCTCAAATCTATTATTAAATATTGATGGGTCCCACCACTTTACCCACTTTTCATCTAACTTTACTCATTTTTCATACATTGTCTTGGTCTCCGTGTCCCCCTCCAATGTAAACAATTGAGGGGGACGGAGGGAGTAATAAGTTTGGTGACAAAAAAAATCTATTTTCCCTATAAAAAAATATACACTATTTAAAATTTTATTATATTATTAAATTACCATTCACCTAAAATTATTGAAAATTTGATAAAAATAAATAAGATTCTTGTCGAATCAGAGTCTTTGTCGTATAATTAAAAAAATCATATATATAATTTTATTAAATCATATATATGATTTTATTAAATCACAATAATTAAATATTCTAAAAATCGGCCGAAACCGAATAATCGATAACCAGACGAATTTTTAACACGATTTGGTAAAATCGATTAAATCGATGATTAATTGGTTAAAACTGGATTAATCAGTCAAAAATAAGGTAGAATATTAAAATTTACAAAATTTGTAGGGAAAATTTAAAATTTTAAAAATGAGTAGATATATATTATATATGTATAATATTAAAATAATTCTAAATAATGATCATGTTATAATTAATGTATATTAATGCTTAGACATTAGTGTATAATAAATACATTGCTTAGACATTAATGTATAATAAATACTTTAGTATTAAAAGTCAATAATAACCTTTATATATATTAAAATATGTGTAATAAGCAAAGGGTATATTAGTCATATTGAATTAATTTACTCAAGTTTGTTCTATTAGATATTAGATATATAATAGATAGTACTTATAAACACATTTACATAAAATTATGTATATTTATTGAAATAATGGGTTCATTTTAATTTTTCAATTTCTGTTTCATTCGGTTTTCACCGTTTTTCTCGGAACCTTGCATATCGGCCTTTATGCTCACCCACCCCTGATGTATGTACAGTGTACAAACAGTAATGCTGATATGTATGGATGGACAGTAGCCAGTATTAGAAACGTAGGAGTAACAGAAAATCGTATGTATATGCGTGCTCATTAAGCCACTCAAACCCTAGATCTTCACACATTAAACACACTCTCATCTTCTTTACATTTCTAGATCCATCTCAAAAACCCATCTTTTTTCTCTCAATTCCACGAATACCCATCTCAATTTCACTCTATTTCACCCTTAATTTACCTCACATTCCCCAAATCCCACATTTTTAGATCCAAGAATTCAGGAAATATGAGCTAAATTGCATAAAGTTTTGATCTTTGTGTCTGTTTGCATAAATCTTGATTATATCTAGGTGGGTTTTTGAATTTGATAGCTTTTTGTAGAAATTTTGGTATATTGTTAAAAGGGTTGGTTTGTAAGTGTGTGATTTGTGTTTTTGTGTGTATATGGCAATGCCGGGAGGTAATGTGGAGAAAATGCCAGGTGGGATTGAGATGATGGGGCAGTTTCATCAGAGACAGTGGGTCCCTGATGAGCGTGATGGGTTTATTTCGTGGATACGGAGCGAATTTGCTGCGGCGAATGCGATAATTGACTCAATGTGTAGTCATTTGAGAAGTGTTGGTGAGGCGGGAGAGTATGATGGTGTGATTGGGAGTTTGCAGCAGAGGAGGGTGAATTGGTACCCTGTGTTGCATATGCAACAGTATTTCTCGGTTGCGGAGGTTGTGCATTCGTTGCAACAGGTTGCATGGAGGAGAGAACGGGGGTTGAGGGATCGGGGTGATCGGGGGTATGGATATCGTGGGTTTGAGCAGAAGGGAGGGAAGAGATATGGTGGGGGGTATAGGCAAGGGGGTAATAGGGGTGGTGAGGTTAGTGGTCAGGAGGGGAATGTTGGTTCGGGAAAAGGGGATGACGGTAAATTGGCAGCTGTCATTGTGAAGACGGATGATAAGGGTATGAAATGATTTTGTATGCATTTGTTTTGTCTTATGGTGGTATGTTCCAATGATGTATGACAAGTGTATGAAATGCTTTTGCGTATTGTATACTGTTATATTTTGATATGTTTGTGTTTAGTTTGTGATGAAAGTCATGTTTGTGTTTGTGATATGTAAACATTTCGAAATTTGTTTAATCATGTGTTTATTTTCTGTTGGATTTTTTTTTTTTTTTTTTTTTATCACACAGTCAAACTTCTGTATAAATTGTGTGAAAGTGGTTAAAATTGAGTAAGGCAGCTGGACCCCAGAAACAATAGCGCCGCAGATTTTAGGAAATGTAGTATTATTCCTTTTTATGGTATTTTATGTAATCTATTGTTTGCAGGTGTTGGCTGTTACGACTAACTTTTTAAGCTACTAAATGATTTTTAGAAGTATATTAGTACTGATGTTACTTTCTGTTGTTGGAGCAGATTTGAGCATAAAATCACAAGTGGATAATGATAGCCAATGTTCAGGAAACTCGCAAGCAAAGCCATCAAGTGAGGGAGTGGGAGTGGATAATAGTGTTACTTCCGCAACAAAAGGTAAGTCTATTAGCTTTTGTCGCATGCTTGTTATATATTACCTTTTTTTATCACACTTTTAGGAAGTAGGTTCATAATCTTGAAATGGTATAGTAAAATTACAATATATCCTCCGCCGCCTAAAAACTGCCTCTACCATTAGTCCATTACACTTTACCTCCCGATAGTATGCAATATAAGGTTTAAAGTGATTAGAGTTTTTGTACAAGATGGAATATAATCTTGAAATTAGTATTCATCACTGGTAATGGGTTGGTAATCTTGATTTATTGTGCTTAAAGGAAAGCTATCTTCTTTTGTAATATTTCTGGATCATTGGTATCATTGCTAGCTAAGTATATTGTTTTATCTAGCAATATGTATGCATGCATTTTTTTAATACTAGAGTGTAATTGTCAAGATTTGCCAGTATAGATTGTTATGGTTACATCTGCATAAGAACATTTTCTATGGAATACAGGATTTTAACCAGTAATGACATAATGAGTGAAAGAAGTACAAAATAATAGAATTCTTTTTTCTATCACCTGTGAACTGTGATGCTGAATACTACTGACCTTAAGATACCATTAATAATATCTTGGGCGGTCGTCTTAATTTACTACACACCACATACCCCCTGAAGCACATCCAGGTCCTATAATATTGATAATATTTATCGTATGCTGTATTATGTGCAGCCATTAGCTTTGGACTAGAGATTGTAATTAACATGTTTGTACACTTCAATCGAAATAGGGAAGAACTCTTCTTTATAAATGTAAAATCCAGCAATATATTTTCCTCCTTTCCTGTTGCTTTAGAGATAACCTTTTACTATTAGATAGATCTAAGTTCTATCTTATTTATTTCGTAGGGACTAGTGAGGTTAAGCTGGAGAAAGCTTCCTCTACCCTGCCAATTTCCCTTGGGAGGAAGGATATTTCAGTTAATGCAAAAACTTTTGTTGGTACTGAGATGGTAGATGGAAAGCCGGTAATAATATTTGAAGTGCATTTGTTAGAGGAAATCCCTCAAATATTTTCTATATTTCTCAGTCTATTATTTATATAACCTTTATACCTTTAAAATGGACCAGTGTTTTTCTAGGTTAATGCAGTTGATGGATTGAAGTTGTATGAAGAGCTCGTTGACAGCTCTGAACTTGCTCAACTGGTTTCATTGGCAAATGATTTGAGAACCTCGGGGAGAAAGGGATACCTTCCAGGCAAGTTTGTGTATGTGCTTTGTTATGTGAAATATCAACTAGCAACTCATTTGTGATATTTTTGTGGTCTGTGATGTGTGTTTGGGGGAATGGGGGTATTTCGAAATTTGGATGTAGCAAGTACATGTTCACCATAATAGAATAGTAGTCAAGTTGACGCCCAAATATATTTGTAGCTCTGACTCAACCTATCATGATATTATATTATTTAATGTGAAATATAGCTCTGACTCTGTGGTTACTCTATTTCAAATCTTTACCTGCATCCTCTGTTTATCTTTTGTTGTGTTAAATGCTATGCATTAATTAAAACTTGCGGAATGTATCTATACTTAGCTGAAACATGGCAAGTGTCTTTAGTGCAGGTGTAAATATTAGTTTTTGTTTTCTGTCTTCATTCAAAATTTAAGATTGCATGTCCCTGAACTTGTGATCAGATCAGAAGGTTTAGTTGCCCCTCTTGTTTTTTAGCTCACTTTGATTGCTCTGTGCACCTGGATCGCATTGTAATTTTGATTATTATAGCATCAAGTACTTCACATGCAAATGCCTTTGATTTCTGAAAGTTTTTTTAATTGGGGAAGCAGGACCAACATTTATTGCATCACATAGACCCTCGCGAGGGCATGGGAGAGACATTATTCAATTGGGCGTTCCCATTGTAGACCCCCCTTCAGAAGATGGAACCGTAGGCAATACCTTTAAAGGCATGTTCATCATCCTTTATTTAGCTTGTTAAATTTACAATGAATTTAACAATGAAACATGTTGGTCTTATGACCCTGGAATGTAATATATTTTCTTCACAGATTACATTATAATATCTATATATATGATTGGGTTGGGTCTTGAAATTTCAGATAGGAGGATTGAACCCATTCCCAGCATGATGCAAGATTTTATTGAACGTTTGACTGCCTTGCAAGTCATTACTGTGCAACCAGATAGTTGCATAATCGATTTTTATAACGAGGTTAGTATGTAGTCTTAGGAAAATTAATTAAATACTGTAATAAGCAGCGCTAATCAGGTTCTCATATTCCTTTAGGGTGATCACTCACAGCCTTTTATGTGGTCGCATCGCTTCGGAAGGCCAGTTTGTGTTCTTTTCTTGACGGAATGTGACATGATTTTTGGAAAAGTAATTGTGCCGGATCATCTCGGAGATTATAAAGGTTCTATTAATCTTTCCGTGACACCTGGGTACCCTCTCTCTCTCTCTCTCACTCTCAAAAATAATTGGTGATGGTAATTCTATCGGGGATTTTAAAATTTATTACATTTTTTAATATTTACATAAATTGGGTCCTAAAATATTGCTATTGCAACACTGTTATGTCCAAATATTTGGAATGCCTCATTTTTAAAGTTTCACACTACCTGAAAATGCCTCATTTTGATGGGGCTTTCTCCTGATGTAATAATGCAGTAATAGTCTTTGTAAATATTATTTTTAAAGTTTCACACTACCTGAAATGCAGATCCATGCTTGTAATGCAAGGAAGATCCACAGATTTTGCAAGACATGCACTTCCTGCCATGCAGAAACACCGTATCCTCGTCACTTTGACCAAGTCCCAACCAAAGAAACCAAGCGGTGGTCACTATTCTTCAGCTGCGGCCGCAACACAATCCCAATGGGGGTCCCCACATAATAAATCTTCAAACCACGTAAACAACTCTCCGTCCCTCAAACATTATGCATCAGTCTCAACAGCTGGGGTATTACCGGCTCCACCCATATGTATGCCATTACCACCTTCCAGTGGTGTTCAGCCAATATTTATGCCAGCTGCAGTTACACCAGTCCTGCCTTTTCCTCCCCCAGTTGCTCTGCCACCTACCTCTGCTGGGTGGACTGTCGGTGGGCCAAGGCATCCCCCGCCTCGCTTACCAGTCCCTGGTACTGGAGTTTTCCTTCCTCCTGGTTCTGGAGATGTAGTGAACCAGGCATCGACAAATGAATATTTGTCCACTTTGGCAGAAAAGGACAATGACTCAGCAAAATCCAATGGCAACAACAGTGCTGCCACAGATATTGCCAATGGAAGTGGAAAAATGGCTGGAAAGGATTGCAATGGAGCTGATGAAACTAATGGTGAACGTCCTGTGGGTGAAGAACAGCCAAGTGTGGTCACAAATGTGGCGAATGAGCCAGCTGAAACGGTTTTGTGATAAGGGTAGCACTCGAAATTGTACTTGAAATCTAAATTGCGGCAATATATTAGAATTTACACGTTCTGAGCAGCAGACCAAACATCGCATATCTAGGTACTGAAATTCTCATTTTTTGGTCAATATGAACTTTTGATATTGAAGTCATGATGTAGAGTTCTTTTGTTATGTGATATACATTTACTGTCATATATATTAAAGCTTAAACTTCAACTATATGGTAGTATGAAGATATAAAAAAATTTCCTTTCCAACTATGAAGATATCTAAAAAGTTAAGGTTGCATTATGACTGCCATATGAGTTGTATGTGCAAAATTGCCAAAATATTTACTTATAAGAAGACTTGTCATAATAAACTTCTGCTCGATATCTAATTCTACAAGCTCAAAATTAAAATTATGAAAGTACTTGTCTACGGAAAGGAAGTTGAATGTCTCTGTTAAGACCTAAAATATATACAAGATAAACCTACATTAACAAGTATGTAAGTTGTAAGCTGAAATGCCCAGGAACCATGATAAAGAATATCAGTGCTGTATAGTTACATAGAAGAATGAAGTTCTTTAGAGGCAGACCATTGATGTTGGACTTCACCAAAAACATCATAAAACACAAACTTAGCAGTACTACTTGTGACCTCCACTGATAGGAATCCTTGGCCGCGATGGAAGAAATTTACATCGCATTGATAATGTTTCTGGTAATCAGTCATCCATGCCTTCGAACCAGCTCCGGTTGTGAAGAATTGGATTGGACTGCAATATTTCGTTATCACAAACTTGTTTAGGCCAAAAAACTGTATGTTATATAAGAGAAAACTGTATGTTATATTAGAGGACCCCAGCATAATACACGTGCCGGGGACCAGGACCCTTCTGTATATATCTTAAAGTGTTGGAACTGTTGATTCTAAAACATCATAAAGTTCCAGTTTGCAAGAGATCTCAAAATTTTGCTCTATTATTATGTGTTGGGCTGATCCTACTTCTGTCAGTGAGAGTCGTACATTATGATCATTTCTGCCGAGTTTTCAATCAGAGTCCTATGGTGAGTGAACATCTCCACGGAGTTTTCACTTGCAGAATCCTATGGTGTTGGTAGATTTCTTAGTATTGTACAATATAGATATGATTACCTGTTGGAGCATTCGACGTGTTCCAAGCAGTGATCATGGCCATTTAAGTAGAAATCAACTTTGTACGCCTGCAAATTGGTAGTGGAGATCACATATTTATACCTTCACTACAAAGCAGTATAGTTAGAGGCATTACTTCTTTACTTCGAATGAAGAACATACCTCCAGCAATGGAAGGAGGTCTGTGACGAGTTCTTCAGTGTCCCCGTGATGCCCGGTGCTTCTAATACCATGGTGCCCGACGACAAACTTCCACTTTCCTGTCGACATGCTCAATGCAGCCTCCAAATCCTTGTAACAAAAACTCTCAAGTCATCTCTTTCGTAGAACACTCTTATAGTAAATCATAGTATAATCTAAACGTATTAGTACCTTAAGAAGATGCACAAGATATGCATTTCTAGGAGTTATGCCCCGCCAGTCGTAAACATGATCTTTCGGATCCTCAAAATAGTGGCGCACAAATGGCGTCGTGTCAATCATGAAGAAATCGGCCACCTCTAGTAAAACGCATAAACCACAATAGTAAAAGTCGTATTCAGTGCACATGACTCATACGACAAGGTTCCAGGAGGTCCCGATTAATGCAATCTTAGACCATTACCCCTGTTTTTGTTTTTTAGGAGTCTACGATGAAAAAATTGTTTCAAGTTGAAGTAATTACCCGATTCAACAACAAAAGATCTATGACATATCCATCTGCTATCAATCTCTCTAAGAGCAAGGCTTAATTGTGCTTCTGCATTGCCTCTGTAGTCATGATTCCCCAAAACTGCAGTGAGATCATAGAATAACTTGAACAAAGCGAAAGATACAAGAAAAAACTTCTATCATTCTACATATCTACATTATTTCACCACATAGTACATAGACATACCAGTATACCATGGCTTCTGAAGGCTGTTCGCGTCGTAAACTTTCTGAAATGATTCCAGAAACAATGGATCATGAATGTCAGTTAGTCCATCGTCATAAAAGTTATCTCCAGTCGAGATCACAAAATCTACATTCAGCTTCTCTCCCGCATCTCCCATCTGCATTCACAAATTAAAATTTTACCTATCAATTATTATATTCATGTTCCACTTAGAACCCTGTCTAAGAACCCTTAGAATCTTTAGCCTTATTTCTAATATTCATTAGGGTTCTGCAGCAGACTGCACATGCAAAAATTGTAATGTTTATGTATTATATGTTGAAATTATTTTTTGAACACAGACAATGATGCAAAACATATGTATTTAGATTCAGATTCTTAAAATATATTTAAAATTTAGGATTCTACAGCAGCATCTTTGATTCTAAGATTCTATTTTAAGTATCGGTTCTCTCTTGAGCGCGACCCTTATTATGATCAGAAGGATGTATGCAAAGCACAGAGGTAATCAAGAAAGAGAAAATGAACATGCCTCCGAAGCAACTATGGACTGGTTGTACCACCCTTTTCTTCCCCAGTCACCTACGGCCAAGAAGCTAAGCGACCCGTCATCTTTTACCGGATGTTTGATCTTCTTTAGCTCTGCATTTATCGGCATCACATTCAGGCACAATGTAACAAACATGAGGGGAAGAAGCATCCGTCTAATCCTGGTTTCGAAACAATCCATGTTGGATCTTGGCCTTCATGCATGTATATTGTTTCAAGTACGATCAAAGTTGCATATGAGAATTAACGAGGGTCCTGGATTCTCTGAATCATTGGAGCCAACAATCAGCAAAACTGAAAGATTACTAGGTACCACTATTTTGTAATTTGGCATGTCTATTTTTAGTTAATTATTTGGATGAACCAAGAGCATCAAGAAGATACTTAAAGAGAGTATTATCCTCAAAATTTTAATACCTTAATGTTGTGTTTGGTTGGGAAGAATGGAATGGAATGGAATGAAATGAGTAAAATTACTTGGAACTAACAGAGATAGGAGGGAAGTTTTGGAATAAATTAAGTGAGAGCAAAATTGCTATGATGAGATTTGAGAAGAAATTGGGGGTAGGAGAGAATGGAGCATTCCATCTCAATTTGAAGGTATGATCTCTAGCATATAATGTAAGGAATGGAATGGAGGAAAGAATGAAATTTGTTAACAATTGCCCATAATATAGTTCATTTTTCATTCCATTCCTTCCGGAATCATTCACCCCAACCAAACACAACATAATTATTACTCTCTTTTTATTATGACTGGCAGCATATATTGTCAATTGAAAATTACTAATACTCTAGTAAATATATCAGTTGCAGAGCTCTGGGTACATTTGGACTCTGCAGGTATGAGACTATCCCAGCTCGAATGAGAACTCCCACACACTTCTGATGTTCATATCTCTTTCGTCGAGTTTGATCCATAATGTCATTTTGTGAAAGATTTTGTATTCAATTTTGTGTATGAAGCGTTTTTCATAAATATATTATACCTATACCATCGGAACGTAGTTTCTTATAAATTTTGCCAAGAGATATAACATATATAATCGTATTACCCAAAAAAAACATTCAAGAGCATCCCAAAGCAAGGATTAGGGCATTGTCTATATATTTTAACTGTTATTAATATCGTTAATCATTTGAATTTGGTCGGTTAAATTAGAGAATAGTTGAGCTCGAGTTTTAAATTACTTGATCCAATAAGGGTGGTTAGCTTAGACGAGCTTAATATCTATATTTTTCGATTGATCATAAAATGATTTCATAAGTCAAATAATAACTTTGATTTCGTAAGTCAAATAGTAACTTTCGATAATCAAATTGAAGCTCACGACGAGTTCTACCCTCCTATCAATGGCGGACTCAGAAATTAAGTTTAGTGGGTTCCTTATAAATACTTTAAATATATAAATAGGATAATAATTTTTACAGAATTAATATAAATGATGAATGCTTTTAGTTTAGGATTGTTCCTCGCACGTTTTCATGGTTCCAAAATTGAAGTTAATTCTTGAAAAATAAAAAATCCATTACTATAACCGGAAAATTCAAATTACATGCTTATTTTCTACAGATGTACACTCACTATTGGAGAATAACACACATACCAATTCAAAAATTCACGAAACCCACGACAAACTAAACTAACAAAAGATGAGTAATTGAATTTTTTTGCAGCTGCTTTCTATTGGGCCTCCTGAACTAGTAGGTTCCTTGTAAAAGATTTAAAGACTCTTCTTACAAATTACCTTATAATTTTGTTTCACTAGAAAATCAAAGTGGGTTCCTGGGCACTCATAGGTTCCGCCACTGCTTCATGTGTTATCATTTTTTAATACTGGGTAATTTCAATTTTTAACTTTAACAGAATATCAGAATGATCAAATTAAATTAGTTGATGATCAATTTAAGTCAAATTTATAATAAGTGACTTGCTTAAATTTCTTGGACGCAATCAGTCGCCTAGTTGATATTTAACCCTTGTAAATATATCTTTGTCTCACTATAATAAAATGTAATTTCACATGTTTGATAGAATCCGGCTTATTATAATGTAATTTCACATGTTTGATAGAATCCGGCTTGTTATAGTATCTTCTTTTATTTGTTGTATACAATCCCAATTTTCACAGCAGTCAAGATTAACTGTTAAAAGCATCGTGCTCGATAATGTTCGTCTCGATTTGCTCGTGATCAAGATTAGATCCTGGCCAAACTTTGTATCAGCGTCTTGTTTCTTCGCATAAACGATATCATAATGGATTTATGGTGGTTGTTGATCCACTAAATCCTCAGTCCCTATCACATTTTCTTTCCTAATTTTATTGTTGAATAATATGCATTATCATACCATAAACGACATGATATGCAATTGCTTTTCAGCTACCAGCTCAATGTAGGATGCAAATTAAAGTTACTTATACTACTACATCAAGTTGAGGTCAGAAGATTTGTAACCACAAATTTAGTATAAAACTTTAGAGTTATACTGTAAATTCCAAGCGGCATCACGACACATGAAGCGGGGTCCAGTTTATCTCGAACCAACATCCTCTCCCACAATAATAATTTTAACAGCTCGAAACCAAGAAAAGCCCATAACTCCACAAAACATGTCCTTGTCATTCATTCATAATTTTATCATCCACTTGAGAACAACACTTTGGAGGATGACACTGGATGTGATATATCTTGTGCCCCTAGCTAGTTTCCTTTCTTTCTTTGTGTGTGTTGACAATTGTAAGCAAGTTGAGTATGGAATTGACACATTTGAGATGACCATGCCACATGTGCATGCTTAGTGATTTTTGTGTTCCTTCGAGACCTAGTAGAGCTTGTTTGTTTCAGTTTAAGTGTGGAGTTTAAAATTGTTTCTCAATTTAAACCGAAAAATATATGTTTATATATTAAATCACAAATCTAGAAACTAATTTAGAGTTGAAAGTTAATTTGATATACTTTTTTAGTGATTTAATATTTTTAAACAAAAGTTACCTATAAATCATAAATTACCCATAATTTTTTATTTTTTATTATATTATTAATAACTCATAATTCATTAATAAGTCAAAATTATCCAAATCACCATTTTAAACTCCCGACTTATTAAATTAAGTTACGTTAAATTATAAGTCACAAATTTAAATTCAGACAAACGGTCTTTATATCATAGCGTCTGCCAACCATAAATATTTTTCAAAAATATCTACTCCCTCCATTCTTAAATATCCGTATTTTGATTTTTTTTGGCACGTATATTAAAGTGCTTTCACTATATAGTTAAAAATATCTTAAAATTTTCCTTTTCTGAAAATATTTTATCAATATTTTTATTGAAAAATAAATAT
Source organism: Daucus carota subsp. sativus (assembly GCF_001625215.2). Taxonomy (NCBI): domain Eukaryota; kingdom Viridiplantae; phylum Streptophyta; class Magnoliopsida; order Apiales; family Apiaceae; genus Daucus; species Daucus carota. The sequence continues at coordinate 34,371,661 of NC_030389.2, forward strand.
TTGAAAATAACATTTTTAATTATATGATCAAAACATCTCAAAAAAGTGTGCTAAAAATATCAAAAGACAGGTATTAAAAAACGCGCGGTGAGTATACAACAATTTAACTATCAAGCTACCCTGGCTTAATATATGTTTACCATAAATGTATATCCATATTTAACTAAATTTCAACCACAAATGCATGTGAGTGGGTATATCAGCATATGGAGATGGAAAATCATATCTAAATTAGGTATTACAGATATATACTAGAATATGGCCGTTGAACTAAGACGAACCACACAACATAAAATAAAACAAAATCCTTTGCAAGATAATATAATATACTATCATGCAACATTGTATAGATCTTCTCTGATATATCTCGCAACATTATATAAATATATTAATTGGCGGTATATATATATACCTTGATTGTTGGACTATTATGAACCACATAACAAATATATAATATATATTCAGACTTTAGAAGCTACGCCGGGGTGATTCGGTCCGATTTTTTTATTCCATTAATGAAACAAAGAGGTACAAAATAATGAACTATATATACTCATCACCAAATTAGTTTAATACAACATGCATGCAACCTTCCCGCAGTCTCATCGCCGACTCTAAAACTAACAAAATTTTACACCATATTATAATCGTACTAGTCAAAAAATAATGCCTCAAACAGTTACATTACAAACGATATTAGAATTTATGATCCATTGTCATCTTTAATTGGCTTGAAATCAAAGCTTTGTGACAAGAAGAAACCCTGAAATCCCTCAACTGTGTGCAAAACCTCAACTTGGGTGGTGAAAACAGCCTTTACTGGCCTGTGATCTGATAGTTTTGATTCATTTCTCGTGTATAGATGCTGCTTTAAGCCTTCCCCGAACCACATTATCCGGTCACACCTGCCAGCCAAGAGTTATGTCAACAAACAGTTAAGTGATTAGTCTCTATATATGATCATATGTGTCGTAGCATGGGCAGTGGGTGCAAGTGATCACTGACAAGTGACATGTATGAATATAGGAAAAATATAGTTTGTCACTCATTTCATGTAATTAATATATCAGAAAGATTGTTATTTTTGTAATAGGTCAATATCTAACAAAAAGTTTAACACTCAATATTATAAATGAAAGAAAAAAAATTGATTCTAATATGTACAAAATAACAGAAAGAATATTAACTCAAGTCAAAGCGAAAAGTAATAGTTTATTTGTTATATTTAGATACACCAAGTGTATCTACATAACCGATTCAACACTAAGTTTTATATTTAGACACCAAGTGTTGTACATAACTGATTTTTATACGAGAGGCCCTCCTGCATATACATTATAAAAAAGTTAATAAATACTCCCTCCGTCCCTCCCATTTCTTTACACTTTTCTTTTTGGGGTGTCCTATCCAATTTTTTACATTTCAAAACTTACCAAAAATAGTCAGGATCCCACCACTTCTCCATTTTTCTTTCTTTTTCACACTACTTTTACTATCCATTCGATAAGAAATGAGAGGGGCGGAGGGAGTAACGCATAACTCGAATACCACGGACTGCATTACTGCATAACTCGATTACCATGGACTGCACCCTTTTTTAGTTTGTCCTAGTTCTTTTACAAAAATGCTTGTCTGAAAAAACATTATATATATGTTTAAAATTTTCTGACTGCACAAATACAGTGAGTGTGTGTGTTTTATTACCATGCAGGAGCGCGCTTCTTCTGGTCTTTTCTTCCACCATCAATGGTACCATAGTATGTATCAGAATTGAAATTATACTTATAAGTAGGAGCAAAGTTGATTACTCCTTCATGCCAACCTTCAAATGCTTCACCATCCCTTGTCTCTTGCTTTAGCTTCATATTTTTTTACATGAACAAAAGGATGCCAATTAGTTAATATCACTAATTAGTCAATTTCTGTAGAATTAATATAATCTAAATTAAAAAATTGGGGAAATTATTTATGTACTTTCATATAAATATATACCTGATCATTTCCCAGTAATATGTCCCATTCTTCTTTTTCAACTAGTAGGCGAATCTCATCTTCCGGCAAGGAGATCCTGTAATTCAAGTCTCCAAGAAATATTACTCGGCTGCGCAATAGTTCAAACATTTATTAATTAATATATAATTATTAGCAGATTATAATATTATATGCAGAAATAACACCAAGATATATATATATATATATATATATATATATATTAAATTCTTGAACTGTTGAATGTGGCTATATATAACTTTCACATCTCCAAATGTTTAATTTTAGGTTTGTTTGAGTTAATTTGGCATACATGAAGAAAACAAAAGTCAGTTAAAGAATTGTCAAATTAAATATTATCAAGTGGTAAAAATGCATGTGTATATAGACGTACTCGTGGTCTAGGATCTTTTTTGGAAAATCAAGGGTGGGGCCTCGAGGAAAGCTTGTACGTGAAAGTATATCGGCCACGTTAGAGTTTCTGAGCTTCTCATCGCCGAGTCTGCGCCCTGAAGCTAGATGACTGCACACAAAGCAGAAGCTCGTTTCATGTAATCGAAATCTTACTGATACTGAACCCTGCAAGCATATATACAGTATTGTTGATAAGATATACACAGAGAGAGCGAGAGGGAGAGAGAGAAAGGGAGGGAGGGAGAGAGAGAGAGAGGGAGGGAGGGAGGGAGGGAGGGAGGGAGAGAGAGAGAGATGATAATACCTTATTTCCAAGACATCCCATGATGCCACAGCCTACACATGAAACACTAGGGCCTCGTACAAAAGAAAGAAGATCAGTTCGAACCCAGACGGATATCAATATTCCAACCATTTGCTTACTGATGAGACACCGAAAGTCATGTTCAGCACCGCATGTATTTTTGTTTAGGGTTTTCCTGATCAAGGAATTCCATTTCATGCAAATTTTACCCTCCTCATATCCAAGGATATTTGCAGCTCTGAGAGGAACTACTTCTTGGAACCTGCAGATATTTTAAGGGCCGTTTGGATAAACTTTAAAAAAAATATTTTTTTGTTTAAAATAAAGAAGTGGATAAATATAAATTAAGAATTATAAATGATCAAACTATTTGGTAAAAAATTAAGTAGAAGTCCTGAAACAAAAATTAGCATTTTTAGCTTCTTATAAGTGTCGTTTCTGGTTTTTTACACAAACGGGTCAAGAAAAGTAGAAGCAGACTTTTTATGAAAAAAACCATAAAGCACGGTTGGCCAAACATGCACTTAGTAATAAAAACCAGAATAACAAATCAAAACATAAGTTACATAACGAATTTAATTATGCCGAATGGTGCGTGTGCATATATACCCGAAAACATAGATGTCACAAGGAGCATTATTCTGTGTATCTTGAAAATCCTCCATGTCCAAATCATCAGTTGGTGAAACTCCACCCACATTCCATGTACTGACAAAAACCCTGTTCAAAAACCAAATTTTAAACCAAAGAAGCCCATGCATGTAGAAGAATATGCTTTGAGGTCTATATATATATAGACACATTTTGCTATATCATATACAATTCCATATTTATTTCTCTTACTTGTAGTTTTTTGACTCCTTATGATCCGTGGAGATGGACTTGGGATTATATTCTGATGCACCATCCAAACTAGGGAGTTCAAGTGAAGAATCCTCGAAGCCGCTTGGAAAGTCCGCTACGAAGTTATTGCTACCCAATGTTTTTCTCAAGATTTTACTAGCTACTAATCTAGGCCACATGACCTAATCAAACAAAAAAATACAAAAAAGCAACGATCAATCAGCAACATATGTAGTATAATATGATGCATGCAAGAGGTTCATGTGTGTGTGTGCACACACATTAATTTACGACGGATTTAGTGTTAAAAATCTGCGAATGAGACACACTTACTTCTCCTATCTTTCTCGGCATGGTCGAGGAGGATGTTGAAGGGAGACAATGGACGACAACTTTAGATGAGAAGAGAGGTGAAGGATTGTAATATATAGAGAATGGGCAACTAGATATATAAAAAAAGGTGATCAAGAGATGGGAGACCATGCCAAGGACAGGGACGCTTGCAAGTTGGAATTGAAGAAACATTTTAATGACGTGGATGATGATATTTTGATCCTCAGTATATTGTGTGAGAACGGGTTTGAGCTCAGTGTGGTCTCCCCCACAACCATTGTTTCTGAGGTTTGCATGAGCTGATTGGAGGGAGAGGGATTATCGATCATCAGGATATGGCTATAAATTATATGATCTGTTCGGTTGTGAAGAATTAAATAGAACGAAATTAGTGAACAATGTAATCAAGGAATTTGGAAGTCACCAAAGTTTAAAACTGGAATTGGAATTAAAAGATCTATGATAACGGTTGCTCTTCGAAATATAAATTGGAGTGTGATGGTCGCGTAAGTGAGGGTGGTTGAGACGGTAGGCTGGATCGTGATTGATTCTTACCGTAAGTTTTTTGCTTTCAAGAATCACGCCGATGTACTTACGTATTCTTATTTGGAAAATGCTTGATGCACATAATTGTGTACAAAAATATGTGCATAATGACATATAGTGGGTTTTAATTGGAATGCACCCCCTGCATTTACATCAACAACCTCAATTAAAACCCAACGCATCAATTGCCACATCATTATGTACAAAAATTCTGTACACAATTATATGCACCTAGCACTACTCTTCTTATTTATAGTAAATCAAATTAAACGTAGTTCTTATGTTTCTCTTTGTTTGTTTTGATTTTTAGGATCATGGAAGAGGACTATATGGGTTTTTTTACTCGGACTTTAAAATCTTATTATCTAAACGTCCGGAGATACTTACGTATCTTTCGGTTAGATTTTATTGGATGAAAGGAATCCTTATTGCGGTTATTGTATCTATGATACAAACTCATCTACGAATATGTAGATCCTCAAAAAAATAAAAATTAAACGTAGTTCTTGTCGCGTAAGAAACTTGCTAGGATTTGGTCCTTTTTAACTTTCTTTCGAGAAGAGTCCAATGTGATGAGCCTAGACAGGGCCGGGAAGCAGGTCCGCCACTAATTCCACCACCTTTCGAGTCACGTTTAGACTCGAATTCCCCTGAATTTATTGTAACTATCATAGCTTACCCGAAATGCAAATGTGCGTTCTTCCCTCCAACAAGGATAACTCATCAGACTCCAGATAAATTTCTTCTAAAACAATTTCGCAAGATGAGAAGGAATACAAAATAAGGATTTGGACACCACCGGAATACAAAATAAGATTGAAATAAGTGACGGTTTGGATTGATTTATATAGGTGTGAATAGAGAGAATGAGACTGAACATTTGTAAGAGACTGATAGAGTGGACTTACAAATTGATAATTTCGGTTTATCATTGTCGTCAACAGGGCCGGTGAGTGCAACAATTTTGATCCCATTAAACATACTATATAGGCCCATTACAAATTTGCTGTCCCAACCATTAATGTAACTATCATATGCATCTTTTATTCCAAACTAAGCATTAAAATTAATCCTCATATTTAGACTATTTAATATGATTATATGAAATATGGAAAATGCTAAGTACCCAGAATTTGTTACCAAATCTATGTGGCAATGTGTGATTGGCTAACTCACACAATAAATAATGGGACCCCTTGTATGCACATAAGAGCATCTCCAACCATCTAAAACCCTTAGCTAAAAGGTGATTTGACATATCTAAAATAAAAAAATTTAGCCAACAGCTCCAAAAACGTAACTCCAACCATGCTCAGCTGTTGTCTATAAATTTAGCCAAACTCCTGTGAATGGCTAAATTTGTCGAACCTCTGCAGGTCTGTAAGAAAATCTGTAGGAAGATTGTACATCATTTATTACCATATTGAACTGATATATTCTATTTTAACAATTTAAAATATTAATAACATACTATTTTTAAATTATAGCCAACCAATATAGCCAATACCATTGAAGCAAAATGTCTTACAGGTTCAGTAAATTTTACATAATGTCTTACAGGTCCAATTTAGCCAACAATTATAGCCAACGCTGTTGGAGATGCTCTAAATCACCCAACTAAAATCTGCCAGATGTCTGCCACGTCATTTGGGGGCAAATCTTGGGGTCCCTAGTATTATCAGTGAAATATTTAGTTTGAACTTGGTTCATCTAATTTCACGAGTTGAATCGAATCGAGTCGATTCGGTTCGTTTAATTAAACGGATACGAAATCTTGCTCAAAGTTCAGCTCGTATACGAGTTCGAACCAATGACTCGAATTACAGGCCTGTACTAGATTGATTCGTTTGATTTTTAAATGCTCTATGGACTTTAAAATGGTATAGGTGTTATTCATTTCTGCTTTGTGAGTGTCCCTGTGTTATGTCTTGGGGTAGTTGTCCAACGGTGTCCTGGCAACAACTCGATATATATGGTGAGATGTCAGCTGATCCAGCACACGCCTATAATTCATACTCCCTCTGTCCCTCTCATTTCTTTACAGTTACTATTTTGGGATGTCCCTCTCATTTCTTTACATTACCATAAATAGTAAGTTTTTTCCATCATTACACCCACTATCTTCCCCCACTATCTCATATTTAACAATAAAAACTACTATTATACCCACTACTTTCCTCCACTATCTCAAATCTATTATTAAATATTGATGGGTCCCATCACTTTACCCATTTTTCATCTAACTTTACTCATTTTTCATACATTGTCTTGGTCTCCGTGTCCCCCTCCAATGTAAACAATTGAGGGGGACGGAGGGAGTATGATATTGGTGCTTATAATAAGTCGAGCAAATAAGTCAAATATATCGTTTTGGGTCCGCATTTGTCTGATGCTACTTCTTGCAAAATTGCACAGAGACCAATTTGTCGGCATGATTTTCCAGAAAATGAAACATTAACAAATTCGGGACGAAGCTATTTCATTGGTTTAAAGTTTAATCAACATCTTCTCTACTGTAATGGTAGGCTTAGGTCTAAGAGCAAGTCCAACCGTGTCTTAGTTGGAGCCCTAAATATAATATAAAAAATTATGTCCCAATAGTTTAGGACATATTCTATCAACTTCAACTTCAACAATGTGCCTTATCTTCACTATATGTTTAATATTTTATTATTAAAAGTTCACTTTCATCATTAAAACATAATATAAAATAGAGAGAGAGAAAGAGCGTTGGTAAGAATTTATTATAAAATATGAGATAGGGTAAGGAGAGAGCGCCTCAAAATAAGGGTTTGAAGAGGTTGTCCTAGTGATATAAGGCATCATTAGGACATTGTTGGAGCAACCTTTTTTATCAAATGCCCTAAATTTCAACTTAGGATATGATATAAGGAGCAAGTCCAAATGTGTCTTAGTAGAAGCTCTCTATATATAATAAAATATAATGTCCTAGTGATTTAGGGCACTATACACATACATCTATTCCAACAATATGCCTTTATCTTCATGTCTTAATATTAAAATACTAATATATTTGAATACAACTATATATAAACCAAGTATGAAAAGGTGTAAAAAGAGAGAGAAAGTGAATATTTTATGGATTAAAATGGTTTAAGACAAGTGTGGTAGTGCCTTATAAATAAGTCACATGTAGTGTGTCCTAGTGTTTTAAGGCACCATTAAGACACTGTTGGACTACATCTTTATCTCAAATGCCTTAAATTTTAACTTAGGACACTATTATAGGGCACTGTTGGACTTGCTCTAAGATGCAAAAATTTGAATTTTTTAAATCCTAAATAGTAAATATCAATTAATATAGTTGAGAGACTCATAATATATATTACAAAAAAGCCATATGTCTATTATCTGAAAAAAATTAATTTGATATAAAATTTGGGATACATAAAATGCTCATAAATATATGATTCTACTCATATTAATAGTAATGAGATTTCTCTATTCACATAAATTATCTAATTAAAATCAGTCATTCGTTTGTCAAAAAAAAAAAATCAGTCATTCGTTTTCAACATCATTTGCACATGGAATTTGGGACAAGTTTTGGGATAGCAGAAGAAATTTTTGAAACAAATTAAGTAAGTACATATAAAATTGATATGATTAAATTTGAGAAAAAAATTGAATATAAGATGAAGAGAACATTCATTTTTTTAATTAGGAGTCATGATTGTGTTTACCTCTCCAAAATTGTGTTCCCAAACCTTTTTCTCAAATAAAATGATGGACATCTGCTAATTTTAATTAAATGACTTACGTGGATATATGGGTCTTATTATTGTTTAAAATCAATTATATTGTTACTAGATTTGGGAGCAAAAATTTGACTAACACTTTTTTGGGTGATTAGCATTTTTCGTATAAGAAATGGAACGAGGATGAATAGAGATTTATAAATAATTATATATGAAATAGTTTAAATTTCAAAAAGGTTAAAACTAATTAGATTTGTATAATACTAGATGTTTTGAAAGTTGTTTAAATTTCAAAAATATTAAAAACTAATTATCCATTTTAACACAAAAAATCATCTATTGATACTAGGACTGTGGGAGTGAATTCATCCATCTGAGCACTTAGAGGTTTTTTTTTAAAAAAAAGAATATAACACGCGGAGTTTTAAATACACTGGTTATTATCACAAATAATTCTCTTTTCGCATGATTACTGGTCAATGTTCAACTTTATTGGTGTATTCGTGCTCTCTATCATGGTAATTCCAGGCTAGGTACATTTCTATTATCCGTTGAAAATGACTAATAAGAAGTTAAGAAAGCCTTATCGACTATCGTATACTAATATACTATGGATCACGGGGGTATTTGTTTGCGAAAAGCCGGGAGTTTGCTTCCGGTTTCACCTTTTCTTGACCCGTAAATAAGCGGGAACATTTTTAATTAGCTGAGAATACCAACTTTTATCCTGCTTTTTTTCTCAAATATTTTATTAACTTATTTAATTCTCATTTTTATTTCACTTCTCTAATTTAAATAGAAAATCATTTTTTTTAAATAATCCAAACGGCACCCGTAGACTAGGTACTCTGTTTTGATTTTATTTATGTTTTAGTTTTTTGTTTATAGTTTAGTTATTCGATTTCATTTTAGTTTGTAAAGTTGAGGCTAGTTTAATTAATTTCATTTTGAATTTGTTTTAGGAATTAATTTCATTCCGTTTTCAATTTGTTTTAAAAATTAATTTCACTTTGTTTTGATTTTGTTTTAAAAATTAATTTAGTTAATTTTGATTTTGTTATAAAACTTATAAAAATAATTTGTTCATTTTGATTTTGTTTTAAAAATTAATTTGGTTTAGAGTTGATTTTGTTTACTAACTAAATTTGTTCCGAATTATGTTTAATAAATAAAATTTATAAGAGGTACCATCCTCTTTTTACCAGAACATTATTTATTATCAAAATATTATTTATTTGTTTACAATTTATTAATAATTAAATTAAATAATAACATTAAACTAAAATAAACATTAACAGTAAACTAAATCGTTTCAAAAACTAACACTTGTTATTGTAAAGAAAAAAAACAAAACAAAACAAAGCAATCATAATCGGTCACTTCATTCCAATTTCCAGCAAACCATTTCATTTCAACAAGCAAACCACGGTCGAACCGCCAGCCCGCGCAAACCCGTACAACCCACCTAATCCGTATTATACGGTTCCGGTTGGCACGGCACGGCCTGCCTGTATAGCCGTGCCGGTTACGATTTCACCGGCAATGGTTCGAGAACCGCCCGAACCGCCCCGGCCCGTCCGAATGACCATCTTTACCCGTAGTCCATAATCCATAGAGTACTGCATGCATGCGTATCTTTGGAAAAGTTTTCAAAGGATATTGCAATTTGCATATGACATGGACGTACCTCCGAATATGACGACGAAGCTGCACCTACCTATGCAGATAGGACATCGCCACATCGGTGTAAGTTTAAATTTTGTACGAAATGTGCACAGACGGTGATTTGTATATTATGCATACCGGAACCGCAATGCATAAAATTAAATATTTTTTATGCATGCCTCTTATTCTATGATCCTAGCCTCCTATGCGCGGACAATTCTTCTTGTTGTGGATTTTCACGAGATTTACAAATTAAATATTTTTGTTTGTTTCGTCAAAAAAAAATGTTTTGTTTGTTGCAAGATTGATAAATTTGTTTAAATGAAAATTGTTTTTTTTTTTGAAAGGTGTTTAAATGAAAATTGTTATTCCTCATTTAACTATACATGCAAATTATGTAAAAATTTACATAGGAATCAAATAAAAATTTATCAATTTTTTCAATTTTACAGGAACTTTATATATTTTAGGCCCAATTAAACTACATAGAACACTTATCAATGTAGAAAAACGTGCATTATAAAATTTATTTTTGAGGTTAGACATGATACCTAAATGTAAATTTGGAAATAAAGTATTTATATCTAAAATCTTAGGTTTAAATATTCAATATTGAAAAATATTATATAAAAAATATTTCTTCTGAAATAAATTATTACTCTCTCCGTTCCATAATACAAGTCTCTTTTGGAAGAATATTTTTTCCACAATACTCGTCCACTTTGAATTTTTAATGCAAAAATAGTAACATTATTCCAAAATTATTCTCCGTGAAAATTGTATAACAATTGACGTGAGTTGAAAAAGAGTCTGCATTCATTTATTAGGAATATAAGACTATGCGTAATTTTTTTATGTGGGAATATCTTGCTAGACAAACATGCATATATTTGTCATTAATCATACAATTTCATATGATTTGATTGTACATTAAAAAAAACTTAGATTAAAATAAAAGTCCCTAAGAGCATCTTCAATGGGGGTGCCAAGAGAGGTGCTAAAATGCCATGTGGTATGATATGGCATAACAATCTTTTTGGCTACCCATTGGAGTGATAGGGATGCCAAGCAAAGTTGCCAATTTTTGGCACCCTTTGGCACCCTCTCAAAATGGAAAAAATTCATTTATTGTAGATAAACAAAATTATAGTATTTTTGACAACCATTGGAGTGAATATTGATAAGAGGGGTGCCAAAAGTAACTTAAAAAAAAGAGAAAATAAAATATTGATATTTTTGATGAATAAGCATGTTTAGCAACTTTGGTTGGCACCTCACATTGGAGATGCTCTAATAATGGTCAAAGCCCACAACCTATCATACTGCTGTAAATCACTAACTGATTCCATTTGTTTCTATTTCTGCATGATATAAACATCTCACCAGCTTCTCACTACTGGGCTCCTTCCGGATCACGCGAGTATCCGCGCGTGCCCAAAACAGTAAACAAAAATATTCTTACACTTCCCCTGCTCTCCCTCTTGTACACTTCTTGCTTTTAGGATGTTGTTCTTAACCTGATCCCCAAGCATCATGGTTGGCTGGTCTTTGTCCGCAGAATCAGAATTTCGAAATAATAATATTAAAAATAATTTTAAATAGTCAAATTTAAAATTTGATTAGAAATGAAAATCAAATATTCACTATATTCTAAAATAAAATTATGAATTATAAAAAATATTATATATTAATTTTAGAACATCAGTCGAAGACTCAGACACTAAATCCCCAATAAATATATATTTAGCTGGTTTGTAGTTTGAGGAAGCATCTGTCTTGTGTGGAAGTGGTGAGTTATGTGTTGGCATTTCATTTGACTTGAGAAAAATATACAACTAAAACCCCACTAAACCCACCCACCCTCCCACTTTTAATTTCTCCTTCATTTTCTTGTCTCTTCTTTCCCTTCCCTTGTGTAAACCTCTGTTTTCCTCTGTTTTTCAGCAACATTTTTGCACTTAATGCTTCTGAAAAAACACCCTTCTTGTTCACTTGAAATGTTGGCTGTGGGAACTACTTATGGTGGCTTTACAAGCAGCAGCTGCACTTCTTTGATAAGGGAACTTCAGGTTAAATAACATTTCTTTTTTATGTTTATATTTTTACTTTCATTTTTAATAATTCTGTTGATATCATGGTTCTTGTTTCTTCTCAAGTTGATAAATTTAAGTAGGATCATATGTGTATGTTCTTTGGTTAATTTATTTTTTGAATTTTTGCATGTTTGTGTGTGTCGGTGAGTGTTTGAAATTGATAACTGAAAAGCCTAAAAGGGTATAATTGTATTTGTGTAGATGAAAAATTTGTGAATTTGTTTACTTGGAAGGGCTTGTTTATGGTCTTGCTGTATCCACAGTGTTTTTTGTAAACTTTGTTGTTCTGATGAGCAGCAAATATGGAGTGACATTGGTGAGACTGAGGCTGACAAAGAGAGCATGTTGGTGGACTTGGAGAGGGAGTGCCTGGAAATTTATAGGAGGAAGCTCGAGGAGGCTGCAAATACGAAGGCTCGTCTTCATCAATCGGTTGCTACTAAGGAAGCTGAATTGGCTACCCTTGTGGCTGCTCTCGGAGAACTTAACATTTCAACAAAGGTACAAAAGCAAATAGTTCATACATAAATATATCTAATTTAGTTTTTTCTTATATATGTTATCGTTTATTGAACTGCCTTGTTTTGTAATAGAATTCTTACTTCGTATTTTCCTTTTTCGTTATTATGATTTGATACACAAAGGATTGTAGTTGTACCGTGAAGTGGTGTCGTCTTTTTGGTAAAATTGTTGCTTATTAAGATTTCCATTTAACTGTATTAGTGCCCTTGACTAATTTTTGTTTTACTGAATATCATTGTCTGGCTGATGTATAAACTTCTGTTATTTTTGGTTTATTTCGTGTTACAAGCTAATGGTGAATAGGATGTAGAGCAATATTTGACTATCTTCATCCAAAAACCAGAGTTTTGTCTTTTATCATGTGCCTTCAATTAACCTTGCTATGCAATTTACAGAAGAAGAAAGCGACGACCCTAAAAGATCAGCTCATGTTAATTTCACCTATAGTCGAAGATCTGAAACTAAAGAAAGAGGAGAGGCTGAAGCAATTTTCGAACATGAAGACACAAATCGATAGGATCACTGCAGAGATTTCAGGATACAGTAATCTTGCCAATTCTGGATTAACATTAGATATGGAGGAACAAGATCTATCACTCAGAAAGCTAAATGAATACCAGACATGTCTTCGGGCCATTCAAAAGGAAAAGGTGGGAAATAACTAGAACATGTTAATCACTTTTTTATTTGTTTTATCTATGAACTACATTTTGTGACTGTAAACTGTCCTATTATGATTTCGCTGTAAATGATGCATTTTAAATGGCTGAAAATTTATTTGTTTGGGATAATTAGCATGATCGTTATAATGGTAGTTTCTTATTCTTCTCACATTGCTCATTGACCGAGTGTTTGCACTACCTCCTTTTTCAGTCTGAACGCCTCCAAAAGATTATGGAATACGTGAATGAGGTGCATATCTTGTGTGGTGTTCTTAAAATAGATTTTAGCAGAACCGTGAAGGATGTACATCCAAGCTTACACACTACAAGTTTAGATCAGTCCAGAAGCATCAGTGATAGTACACTGGAAGGTCTAGAGCAGGCCATCCTTAAGTTGAAAACAGAAAGAAAAGTTCGATTTCAGAAGGTTAGACATGATTCAGATAATATCCAGCTTGATTCTTTGTTTTTTTATAAATATACCTGTTTCTGCATACAAGAATGAAGTACCAACCTTTCATATTGTAGCTGAAAGATATAGTTGCAGCAGTATCTGAACTTTGGAATTTGATGGACTCAACAAGAGAAGAGAAACATAAATTTGCCAAAATTATCTCTATATCATCAGAAACAGAATTTGTAGAACCGGATTCCCTTTCTATGGAGATAATTGAACAGGTTTTTATCACCTTTAACTTTATCATATATTCTACTTGAGGACAGTCTCTGTATTACTGATATTTACTCGACAGGCATCAGCGGAAGTTGAGAGGCTCACCAAGTTGAAAGCAAGCAGAATGAAAGAACTGGTTGTGAAGAAGAGATCAGAGCTAGAAGATATATGTCGTAAGACGCATATTGTACCTGATTCAAATACAGATGCTGACAAATCTCTCGTGATGATCGATTCTGGTATGGAACATCTAAACGAAGCTTAATTTGCTCTTCATTATTACTTTGTTTCAGTCTGCTACGTGATTTATTGAAAAATTCTTCTGCTTTTCAGGTCTTGTGGATCCTTGTGAACTCTTGACAAGTATCGAAGGACAAATAGACAAAGCTAAAGTTGAAGCATTGAGCCGAAAGGGAATTATTGATAGGATAGAGCGATGGCTGTCAGCATGTGAAGAGGAAAACTGGCTTGAAGATTATAACCTAGTAAGCAAGAATGAATATTCAAAGTAGCTTTACCATGTATTGTGAGAAAGACGCTAACTCTGAATTACCTATCTGTTTGTCATTAAATTTCTTTAAGGGTGTGTATGTTACAGTCTAAACTATAGTGTTTATCCAGTAAGTATGTACATTTGACTATTAGAATTTGTTGCATTAATGTCTCAGTTAGATTGGTGGTTTTTGATTTTGTATTTTGATGTATTTTATCAGGACCATAGCCGATACAGTGCTGGAAGGGGTGCACATATAAATCTTAAGCGTGCAGAACGTGCTAGAATAACAGTTACTAAGATTCCAGGTACCTTGTTTTTTTCCTCTATCTATCAGGCCATGTTTTACGAGAGCAAGCTGTTTTGTTGGAGCTAATGTACTAGCCTAAATTTCAGCAATGGTTGATAATCTAATAACAAAGTCTCTGACATGGGAAAGTGAGAGAAGAAAACAATTTCTTTACGATGGGGTATGTTTTGTGGCATTAGATTACAGCTCATAGTCTACCCTGTTGCTAATTTTATAATTTTGTCCAATATTTTGTTGTGTAGTCGCGATTGGTGTCTATACTGAATGATTATAAGGTTACCAGACAACAAAAAGAGGCGGCAAAGAAGCAATACAGGGTAAAAGTTTCTTTTATATGCATTTGGGTATATGTAGTTCCAGGCTTAGATAATTTGTGAAACATCAATCAATACTATGTGGCAAAGAGCCTAATCAACCTCAAGGAAGAAACTATAAACTTAACGTACATTGTCCAAAATGTGGGTTCTAAATTTTCCCTTTTGTTTTTTCTCCATTGTATACTATAACCACTCATTTTTCTCAGAACTGTAGATGCAAAACAATGGAAGTACCCAAGTCATGGATAACTATAATGTTTTTCAATCTTTGCACCGGAGAATATGCATCACTCCTTTCTTACAACAGTTTAATTTTACATCTGTCATTGTCTCAGGACCAAAAGAAGCTCCAGGACTTGCTACTGATAGAAAAAGAATCCTTGTATGGATCAACACCTAATCCTAGAAGAAGCCTTAGTTTCAGAAAGTCAAATGGCTATCATGCTAACGGAAATGGTTCTATGACTCCCGCACCTCGCAGGAGCTCAGTTGGATGTGCAACTCCAGGACTGCAAACCCCGCGTTCATATTCAGGACGACATATTGGGCCTTTTACTGAGATGAGAAGACTGTCTACTGGACCACTGAACTTTGTGGCCACGGGAAAAGAAGATATCATATCTTTTTCATCTGTTTGTGGTTCTGAGCCAGAGTCTCCCCATCAGGGTTGAATTTGGAACTTAAACCGGTATGTATTTACTTAAAGCCTCTAGCCTTTTTTATGTCATTTTACTGTCAAATTTATTATTCTTCACCCATCAAAAATTTAAACCTTTTCAATCTTGGAACCCTGTCTTGCTAATTATTATTCTTGTATAATGCAAACCATGCTCAGAGTAGAAACACCATTACCAAACTGTTACCGATAAACATGCCAAGTCCTTCTCTATACCCTGTCGATAAATACACGCCTTGTGTATTTTTTGTTTTCTTGAGCTTTTAGTTATATTTCTGTGCAGTACCAGCAACATGCGATATGGATCAAGTAAACAACAGAATGCTGGTTTCGAAGTATCAAAAAGATTGTGAATATTAAGTGAGAATAATCAGCACTAGTGTATGTATGATTGTAGAACTACTTGGACAGTGATGACTGACATTTGAGGACCTGCATTGCTTGATTTAGAGAACTATAAAGATGTGGGAAGTGATTGATCGAACGTTGTGGATATGCTACTTCTTTTTTAGACTGACATCCGTGTGTTAGGAAAGATGCAACCAATTGGTCACGTGTGATGAGATTGTGATTTTGTAAATATGTCTGCATTATTTATTGTTGTCCAGTGCAATGTGCTGCAGGAACTTCATTTTTTTTCTTGAAGCAGGTTTGTTTGATTTCAAGGGGTGGTAATAGTAATATTATTATCCCGTTCCAAATGCATTAGTTGATTGCCTGCAGATTCAAAAATTCTACATTCTTCTCTACTATTGCTTGTTTCTAAGATTTTTCGGACTTGGTACCATAACTGTAATGCATTCCAGTCATGTGCACAGGACGTCGTAATCTGCTCCACCCTAGTGTAGTGCTTAGACATCGTGTAATGCTTAGACATGGAAGTTACAGGCAGTCTAGAGCTTCAGCTAGATGTTTTTTCATATTCAAGTTGTTCTAGTCTTTTGATTCAGTAAGTAATATCGAAGTGATGAAACAGACTCTTTACTATCCACAGTTATGTACTTCTTAAGGGTTTTTCCTCTGTTGTTGATCATTCATTTTCATAACAGAAGTTCCATGTCTTCCACGGCAGTGGTCTTTAACTTTGATTGATTTCCGCGATTGAGTAGGCTAATGTCATTATCAACATGAAGGTATCTTACTTTCTTAAAAAAAAAAAAGCGTATTAGAGGACATCCTGTCATGTCTAGAATTTTTCCCTAGGAACCTGCCGACTAGCTCTGCTAACGGTTCTCGACTTCGGTCCATGTGCATGCTCATGTGTATTTGTAGACATTCGAACAATTCCCTCTTTTTAGTTTCTGGCTCTGAAAGTGTCGAAATATATGAGCTAACTTGTTCCATATGCATTAAGTGTGCTGGTAAGTTTAAAATTTAGTGGCCGGAGCATAGTTGGAGGCTATCAGAATGGGAGTTGCATTGACACTGAGAAACAAGCTTTCTTGCTCTTAAAGAAAGTCTCATAAGAATATTTAACATATTTTATTGAATTTTAATTTAGCGGGTAATGAAAAACTTGAATTTCTTGCTTTTTTTAAAGCATCTCCAAGGGCTCTCTAGACAAACTCTTAACTTCAAATTTAAAGAGTCAAATAAAAATGAGAGTTTTAACGGGCTCCTACGAGATCTTTAAAATATGAATAGTATCTATTAGTTCTTAATTTCTATTTATGAATATAATATTAGTCTCCCTCCAACATTTCTTTCCTTTTGTTTTTCCCTCTCATTTATATGAATAAAATATGAATAAAGAGTAAGTATAAAAATGAACATCGGAGTTGTCATCTTTTCAATGTCTTAACTCACCGGGAGCCGCATATAATATTATATTTTAAAAAATGATTTAAGAGGCCCGTTGGAGATGCTCTTATGATCCCGTCCGCCAAGTCTATCATATTTTGAGGGTGTTTGGTCGGGACTTAAGATCCCGGTTTCTGAGTATGGTACATGTTAAAAGCGGAAAAGTAAAGAATGCTACGCCTGTGTATAACTTGCTTGTTTTTATTTTAAACGGTAAAAACAAAATAACAAATATACGAGTATATATTATTCTTTTTGTCTTTTTTAATTGTACTTTTAATGTTTAAATTGATCAATAATATAATTTTCTTCTAATATTTTACAAATTATAATATATATACACAAATATAATCCAGTCTTGATCATTTGTCAATTGAAATTGAATAAGTAAAAAGTGACTCAAAAAGTAAAGAAAGTAATTACACCACATACTTACATAAATCACATGGGTTAATCACCATTCTTCACCACACGTGCAACTGACAGTACCAATATGTTTGGTGGATCGATGAGGCTGCGAAACCCGAGCCCAACTGACACAAAATCACCTAACTTTAAATTATCCAACCTCTCTTTCTCTTTAAAGCTTTGCTCTCACTACCTATAGGCCCCTCCCCACTTTACTCCTTAGAATTACATGCCTATTCTGGACGAGCCGGGTCACACAGGACTGGGAACGTAAGTTTTTTTTTTTTTTACAAATGCAAAAGATTTCATTAACTCGAATATAATACAGTCGGGACAAACCCCCAACTGTCGATACAACCAGGTGATAAAACAAATAGCATTCAAAAAACAATTAGATGAATTGTTTCCTGGTCGTTTAACAGATAGAATTCAATAATTCTTGAAGCTAAGAACGAAATCAAAGACATCCCAAGCGATCCAAATTGCATCAAAATCTCTGGAAACAGTAACATCGCAATTGACCATATCACATAAAAACTATTGATAGCCCAATGTTCAGAAACACCAACCGCATAAATCGAGATTGGAGAAGTGGCACCACAGCTATCTACATGCCGGATACCAGCTATAGACTTGCCGAAGGCACGTCAGCTATCTACATGCCGGAAAGTTAAAATATTTTTGTTTGTTTACAGGTAGAAATATTGAACTTTTTCTAAACTTTAAAATTTGATTTGATATTATTATAATTAAAATATTAAATTTTTTGATAAATTAATCAATATATTCAATCTCCAAATAAATAATGATCTCCAAACACTTTCAATTCGTCTCCAATCTCCATTTATTATCTCCAACAGGTCGTTTGGTTCGTGAGAAAATATAAAGTTATAATACAATTACATCAAGATGATAATTGATAAGTAATTCAGGTATTATTTCGATATCATATATTTGAGAGAGAGATTGAATGAATATGATAGATTTTAAATATTATTTTTGATTAATCGTAATTAATTTACCATATTCTCAATATTTTTTATTTTTTAGTCAGTAGTTTCATTTGGCATTAATAGGTTAAATGCTCTGTTCTAAAAATCGGTGATTAATCATGATTAATCACCGATTAATTCATGTTCCGTAACTCGCCGAACTGATTAAATCTCCGATTAATCACTGATCAATCCGATTAATCCCCGATCAATTCAATTAATCCCCGATTAATCCTTGTTCTGTAACTTTACCGATTAAGTTCGATTCCCGCTTTTTACAACACTGGTTAAATGTATGATATGAATAGTGGTGAAATTAAAAAAAAGGTAATTGCAAATCGCACCCCCTGAGTATCATTCAAAAACGATAGAGTATCTATACTTTAAGAAACTCAACTCGCACCCCTTTATCTTTACTTCTCAAAATCGAGATGCACCCCTGCCGTTAACTTCTGTTAACTCAGTGCACTCCGTTAAGTCACTATATATATAATTGCAATTCAGACCCCCTAACTTACGTTCAAAAACGATATTATACTCATATTTTTGAAAACTCGAATCGCACCACCTATTTTTACATATCAGGAACGATACGCACCCCCTCCGTTACCTTCCGTTAAAATACTCCTCCGTCTCAATTTACATGTCCCTTTTGCTCTTTGAGGAGTTAAATTGACTAATTTTTGACCAACTATTTGAAAATATGTATTTATTATTTTAGAAAACATAAAGTTACATTTTAAAATAGACTATATTTGATTTTTGATGATATTTTTTTAAATTTTTTTGATCAATTTTTCCAAAAAAAAAAAAATTAAAATTTATATATTTTAATCAATAGATAAATTTATGTATTATTTATAATAAATATCACATAATATTTATTTTTTAAATTTAAAATAGTGTATATTTTAAGTACCCAATACACTTTAATACATATGTCACTAAAAATTTAAAATCATTTTGATTTGGGGATAACTTAATTAAACAAAAATTTTAAAAAAATATCATCAAAAAATAAATCCAGTCTATTTGTTTTCGCAAATAATAGAGGGTCCGAATTTCGCAAATAATAGAGGTAATTACAATTCGGACCCCCTATTACCTCTATTAAAATAGGCTATATTTACTTTTTGATGATATTTTTTTAAACAAAATCTAGTATATTTTAATATGTAACTTTCTGTTTCCAAAAGTACCGGTACAATATTGTTTTTGAACGTAAGTTAGGGGGTCCGAATTGCAATTTATATATATATATAGTGACTTAACGGAGTGCACTGAGTTAATGGAAGTTAACGATAGGGGGTGCATCTCGGTTTTGAGAAGTAAAGATAAGGGGTGCGAATTGAGTTTCTTAAAGTATAGGTACTCTATCGTTTTTAAACGATACTTAGGGGGTGCGATTTGCAATTACCTCTTAAAAAAATAAAATTGTTCGAACCTATTTTTCATACCTATCTCTTTTTTAGATTTGAAACTTTTCAAATATCTTGTCATTATATAGAATTAATAAAAATATTCAATCAGATGCGGGGTTTGAATTGAAAAAAGTTTATACAAAATACTAGATGTACATAATACACATGGGTCTTGGTCTGTGGCATATGATTGCCGGGGCCTGTTAAATAACATACTGGTCTTGGACCGTTGGATGCATATCCAGCTGCCAGGATTATAACAAAATTTTAATACGTCTAGCGCTTTTTAACCGCTAGACGAGAAAATCCTGTCTAGCGCTAACAAAAAGCGCTAGACGGATTTTTCCGGTGACGTTTTAAAAAAATGTTATAATCCTGGTCGCTGGATATTTATCCAACGGTCAGAAAACTATATACTCCCTCTGTCCCTCTCATTACTTTACAGTTACTATTTTGGGATGTCCCTCTCATTTCTTTACGTTACCATGAATAGTAAGTTTTTCTCATCATTACACCCACTATCTTCCCCTACTATCTCATATTTAACAATAAAAACTACTATTACACCCACTACTTTCCTCCACTATCTCAAATCTATTATTAAATATTGGTAGGTCCCGCCACTTTACCCACTTTTCATCTAACTTCACTCATTTTTCATACATTGTCTTGGTCTCCGTGTCCCCCTCCAATGTAAACAATTGAGGGGGACGGAGGGAGTATTACTTAACCCTTCCCCAGCAATTATATGCCAAAAAAAATATTATAATTCTGACCGCTGGATATTCATCCAATGACCAGAAAATTATATGTTACTTAACTCCTCACTAGCAATCATAGGCGAGGACCAGTACCCAATACACATATGGAGGTTCATGTCATGTATCTGTTACTCAAATACAAATACAACATGAAAATTCAAACATTGACACCAAAAAAATGAAACAACCTGACACGATACATTACATGAAAATTTTTATGTGCTTAAAAATACACGAAATGAAAAAAATAAAATATTAAATTACATTTTAATATTTTAAAATTTTTTATTTAATAAAATTTATATATTATTGGATATTCAAAATTGTTTAAATTTTATTATAATTGAAAATATATTTTTTTAATATTTATTTTTATATCATTTATTACAAATGTAACAATTTGACTTCACCCTTCAATTTTTTAAGCACATAATTTTATTTATAAACTTTCTCATATTTACTTTTAGTATGTTTAATGATAATTTTAATTATTTAACATGTTTTTCATATTTATCTTATGTGTGCATTATCAAAATTTTATTGATTGAAATTATTTGCAATTTATACTATAATAATCGTGTATAAATATTAATATACAATAATTTTATACGCATTAATAACTTCATTATAAGAGGTAAAGAGAAATGAATCACAAATTCTTAGAATTAAAACTTAGTAGGTTCAAAATGCGCCAAAGAAAAAAGTAAATATTCCCTCCAAAAGCTTCTGCAAATTGAAGTGCCCGTGCATGAAAATCAACCTTTACCCTATATCACGTTTAATCCAACTTTACATGACTTTCGAAAAGCTCACAAAGAATAAAACAAGGAAGTAAAGAATGTAAAATACAACACACGATGTCACAACCAAGTACATAACTTAATAATTAGCTCTACAATCTATGTACACATGTATAATAAGGTAGATGGTCTTCCTAATTGTTGGAACAGTTTTTCAAGTTTTTTATCATAATAAAAATATCAAAATTTAGAATAAACATCAGATAAATCTTACAATGATAAAATATCAATGTCCTAATAGTCTCTTTAAGTTATTTTTGACATGTACTTTTAGACTCGGTTTCATAATTCTTTTTTGAAAATAAAAATCTGACATTTAAAAATTATTTAAAAAAATGAAAAATATTATAAAATCATACACTCTAAAACCTTCCCATTTCCCATCAATTTTTGTAGTAAAAAACCAAAAACCCTAATGATATAAACACAAACCATAGTGTACTATTACTTACAAAACTTATACATACAACACTGTCTTGGTCCAGTCTTCCCTGTCTCTCTCTCACCCTCTCCATCTCTCTCCTACACCTGCTCTCTCTCTCTCTCTCTCTCTCTCATCAAAACCCTAAAGAAAGAAGATTGTACCTTCATTGATTTGTGTCACAATTAATCTCAAAGACCCATCTCCCAAATCTCTACAAATATATGTACTTGTATGTATAGGGCTTGGTGAAGATGGATGTTCAGAGTCTTGCTATTGTTCTTCAAGCTGCACTTAGTCCAAGGCCAGATGAGAGGAAAGCAGCTGAACAAAGCCTCAATCAGGTTATCTTTATATACATCAGTGTTTTTTGTTATCTATGTGTGTAGGGAGACTTTGTTTAGGTGTTTCTTGATTGGTAAGAATGATAAATTTATGATCAAGATTGATAGGGGTGTGGATTTTCTTGATCAAGGTGTTGTTTTTAGTAGGGCGATGTTTGTGTTTGCGTATATGAATGTGGATTATGTGATAATTAAGGGATTGGTGGTTTCCCATTGATTGCGATTTTTATTCATTTTGTCCTGTTTGGAGTGATTATGGTTCTTGATTGAGTTTTTGATGTACCCTTTTTTCTGAATTCAATAATGCGGAATTTGAGATATTGATTTAGTTGATAAATGATTGCGTATTTGTTTGAGGTGTTTCGATTTGTTTAGGGTTTTTTGGTTTAAATTTTGTAGATTCAGTATGCACCTCAGCATTTGGTTAGGATGTTGCAAATTATTGTAGATGGGAATTGCGACATTGCGGTACGACAAGTTGCAAGTATACATTTCAAGAACTTCATTGCGAAAAACTGGTCCCCTCATGATTTAGGTATGTTTTTTTTTTTGCTTAATTAGGATCTGGGTTATTTTTGAACTAAACCTAGTTTGTGGTGTGCTTATTGTGAAATATTGTGTTGTAAAGGTGAGCAATCAAAGATCCTGCCTGCTGACAAAGATTTGGTTCGGCAAAATATTCTTGTGTTTATTGTCCAAGTACCACCTTTGCTGAGGTAAGTTGTTTTCGCTCCTTGGTTTGTTATTTTGATGTTAATTCGGCATAATAGGCTTGATTTTAGTTATAAAGCTTTCTTGTTATTAAAATTTGACCCTGTTTCTTACAGGGCACAGCTTGGTGAGTGCCTCAAGACAATTATACATGCAGACTACCCAGAGCAATGGCCAGCTCTTTTACATTGGGTGAAACATAATCTGCAAAATCAGCAAGTTTATGGAGCTTTGTTTGTGTTGAGGATCCTTTCTAGAAAATATGAGTAAGTTGAAGGCTTATTATATGGATACTGTAATAAGAATCAGTTATCTTGATTATTAATTCATTTTAATTATTTTAATTTTTTTATGTTAATTATAGGTTCAAGTCTGATGAGGAGCGGGCTCCAGTTCATTACATTGTTCAAGAGACATTCCCTAATATGCTGATCATATTTAATGGTCTTGTTCAAATTGCCAGTCCTTCAATAGAAGTTGCAGACTTGATCAAGCTCATCTGCAAAATTTTTTGGTCTTGCATATATGTAATTAATATTTGTTGCTACTCATACAACAGCTACCTATTAAGCTTTTTCTCCTACAATTTTCTGGCTATCTTACCTATAACTTCGTGAATATCTGATTCTATATATGTTGGAATTTATCAAATTTTCAGTTGGAGATTCCAAAGCAATTATTTGAATCAAATGCGTTCAATGCTTGGATGGTTCTTTTCCTAAATATATTGGAGAGACCTGTACCTCTTGAAGGTCAACCAGCTGATCCAGAGCTCAGAAAATCATGGGGTTGGTGGAAGGTCAAAAAGTGGACAGTTCACATATTAAATCGTCTTTACACACGGTGAGGTCATTAATTTGAAAATAATAATCATCTTTTGATGTTTAGAATATATATATATGATATCCTTATGTCCACTCGGCGGCGGAGGGACAGCACCCTGAAATCTGAAAATTGTGATTTTTCTCTTAGAAGTATAGCAGGGCAATCCAGTAGTCCAGCCACAATTAAGCTCAGAACTTGGTTACTCTTTTTCGTCTCTCTCCCTTAAACCTTCAAATCCCAATAATTATAACAAAATTTTCATTGACTTTCTTTTCTTTATTTTGTTTTATTCTATTTTTTTTGTGCGTTTGCATCACACCTAAACAAAATTAGAAAATTTGGAATAATATGTCCATTGTTTATAAAAGTATGTTAGAAGTATTCTTTGTTTTAGTGCTACTTGAATTAATTTGGCTCAAAATTAATCATCTTTATATAAAAACCTGCTTTTATACATTTCATTGTACTATTGAATTAGTTGGTTTTGCATAACACACATATATGTGCTCACCCCAAGATCTCATCCTGGCTCCATCATTGCGTCTACTGTTGTCTCACAGATTTGGTGATTTGAAGCTTCAAAACCCAGAAAACAGAGCTTTTGCCCAGATGTTTCAAAAGAATTATGCTGGGAAGATCTTAGAATGCCATTTAAATTTGTTAAATGTGATCAGGGTTGGCGGTTATCTTCCTGACAGAGTTACCAACCTTATCTTGCAATATCTGAGCAACAGGTTATCCATATGTTCATCAATATCCCTTAAATTTTACAAAACATTGTTATGTGTATAAGCTAAACTAAATGTTCTATGCCATTTAATATACTTGCAGTGATTATGATTTGGAAAAGATGGGGGTGTTCTCAACATGTTTTGATGAGTTTAAAATTATATATATAAGCTTTATCTACAACAGAAAGAAACTAGAAGCTTGCATGCACTTGTCTAGTATAATTATTTTCTTCGTGAAGCATAAATTCATTAGATATTGCAGTCTGTTCATGGGAATCCTTTTGATGCTTAGTTTTGAATATAATATGCTTCTGATGCTATGCATTGAGAATCTCATGTCTACAAACGCGCGCCTTTAGATGTTTTTTACATATGCACCTTCCTTTGTCTTCCTGATGTAGGGATAACACTAGTGTCTATATATATTCATCCTGCTTGAGGAATCTCAGGAGTGATACTTTGTTGAAGTGGAATTTGCTCTGCACTAATTTTCGAATTTGCATCCTGAAGAAAATGATGCATAATGGCTACTGTTAAATACCATGATTAGTTGAAATTTGTTTCATTTGCTTAAATTTTACCATTACTGCTTGGTGATTTTTTTGCTTGCTTCTTTGTAGCCTGTTTTTCTTTCCCTTTCGTGGATCTTTAGTAATCATATAACTTTTAATCCAGTGTTTCGAAGGGTACTATGTACAATCTGCTTCAACCAAGAATGGATATCATACTTTTTGAGATAATTTTTCCATTAATGTGCTTCAATGACAATGACCAAAAGCTTTGGGATGAAGACCCACATGAATATGTGAGGAAGGGTTATGGTGAGTCTTTAGAATATTCTCATATTTTCTGCGGTAACGCGACAGAAATTGTTAATAAACCTGTATTTTCTGTACAGTAGACTTGAATAATGGTCATCAAATTGTACTTTAAACTTTCAGTATTGTGTTCTACGGAGCTTCCTGTCTTGAATACGGATTGCTATATTGATAATATTTTCCTTTCTATGCAGACATAATAGAGGATTTATACAGTCCCAGGACTGCTGCTATGGATTTCGTTAGTGAGTTGGTAAGAAAGCGTGGGAAAGAGAACCTTCAGAAGTTTATACTATACATTGTCGAGATTTTTAGAAGGTATAGGTGGAAATGTATGTAGCAATTAGATCTAATGATAATTGACTCCTGTTAATATCTATCTATATATGTATATGCAGATATAATGATGCAGCTATAGAACATAAGCCCTATAGACAGAAAGATGGTGCCCTACTGGCAATTGGAGCACTCTGTGATAAACTGAAGCAAACAGAACCTTACAAGTCTGAGCTTGAGCGCATGTTAGTGCAACATGTTTTTCCCGAGTTCAACAGTCCTGTGGGTCATCTTAGAGCCAAGGTTTTTACTTGTATCTAACCTTCAATATTTCACTATTTAGTATTTACCGTATCAGTAAACAAAGTAACAAACTGTTATGCACTTTCATGCCTTGCATTTAACTATGTTGCAAATTATCTTCGATTTTTGTTTATATATCTTAATCAGATCTGTTTTAAAGAAGATATATTTTGATTTATGTTTTGTTTTGTGGTAGACGTTTTTTCTTATTTTTTTAATTTTAATATTT
The DNA here is from genome assembly GCF_001625215.2 of Daucus carota subsp. sativus. Taxonomy (NCBI): domain Eukaryota; kingdom Viridiplantae; phylum Streptophyta; class Magnoliopsida; order Apiales; family Apiaceae; genus Daucus; species Daucus carota. The sequence continues at coordinate 34,398,060 of NC_030389.2, forward strand.
CACCACTGTTAGTAGCTAGGAGAAAAGAACTATAAATGGTGTTCGTATTTATCTCACATAATGCAGTAATGAATCCAATTTCCATACTAGATCTCTTCTCAAGTTCATTACACATCAAGAGAGTACAAATATCTAGTTGCTTAAAGAAGTTCCAGCATGTATAGTTTCTTGTTCCAGCAGTCTGTGACAACTCGTTCATGGATTCATAGCAACCTGATTACCTAAACATTTGATAATGTTGTATAGGTGGACACTAATACTCTCTCATGTGCTAAAACAGGAGAACTTATGCTTTCTTTTCTATTAGTCAATCTCCATCTATATAGATTTAGACGTGTAGATGTTAATTTTATACATATTATAACACATTCACATGCTCTAATTGCGTGCAGTATTGGATTAAATTCCAAACTGTAATCTTGGATTGGTTGAATATCACAATTTATACTCAAGCAGCTTGTATTAGACATTTTCATATTTTTTATCATCTCGTTCTAATTATTGTCATATGATGCGGAAAATCAGGCGGCCTGGGTTGCTGGACAATATGCACATATTAACTTCTCAGACACAAACAATTTCCGTAAAGCACTGCAAAGTGTTGTTGCTGGGATGCGAGACCCAGAGCTTCCGGTTCGCGTAGACTCTGTTTTTGCATTGCGTTCATTTGTTGAAGCCTGCAAGGGTAGAGTGATTTTTGTTCGATTAGTTTTTGCTCTCCGGATATTTCTTGTTTTTTAATACTTCCAACTTGATTTGCAGATTTGGATGAAATTCGACCTATTCTTCCACAGTTACTAGATGGTATGTAAAACACACAAGTAATTTACTAGCTATGATGCACTGTTAATGGATAATTATTACTTATCATGAATTCTCTCTATCAGAATTTTTTAAGCTTATGAATGAAGTTGAGAATGAGGATCTTGTTTTTACTCTGGAGACCATTGTGGACAAGTTTGGCGAAGAGATGGCACCCTTTGCTCTTGGATTGTGTCAGAATCTGGTGACACTCTAAACTCCTTAACTTATATTCATTTTTCTCGTAGCTCGTCAAAATTAATAACTTTAATTTTGATCAGGCTGCTGCCTTTTGGAGGTGTATGCATACTGCTGAGGATAATGATGAGGCTGATGATCCAGGTGCTTTGGCAGCAGTTGGATGCTTGCGGGCCATAAGCACAATCCTTGAGTCGGTGAGCAGCCTTCCTCAGCTGTTTGTTAGCATCGAGCCAACTTTACTTCCAATAATGCGTCGGATGCTTACTACTGATGGACAAGGTACTTGCTGTCAAGTTTAAAGTTTCTAAAGTACTTGTGATCTTGTATGCCCAGTAAATATTTAATAGCAGTGATAGTTACATTTCACCAGTCTGCCAATTTTTTAGTGTACTCTTACCTCAAAACAGTTTAATACGTTCTTATAATCAACACATATTTTCAGAGGTTTTTGAGGAAGTTCTAGAAATTGTATCATATATGACTTTTTACTCGCCGACGATATCTATGGACATGTGGACTCTCTGGCCATTGTTGATGGAAGCTCTATCTGACTGGGCTATAGATTTTTTTTCAAGTAAGTTATATTACAATGTCTCCCTTCCCATTTCCTCTGTTTCTTTGGTTCCTTGTTTTTTCTATTTAAATAGTCGTAGTTTTTTTGTGGATCCAGTAATCTGCAAATAGATGTTCTGTTCTGTTAATTTATGAGATGCATTATCATTTTAACAGCCTAGGGTTGGAATAAGGTTCTGGTAGATATTCAGAAGTAGGATTTTCAATTGTAAGTTGAGAGAGTATAAGTTCCTTGTTTGCACTGTGAAGGAGCTGGAGTATCTCCATTTCCGATTACCAGGCTAGGCTCCATGTGGGAATTTTATTCTATACAGATTTTGCTTTTGAGCCTTTCATATTTTTTATAAATAAAAAAGAAAAACATTATGTTTCTCTTTCTTCTATAAAGTAGCAACTGTTTTAGTGGTTCCCAAAGAGCAGAGGTACCTCATGAGGAAGAGTAAGCAACCTGCCTGCTGTGGCGGGGCAGCTTTTTTCTTTCACAATATGACCTGGACGATTATCCCTACCCGTATAGCTGGAAGGTTTTGATTCTTTTGTTCCGGGAGGTTCTAGGTAGTCTAAATCGGCGAGGGCGCGAGGCTAATGACAAGCAGGGGGCCCTAGTCAAAATCGGTTTATGGGGCCCTAATTCGTATATACTCCGCGTTATCTTCTGATCTATATATAGATAATTTTTGAATTCGCGGCAACAAATGTTTTGGGGCCTTAAGCGCAAGGCTTGCTCGCCTATAGGCAGGCCACGGTGGACAAGTGTCAATTTTTGTTTGCTTAGTAATGTGTTCCCACTTTTGGTACATAGCATGTTAGGGGTTCTGATACAATTGGCTAATTTGCTATTAACCATAATGAGATCTTAAACTTAAGGTACAACTGAGCTTCGAGGAACAAGTGAATTTCCTATCAGTCACTGTTAGTCATAACTATAATGTTTAGATTAGCTACCTTAGCTACATATTGGATTCATTGTTAGGCTCTTTGTAGTAATGACTAAACTTGAATTATTTTAAGATGTGTCACTTTTTCAATCCCGTGTGAAAGTATTCTACTGGGTCTGCAACTTTCTATTTTTAAGCACAAGCACAGTAAAAGGGGAATACATGTAATATACCAATAACTCAATAATTTTTCATATAAACAGGTGGATATAGTTTCCATTTTGCAGGATAATCAAGATGGAACATATAATTTGTTATTGCTACTCTATGTATCGGAAATTTACTGTAGCTACACAATGTATTCTTTCTTATGTAACCGTGTTTTTATGAATTTTGTATTTCTAGATATCCTGGTTCCTCTAGACAATTTTATATCCAGGGGTACAATGCATTACCTCACTTGCAAGGAACCAGACTACCAGCAAAGTCTCTGGAATGTGATTTCAACTGTGAGTAGACCTTTGATTGTACTTATTCTTATATGATTTTTTCTCTCAGAGAAGCTTGTTTACTTACTCTCATAATGTCATTGTGTAGATCATGGTTGATAAAAATATGGAGGACAATGATATAGAGCCTGCACCGAAGCTCATTGAAGTGGTGTTCCAGAACTGCAGGGAGCGGGTGGATCACTGGGTTGAACCTTATATAAGAATCACTGTGGAGCGGCTGCGTCGAACTGAGGGAGCATATCTCAAATGTCTATTGATTCAAGTGGTAATGATTATGAGTTCCTTTTCTTCCAAGTACTCCCTCCGTCCCACTCATTTTGTCACTTAGACCAAATTTTGGTCATATTGACCCATTTATAATGGAAACTACTTATATTTTGTGATAATTATATATATTTTTTAATTACTACCACAAAATATACTTGCCGTATTATAAGATTTTATTTTTAAATCTGTACTATACTGTTAAAGTCAAAATATTGAAAGTTTGGTCGGTCGGTCATTACTTGGGCCAGTTTATGGGCCTCTTTTTTTTTATAACATGTTTTAATGAGTATTTTTTATTATAACTAAAACATGTTTTAACATACTCATCAAAACATATTTCTCAGGCCTATTAATTTAATAATCTTTTGACGTGCTTAATTATTAGAAACTTATTTAACATGCCCAATAAAAATATATTAACTCAAACACGTCTATTAATTATTTAAAAACCTTTTTTGATTAATAGACATATATAATTTAACATAAATGTATCATAGAAATAAATAATTATTAAAACACATGCAATAATAGAACAAATAATGTAAGTCACCAGGAATATAAATTGTCATTTGAGGTCAAAATTTGGTCAGCTTGACCAACAAAGTCAGATTAGGACAAAATAAGTGGGACTGAGGGAGTAATAATTATATGCTTTTGCACCTTTTTTGCTTTACTTTGGTCTGAACACATTCTGCTTTTCTTGACAATGCCTACAAACCCTAAACTATTTACTTTAATATGGTGTATAAACATGCATGCATTTTTTGTAAAGCTGTGAACTTTATCTAATTTGTAACTTATCTTTATATTGGTGCATTTTCTATATATTGTGCATGTGGACACCTATGGGCATATTAACGTGATGTGACTGTTATACAAACAACACAAGATACTTTTGTGTTCTAAAGCTTACCTGCTCTTTTGCAGATTGCCAATGCCCTTTACTACAATGCTTCTTTGACGCTTAACATACTGCAAAAACTTGGTGTCGCAACAGAAATATTTAATCATTGGTTCCAGATGTTACAACAAACTAAAAGGAGTGGAGTACGAGTAAATTTTAAGAGGTGATTAAGTTTTTTTAAAGATCTGCTTTTAACAACTGCTTGGGTCCCAACTCTTTCTCCACTTCTATCATGTTTGTTTCTCATGAAATGTGTATCATATATGTTATAGAGAACACGATAAAAAGGTTTGCTGTCTGGGCTTAACAGCTTTGATCACACTTCCTGTGGATCAGTTACCCGGGGAGGCCTTGCAGCGTGTTTTCAGGGCCACTCTTGATCTACTTGTTGCATACAAAGATCAAGTAGCAGGTAGGTCATTGAATACTCGCTTTTCTCCCTTTTCGCCTTTCTTCTATATCTGTTCCCACTTCCCAGTAAAAGTATATGCAGTCATTTTCTGAAATAGGTAAGTTTTTTTCATCATCATCAACTAGTACATGATATTTGTTGCGTGCAGAAGCTGCAAAGGAGGCAGAGGCTGAGCATGATGATGATATGAATGGCTTGCAGTCTGATGAGGAAGATGACGCAGAATGGTCTGACAAAGAAATGGGTGTTGATGCTGAGAATGGAGATGAAGATGATAACAAAACACTTCAAAGATTGGCTGCACAGGTGCGTTACAACTTTAGTCGATTTGAAAAAAGAAACTGGAATATATAAATTATGTCCTTTTCTAATCAATATAATGTATTCAATACATCATAGTTTTTATTTTCATATACAGAAATTTAAGTTTTTATTTTCTAATCTATATAATGTATTTAATTCGTCATGATGTCTTAAATTGAAATTGTTTTTCCATTTCATGTAGTGCAATATTGTAGATACTAGAGATGTAGACGTGCTTAGTCTAGAATTATTGGAACATATATTATTTCTGTAAATTTAAATCATAGAAGTAAAGTTAGTTGATATGATATGGCTGTATTGTCACAGAACATGAATCATTTGCATAATTTATCGGGAACATAAACTTACTAGTTATATGCTAACATGAGCTGTAGGCGAGGGCTTTCCGTTCAAATGATGAAGACGATGATGATACAGATGATGACTACAGTGATGATGAGGTACAGCAGTCACCAATTGATGAAGTTGACCCTTTTGTGTTCTTCGTGGATTCAACCAAAGGTAAATATACTGCAGCTAACAATGAAATCTCTAATTTAATAAATAGAAAAAGAGTTGGATTATTTTATACTAAACATATAATCTGTTCTTGGTTCCAACTCTTTGTATCTAGCTATGCAAGCACGTGATGAAACAAGATTCCGGTCCCTTACACAAGCACTTGATTCACATAATCAAGCACTAGCCAATGCTGTTTTTCAGCATGCCGAGCAGAGAAGAGTTGAGATTGAGAAAGATAAGTTGGAGAAAGCATCACGAGTCGCACCTCCTTCATGATTTCTGTGGCACAAAGGGTTCTGTAACTCATATTTTGGGTTCCTTCTTTTTTTTCTTTGGCTTTCCATTCATCTAGATATACTGCGTAGCAAAAGAGTTGCGGCAAGCGTGGATAGAGTTTTGTGTTGGTTCGCTAGTCACGAGTGTCTCATTTACAAATATAAGAAAGAATTTGGAACTTGGAAGGATCATGGTTCCCTAACCTGTGGTTTGAACATCCATCTTGTTCTGGCTACCGGGTATTTTGTCCTTATAGAATGCTCTGTAGTTTAGGTTCAGTTTGTATACGGGTCAATTGCCCATTCAAGGGGGTATAGGGATGGATTAGGAAACCCTCTCATTCAGCGTAAGAGAGGTTGCATACCGAGAACGGTTTGTATCGATATTCTTTGTTGGTACCATATATTTGTTGTGGAGTTCCCATTTATTGGTTCCAAGCTGGAAATTTAAGTCATTGTAATGCTTCGGAGGACCGGCATGCTTTGCACTAAGAACACCAATTTATTGAGATTTGGCTATATCAATGATATGGGTTTTTTTAGTTCTGTCTAGTTTAAAGAACCTATGGTTAATAAGCGCTAGTAATTGGAGTGTATGTTACTAAGCGCGTCACAATGTAATAGTTTTAAATCGGTTCGTCTTATAATTAATCATCAACCTCTGACCATTTTTGCGAAACTAATGGTCTAGGGGAGTACATGTTAAAGGTCTAGGGAAAGACACGTTAAAGGAAGTGGATTATAGATGTATAATATTATGATTTGTTGGGGATAATAGAAAAAAGAAATGTAATAATTAAAAATAAATGAATATAATAGAAGCATGACATAATTTTTAGGAAATGGATATGAGGAGATTATGGTAGAGCATTGAGCATTTTTTTAAAAAAAATTGGGGTGTGATATCTAGATATAGGTTTATAAGATATAAGAAATGGAATGAAAAGAGTGAAATCATAAATAATTATTCATGATATGTCAAAATTTATTTCATTTTCATAAAATTCATCCATCCCATTAAAATACAACGACGTGAGTAGGGGATAGTATGACACGGTTCGGCTCGGTTTTCTCCGGAAATTGGAACCGAAATCATATAACTTCGGTTTTTAAAATTGAAAACTACAACTGCCAGTTCGAGTTCGGGTTCAGTTTAGAAAGCTCCGGTTCGGTTTAGGTTACAAAATCGACAAATGATGCACTATTATTTCTTTTGTTCGAGGAAGTTAGTTAATTGTATGCACCATTATTCATCGATTCATCGGTTTCTGAAAATGATGATACTTTTTTATACTCTCAAGAGACAATAAGGAATGACAGTGTGTCCATCTAAATTTGTTCGGCAACAAGGAACAACACATTCTGATGTTGATTTGCACGGAAAGGAGTTAGTAGGAAAAGGAAAGAAAACTGCAACTTCAATATTGCTTGTCATGTGTTTGTGTTACTAATCTTAACGCAATGAAACAACAGGTAAGTTTTACGAAAAGGAAGGATACAACAGGTAAGTTTTACGAAAAGGAAGGAAAATTGTGCTACTTCAATGTTGCTTGTCATGTGTTTGTGTTACTAATCTTAACGCATTGAAATAACAGGCAAGTCTTAACAACAGCTTGGAATCATTCATTACATAAACTAACCTAGCAGTAGCTGGAAATCTTATAATTATTTATATAAAAACAATATTTAATTAATTATTTAAATAATCGGTTCGGTTTGGTTTTAATCAATAACCGGAACCACCGAACCATGAACTCAGATAAATTTACAAATTTTCGTTTTCGGCTCGGTTCTTTACGGCTCTGTTTTTATCGGTTTTACCGGTTTCGGTCCATTTCCGTTTTTATTTCGATTTTTTGCTCAGCCCTAATTTTGAGAGTAGATGTCAGACCCTTGGCTCTTTGCTGAATATTCAAATTTTATTATTTCAAATACAATTCTATCTGTTAAGTTACATTAGTAGACATGTCCAGGGGTGTCCGCGGGTCAGTTTGGACGGGTTATAATTCTGCGGGTCAGTTTGGGCGGGTTATAAACAATTATTTAACCCAATCTAATAACTTCAGGCCGGTAATTTTTGAACGTATTACAAAAAAAATTATCACATGACTCAACCCTTCTAATTATATCTAATGTTTCAGAAATCGCTAGGCGTCCCAGGGCGATCGGGGTACCTTCTAGCGATTAATCGGGAAATCGGGGATTAATCGGAAAGATTAATTGGAGCATTAATAGGAAATATATTATTTTTAAATTATTATAATTTAATAATTTTATCTACTTTTCACTATTAGTAGAGTCAAACTGGTAAGCAATATAATATCATATATTAAAAATAAATACTTGATACATGTAATACAAAATTATTGATTAAATAAATATATATCAATTAGTATCTTATAAATAAAGTAAGAAATATTAAATAAAATTAATCATTTTAATTTTTTATAGGATATTAAGTTAAATACAAGTGGATACCTAATTTTTTTTATAATATAGTCATAATTTTAGATTTTATTTATTAAAAATCTTTTTTTTATTATTATTGGCCGCCTGGACCGCCTAAGCGGGATGTGGACCGCCTAGGACCAATTTTTAATATAAAAAAAACCCGCCTAATTCACCGCCTAAGACCGAGTTCGGGCGTTTTGGTGCCGCCTAGCGCCTAGGCGGCCGCCTAGACCGATTTTTAGAACAATGACTATGAGACCGTTTGGCCAAGTTTAAAAAAAGTGATTCCATACTTAAAGTAAAGAAGTGGAATACAAGTGAAAAGTAAATAAGTTAATAAAGTGTTTGGAAAAGAAGCAGAAGCTCAACTTCTTAAAAATGCTTCCACTTCTTTACACAAACAGTTCAAGAAAAGTAGAAACCAGAAGCAGAAATTGCTTCCGGTTACCAAACAACCCCTATATCTCGGCTCGGGTTGGTCGGGATGAGTCTAGACACTTTTATTTTAAAATATTTTTGTTTTATACTCAACCCGAGCCGACTCGAGATACAGTGAAAAGGGTTGGGTTATGTGCAGAGCCGTGCCTGAGGGTGTTCCAAGTGTTCAACTCGAACAGGGCCCAAAAATTTGAGGGGCTTTTTTTAGTGCCTTATACCTATAATATATAATGTTAGAAAAAAAGTAATTATAATTTCATTTCAAAAAAGAAAAGTGCAGATAGAATAAAGTTTAAAAAATAATACATGCTAACTAATTATCAATTATAATTATAAGTAAACTTAAAACATGTTATATTGATCTTAAAGATTAAAATTAATTATAATAATTTAGTATAGACTAGTACTAGTCTTACTTATTTCATTAAAATATAATACATTTTAGTAATTCAATTCTTAGTTGATTAATTTATTTTATTTTATAACTACATGCAATGTTTAAATATTAAATGAAAAATATTAAATTATAAATTTATATAAAATTTAAATAGGTTTACATATAAATTAGGTTTATGTCATTGTTTTTTTGTTTATAATGATTGCATCTTATTAATTATGTACTTGTAATTTATCTCTTAATTTTCGATGTATTTAAATTATATTATAAAAGAAGATATTTAGTTAATTTTTTATTTTATTTACTTTATTATTTTATTTTATTTTTAATTATAGGGCACCATTCTAAAATTTTGTACAGGGCACATAAAATCTCAGGCACGGCTCTGGTTATGTGATAATATTTTTTTAACGGGTTCAAAAGTTACCAACCCGAAGTAATTGGATTGGGTTGAATAATTGTTTATAACCCGCGCAAACCGACCCACTGTCGCCCCTACAAGCAGTTTAGGATTTTTTTTTTTTTTGCTAAAGAGCAGTTTAGGATTTTAGTGTAATTTGCCAAGAAATATTAAGGAATGGAAGAAGTAAAAATAATTATAAACATTACCTCCGATCCCTCCTATATTAAATGCAAATGCCAATCCATGCTCTCCCAATTCCATTCCATTGTGAACTTCAACTAGTTTCAAACCAGTCTAACAGTAGGACATAATTCATCGCATGCCTGAAGTTCTAGAAGCTGCTAAGTTCTCGGTACTTGTTTGTCCTTTCTTTTCCTCACTCGAAACTCTCAGTGACTTGAGCTTCTGGTATACTACTCTTAAGTGAATGTATGGACCCTCCCTTTCTTTTCCTCACTCGAAACTCTCAGTGACTTGAGCTTCTGGTATACTACTCTTAAGTGAATGTATGGACCCTCCTCGTCCTCATCTTCGTCATTCCTGTCGTCCACACTGACAGGATCCTCTTCTTCACTTGAACTTTGCACTTGAAAGAGTTTCTTCTTTCCACGCATATGATGTTACTTACAATGACGAACACGATGTTTGTCATCTGCTGCAGCCAAATGCCAATTCACATGTAAGATAGAAAAGGATACACCAAGTCAATATGCAGATTATTATAGAAAAAAATAGCACAATGTTAACAACAAGAATAGCATTAAGGATTTAGATAGCCTAGTGGCAAGGCTCCACCCCATCCACCCATCCCTCAACAACCCATGACCAAAAATCCACCCATCAACCTACGGATAATAATATCCTTAGTCCCCTCTCCCCATATAATTTGCCTACTTATTAAAGCTTGCATAAAGTTAATAAATCTAGAAACAATTTAAAGCTAAAAAACCAACCTTGAAAGTGCAATTATGAATTCAATAATGCACTTGTCGAACAAAATTCCATCATACAACAGACCACATTTGCACTCATTAACTAGGTTGCCCCAGAAAAGAACTAGGTTATTTTCAAAATTCTTGAATCCCTTGTTGAAAATTTTATAATCCTCCATTGACCCCTAAGATTCGACTTGAAGTTAAGGCAACATTAACATCAGCAAGATATAAGATTGTTATTGGATAGGGTCATGCCTGGCTTAGATATGCAAAAAATGCTATTTGCCTTTTAAAGTAAAAAAGTAATAGACAGGATACTTTTTTCCACAGCTTACAAAACAAACGAAGTATTATTTACTTAACCGAGCTTGTAAGCCTCAGATAAACAGGATTTAAATTACTCTAAGTATACAAACAAACAAAACAATTCAACAAGGATACATCTTGAGCCAGCCTACTAAGATCTACTACAACTTTGTTAAAATCAGCTTTATCTAAGAATTTTCCTTGAATGCGGTACTTTGCTCCACATGCCTGTACAGTTGGTAAACATTACAAGTTAGAGTGATGTCAACAAGGTGTTTACTTGGAAATTTTACCCTTTCAAAACGGAGAAAACAGACTCCTTCATTTAACCAAATTAAACTAGAACGCGAATCGATTACCTCAACCAACATGGTCAGAAGTTCAACCATTGCAGGTTTTGGATCCTTCACATAACTCGCAACCCATGACTCAACCACCTGGGGAATATGTTCTCTGTTCCCTTTAATATCCTCTGCAAAATTAACAAATACACTCTCACTAGCTCCATATGTGTGTGTTTACATGATGGATATATACAGAGCATTGTGTATATGTATTATGTGTACATCCCTACCCTTGCTTACTAAAGGCTAAACAGTCCATGTATAGTCAAAACACATACAGATACTAATCCGACTAGAAACGGTCAAAATTAGCTTCCGGTCAAAAATAGTCGTTTTTCTCGTAACACAGGATTACCGCAATTTAGGTCATTAGATCTACTCATAAAGCAATAAAATTCCTACACAACAACAATCAACTGAATATATACCAATCAAACTGTGGCTTTCTGGTTCAGGAGCCGAAGCTTCGACGCGTGGACGCTTGCTGCGTTTTGGACGCACTTGTTTCTGTTCAGAACCAAAATTAACAACACAATTACACTGTTAAATGTGTACAACATACACAGAAATATAAATAGATGAGACGGTGGCAAGTGGAGAGTGTGACTCACCGGACGGCGAGATGCCGTCGCCGGAGCGTCCTGTGTTCCTTCCATGACCTAGAAAATTGTCTGTGTGTATTGTGTGCTCTGTGTGTGTTGAGGGTGGTGTATGTTGGATATATTGTTTCCGCAGATTTATGGTTACACAGGAACCCACGCTTACGTGGAACTGGGTTACAGTGTGTGTCTACCGTGAAACTCAAAAATACAGTGTTTGGTTGATACTTTATACATGTCATGTAACTATAAAATTTTGACAATTTAGATAATATCAGATTAACACCTTATAAATATATAAATAAAATAAAAATGATTTGAGTGTATTATAAACATAAAATAATATGAATGTTCGCGTAATATAATAAATGAGATTTATAAAATATAAAAAGATTATTTGAATGAGATGATATATTAATATAATATTAGTAATATCTAAATAAAAATAAATAAAAATAAATAAAATATATAATAAAATTTATGTTTCAAAATTTGAGATGAAAAATAAATAAAAAATTTATAAGATGGATAAATTATTAATGTAAAACACACATATATAATAAAATATAGTAAATATTATTAAGGAAAAAAATATTATTTGTAATAATTGATATATGTAATATGAGTAGATCCTAAATAGAAAATATTATATTATTAAATAATTAATTTTGATATAATATATTTTTTATAATTTAAATTTTGTAATTTGACCATGATATATCTAAATATGTAAAATTATAATATTTTAATAAAAAGTAATAAAAAGTAAAAACTGTGTAACCCAAAGTAACCACGTTTCAACTATGTAACTAGGTTACACCGTTTCACAGGAAGTTGAGATTCCAAGGAAGTCTAGGTTACATTGTTTAATTCTAATATCATATAACCAAACACCGTAACTAAGACAAGTTCTATGGAACTCTGGGTTACTACGTTGGGTTACAGGCTACCAAACGAGGCCTATACGTACTATTCTCTGTCTTGGCTTGCTAAACACGCCTTCCGAACCTTATTCGAGACGCTTCTTCTATTTATACGCCGGTTTGCTTCTTGGGTTTGCTGGGCTTTATGCTTGTTTAGTGGATCAGGGCTGGACTTTGGGCTTAGGCCCAACATTTGTCCGTGTCACGAATTTGATGTGCTTCCCCTCTAGAGCTTTTATTTGCATGCTTTTTCCTCTTCTTTTTCGAATTTGTTTTACGGCTAGTCTTAAATCATGTACTCATGATTTGTGGTATAAATATATATTTATTTTCTATTATCATGAGTAATTAATCCTTTAATATAAGAGGTGAGTAGTATTAATTGACTTTTTATATTTGTTTAGTTGGATAATTTGTTTATCTATCATTGAACACTCTATATAGTGGTAAGAATATATAGCTAACTTTTAATTAAATCTTTGGCAGTTATAATGAATCATGAGAAGAGTTATAATTCTTGTACATAATATGATGGGCACAATTTGAGTATTAGATCATGATATTGATATGAAAATTGTGTGACTTAAAATCCTTACTTCTTAATAGTTTACCATTATACTTTGATAACCATGAGAGTGGTATACACTAGAAACTCTTTAAATTAATACTCGGTAAATTAATAAACTCTCTAAAATAATAAATTTGTTCGGTCCCGACTTGGACCAATGTAAAAAATTGAAAAACTCGATAAAATAATAAGATTTTTTTGGGAGATCCCTTTATAATTGTCGGTCCCAAGAAAATCATAAATTAATAATTCATGGATACTGAAAATAAATATATTACACTATATTGAAATATGATTAAATAGTTGTTTGTTTTCCTTTTAAATTTCGCAACGTCTTTTAGATGAGAAGTCTTCTTGTGAGATATGGTTTGAATACTCTAAATAAATGCCAAACTTGTTTAAGAATATATTGAACATATTTATTCCTCTTGTTTACATTTACTGTACAGTACTTCACAAGTCATTATTGATTTGCAATACATATGAACAAATAGTTACTAATTTACTTGAGTGCTACAATGTAATTCTAAAAGGTATAGACTAATTTGCTTTTTTGTTTGATACAATAATTTATATAAAGTATACCTTTTTGTTTGGTATGTACAGTATAATCGGTTAAAAAAAATTTAAATTAATAATATATTAATTTATCGATAAATTAATAACTCTCTAAATTAATAAATTTCTCCGATCCCGACATTATTAATTTATAGAGTTTTTACTGTAATCTATCTTGGAAGGGGATTTTATAAATATCAGAAAGATTGTTTTTAGTAAACAAGAGAAATAAATTAGACATTCATGATAGTCATTTAAAAATTCTAATTCTTGAATTGTTTTCTCTCATATATTTTATGTAGTTTATTTATTTGTTATATTAATTAGTAGATAGATCAAACCCATCAATATATTCTCAACACTTCTGAACTGTAAGGGATAAAAAAATTTGAGATTTGGTTATATTAATGATATGGGCTTTTAGTTCTGTCTAGTTTAAAGAACCCTGATAGTGTTTTGGGTTGGTTCTGCGTCTCATAATTATCAACCTCTGACCACTTTTGCGAAACTAATGGTCTAGGAACATGTTAAAGAAGTGGACTACCGATGTATGATAATAATATGTTTTGTTTGGGGAGTAGAATAAAATAGGATGTAATAAATAAAAATAAATGAAGATAATCGAAGTAGCTAGGAGAGAACTTTTTAGGAAATGGATATAAGAGCATCTCCAAAGGTAATTCTTATATTGGTTACCTAAAAAATAATAAAATAATGATTACTTAAAATATAGGTAAGTAAAAAGTTGTTTTTCTCCAATGGTATTACCTATACCCGTTACCTATAATTTAAAAATTAATATTTATTCAATATTTAAAAAAAAATATGTGAGAAGAGCTAGAGTCGGAGTAAATATATATATTATATTATAGGTGATATTGATGGTGTGGCATTATATGGGTTGGCTTTTTGCTCCCTCAAATAAGGAGATGAGTTTTCTCTCCCCTAAAATTTTTAGGGGATAGGGAGTTGCGTTGGAGGACTTATTTTTGATTCTAACCCCTAAATTTTGTCCACCTAGACCAAATATGAGTAAGGAGAGCTTGCATTGGGGTTGCTCTGATGAGATTATGGTAGAGCGCGGAGCTTTTTTTTCAAAATGTAATATCAGGTATAGGGTTTAAGAAATGGAAGGAAGGAGTGCAATTATAAAATTATTCATGATATTTCAAAATTTATTTCATCCCATCCAAATACAACTATGTGTACCTCAGATACAATTCTGTTTATTAAGTTCCATACTAACATGGTATTGTTTTGCAGAAATAGACTAATCATGAATAATTCGGTTGAATTATTTCTTGAAAAATCAGTCACGTAGATATATGATCCCCAAGTTTCTCAAAAGTTCATTAACGATGATCGCCAGAATTTAGAGCATGAGCTGATTTCCACGACAAGCGAGAGAGATATCGAGTTTGATTTTCTTGAAATTTAGTAGTTGATGATATATGAATTCGGAAATCAAGGACTACAAATTGAAATCAAAAAATTATTTACACTTTTTAAGATTGTGTGAGAGAGAATAAAAAAGAAGACGGGAAGATAAAAGAAAAAATTATTTAAGAATAATGTCTTGTACACACTCCTTGGAGCCAAAAATGGGATGATACGATGGGAATCTTACCCATCTATCAATTTTTTTCAACTTTTTTCTCTTTTTAGACTAAACTCGAGACTCGAGACTCGACATCATGTTAAAAAAAACTTTTATATATATATTTTTTCATTTATCTTCTCTTTTTTTTCTTCGATCAAAAATATTGAAGCACAAAATTGAAGATTTAGATAACTATGTTGTATAAAAGGAAGAAAATTTTGAAATTTTCTTCTTTTTTTTTCCTTTGTCGATGTTAAATTTACCCAAAATTCTATTCCGTTTTTTTCCTCCGTCCTCCTTTCAAAAACTTGGAGCATGTATAACAGTATAAGCGAGAACATTTCCAAATATTATTTGCCAATCTGTTCTCTTCTCTCCTGTTTTTATATCTGTGGAGCAAAGTGAGACTCCCTTTAGACCTAAATGAGTGAAAGCGCACGTAATGCATGACATTGATTCTGCAAGCTGAGCAGTGAAACTGTGAAAGTATGAAATACAAATACTTAAACCAAAGTACATTTTGCAAACAGTAATGCAAGTACAAAAGAGATTTTAACCATAATGGATAAGCAGTAATTGAGATTTACTATTGTAGTACTTGTGAAGAAGATATTTACTAATTTTGTCTTAATTCTTGGATACAAAGTATTAAGACAAAAGTAAACCAAACAAAGAACATGGAGGATATATAGTGAGCAGATAGCAAGAGAGAATATTACAAGAAGCTAGGTTCCAAAATGCAGGTGAAGAGCTGAGAGAAAAATTAAAAACACCTACTGTTGCATGCATGTACTACACAATATAGTGCCTTGACCAACAGACAACAGTCGTGGTGGGGTTGACCACAGTGCCTGCAACAAAAATTTGTGATGCCACTGTTTTATCAGTTTCTCTCACGTTGGAAACAAAGGGATAATATGCTGCGACCTGCATACATATTCATATATTCCCGAGAATAATGATCTAGAACAATCGATTATAATGAATAAACATATTTTCAGTAGAAATACTATTGGATGATAGAATTTTCATTATGACAATTTTTTTTCTAAAAACATTTGTGGTCCTCTGTCATTTTCATCAAAATTTTAGAATTAATGTCTATTAACAGAAAAAAAAATTGTTAGTAGTATCATACATTATATGTATGATTCATTTCGGAAAAATAAGAACTGATTTAAAATATGATAGAATAAATAATATTTTAATTACTTAGCAAAAAAATAAGATCTTAATTATAGGTCATGTTCGAGAGAACAGTGGAGAGAGAAACTTTTACATGCAAAAAATGTCAATATCTATCTATTATATTTTAAAATTATTTTTGAACAGACAATTATTAAAAAACATGTATTTAAATTTAAATCCTAAAAATCCATTTAAAATTTAGTGTTACGCAACCGAATCTTAGTGATTCTCTTGATGGTTCTCGACCCTCCTAATTATACATGCACGGAAATGAGAATAAGCAACGTCTACAAGGGCATGTCGGCAGAATAAGTCAAGAAATTTTGGTCCATAATTTTGTTGTTTGAAACACCCGCTTCACCCTCTCCCTCCCCACAGTCCCACACTCTCTCTCTCACACAGAATAAAACAAGCTAGCAATTAATAGGTAAAGAAGATATTGGTTAGCCCTCTACAAAGTTAGTGACAAACTAGTACAAAGATTCGCTGCGGATCGATGTCAACCTTATAAACACTCTGCACATTGCATAACTTAAGAGTCCCTCCAAAACAGTTGAGGATGAGGGCAGTACCTAATATTAGGCTGTAAATTGATATGCAAATAAGCAATATTTTCATTATTTTAAATTATACTCTATGTAATTTGAAGATATGATATATATTTTATATGTATTTTATTAATGATCTTAATCTAGTAAAAGGTTAAGTTTATATAATATGTGATGCATGAAGTGAGAGTATTTGCTCAAATTAGATATCATATTAATTTTTATAAAAAAGCAAGATGAATTTGGATAAAGTTTACAAGTAATATTCTGCAGTTAAAAGAAATTGCTAACACTATTTTGCAACAATCACTCATGGAACTAGATTATATAACAATGGAACCGGCCCATTAACAAAGCCTTGCTAGGAAAATATATCCACCTTATGGTATTGTATCGTTGTTTAAATTAGCTGTTTTAATTAATTTTGGTTAGTTGATTGAAGTATTTACTTCAATCAGTGGATTAAATAATATATCTGAAAAGTATTTGGTAGATAATTTGTTATATTTTAAATAAATATATATTAAACTTCAACTTAAGAAAATCTTTCAAATATATTTTTAAAATCAATTTCTTGAGATCAATCTAATATGGAATCTAGCATTGGAGTTGAAGTTCTATTTTAGCAATAAAAAACACTTTTTAGTGCTAAATTATAATAATAATTATAGCTATTTTGCATCTTGCATTGGACTTGCTCTAACGTGCAAAACCAATATGTTTTCACAAATCATACGGTCCTGGCCTCATGGCAATTGCATCATAAAATGTACATGTTCATTCAGGAATTTGATGATCCACAAAGACGAGTTTTTTGACGGAATCAAAATTTGTGATTGTAATTCTATTGTCGGTGTGTGGTGGTTGTGTGCTTAATTAGTGATGACCGAGATCAAAAGGATAGCGGGTTGCTCTCGTGTTTCCAACCCTGGATATCTCTTTGCTTACATATCCAATTGCAAATTTTTTATTAGTTCAGTTAGTCGACTGCAAGTTAAATATAGTTCTTATCCATTTAGAAGTTTTTTGAGTTTGGTGATCCAACTGCAAGTTGGCCACGAGTTTAATGTTTTTTTTTGCATATTAACACATATAATATAGTATAATTATTGCTTTTAATTAACTTTACTGTAATCCTATAGTGAACCTCTTAACTAC
Organism: Daucus carota subsp. sativus; assembly: GCF_001625215.2. Lineage (NCBI taxonomy): Eukaryota > Viridiplantae > Streptophyta > Magnoliopsida > Apiales > Apiaceae > Daucus > Daucus carota. The sequence continues at coordinate 34,416,124 of NC_030389.2, forward strand.
AAAATAATATCATTTCATATCGCATCATCATCATCTATGTTAAAATCGAACCGTACTCTGTATGTGAGTACGTTTCAGTGCAACATTTCTTCCCAAAACTTGCTCCTGATATCAAGCTACATGATTTTCTAAAAGACTATAGAACAAGGGCTGTTTGATTATCATCTTTGACAGTTTTTAAGATCTTATTATTGAAGTTTGCCTGGGACAGAGCCCAGTTATCAACAAGCCAGCTTCTTTGAGCATGTTTTTCTGATTTATACCGAGATTTTAAATTATTTTTGATTTTGAATTTTATTTGTGTAATAAATTTAAAATCCATTTAAAATAAAAAAATAAATTAGGAATCGATTTAAAATTAAAAATTATCAGGATGTATTTTTCTAATCAGCTTATATCATTTTTATAATTTATTAAATTCATTTGTTAAACTTTTATTCAGAAAAAAAATTTGAAAAAAATACGTAGAAATATGTTTTTTGAGCGCTTTAATTACGTGCACAAAATCAAGCGACTTAACATAAAAATGGAGGGAGTATCAAATTAATCAAAGAGACGATTTAAGTCTGGCCACGCGGGCTCTTCTCGGCACCCTCATTTTCACCACATCCGTTTTCTCTCATTCTCTGGGTCTTTATATTAAAACTCCTGTATGTCACTTGTGATAGTTATTTTTCCGTCAGAACTCTCTTCAAGACAGCAGCAGGAGTACTATGTGGTCCTCTATATTTAACTGCAACTCACTATGAATTCCTTGGAGCATCTCCAACCATGAAGACCCCTTAGCTAAAAGATGAGTTGTCATGCCAAAAATAAAAAATTTAGCCAATCACTTCAAAAATTCGCACTCCAACCACAGTGATCTGTTGTCTATAAATTTAGCCAACCTCCTATGGATGGCTAAATTTGTTGAACCTCTACAGGTCTGTAAGAAATCTGTAGGAAGATTGCACATCATTTATTACTATATTGAACTGATATATTCTATTTTAACAATCTAAAATATTAATAACATGCTATTTTTAAATTATAACCAACCAATATAGCCAATACCACTGAAGAGAAATGTCTTACAGGTTCAACAAATTTTACATAACGTCTTAGAGCATCTCCAACCATCTAAAGCCCTTGGCTAAAAGGTGAGTTGGCATACTTAAAATAAAAAAATTTAGCAAACAGCTCCAAAAACTCAACTCCAACCATGCTCAGTTGTTGTCTATAAATTTAGCCAACCTCCTATGGATGGCTAAATTTGTCGAACCTCTGCAGGTCTGTAAGAAAATCTATAGGAAGATTGTGCATCATTTATTACCATATTGAACTGATATTTTCTATTTTAACAATTTAAAATATTAATAACATACTATTTTTAAATTATAGCCAACCAATATAGCCAGTACCATTGAAGCAAAATGTCTTACGGGTTCAACAAATTTTACATAATGTCTTAGAGCATCTCCAACGGCGTTGGCTATAATTGTTGGCTAAATTGGACCTGTAAGACATTATGTAAAATTTGCTGAACCTGTAAGACATTTTGCTTCAATGGTAATGGCTATATTGGTTGGCTATAATTTAAAAATAGTATGTTATTAATATTTTAAATTGTTAAAATAGAATATATCAGTTCAATATGGTAATAAATGATGTACAATCTTCCTACAGATTTTCTTACAGACCTGTAGAGGTTCGACAAATTTAGCCATCCATAGGAGGTTGGCTAAATTTATAGACAACAGCTGAGCATGGTTGGAGTTGGGTTTTTGGAGCTGTTGGCTAAATTTTTTTATTTTAGGTATGCCACCTCACTTTTTAGCCAAGGGCTTTAGATGGTTGGAGATGCTCTTACAGGTCTAATTTAGCCGACGATTATAGCCAACGCCATTGGAGATGCTCTTACAGGTCCAATTTAGCCAACGATTATAACCAACACCGTTGGAGATGCTCTTATAATTATATTAAAAACTCGAAATCTAACTCGATATTTGATTTCACCCACAATACAATCTCCAATGCTCGATCAAATAAATCAGCAATAAAAATTTCGTAATATACGCAGAATATCTGAATTCATTTCGGCTCTAATATCGGATGAACCTAATATAATGTAGAAAAATAAAAATTTAGGAGATGTTTGGCTACGCTCCGCTTATTCGTACGATTTGTGTAAAAAATTTATAAGTCAGTTCCTGTTTGGCTGCATGATTTAAGATTTAAGTGCTTCTTTTTCCGAGAAGTCAACTCCTGTTTTTCTTGACCTGTTTATTTAAAAATTTAAAAGTACTTAAAAAAATTTGAGAATCCTAGCTTTTATTTTAGGATTTCTACTTATTCCCAAACACTTTAATCACTTATAAGTCTTAACCTGCTTTTAACTTCTATTTCAATTTTTTTCCTTTAAGCAAGAAACACTTATTTTAAGTTTACCCAAACGGTCCTTCAAATTTTGACTTATAAGCTAGAATCTAAGAAGTTAAAAAACCTCATTCTCTTTATTGACTTATTTTTATTTTTGAAATGTAATTTTACAAAAACGTATATGACCACATTAAAAGATCATCTATAATGACTTTTGTACTCGGATAATTTTTAAATATCAAAAAAAATTATCCAAACACATTAATTAAAAGTTATTTACCACTTATAATGAACTTCGCATTTATAAAAATAAGCACTTTTTAAAATTAAGTTAAATGACCCATAAACTGCAGAAGTTGTCAGCCGGAAATGGGGGAAATTTGTTTGTGAGGAAATGAATAGAAGGGGTTAAAAATGTAATAATAGTACATGTGAAGTTGTCTATGAATCTATGGGTGAAGAGGGTATATTTGTCTCCGACAAGCACCAAACCAACCACCGAGGATAGACTAGAAAGGTGTCATCTTTCGGATGATTCTGATAGAGCATGTTTGTCTCTCTGATCTCTCAGTACGTACACATTTACACACTAGCTATAGTGTATACTTATTTCCACACAATGCTCAACTATTAAACTATAGTGTTTTTAATGCTTCAAAAGTTTTTTAAATTAATTGCTCACAGAAGCTATACTGTAGTTTGTAAATTTAACCTCTATAAATTTGATTTATTAGCTGACAAACAGATATATAAAAAAAATTGAAGTAAAACACAGCCACCTTATCAATAGTGAAACAGTTCTGAGTCCTGTATTTCAAATAATTCACGTATTGTAGGCCTGGGATAGGAAGACAATTATAGCACGCATCTCGAAGTGTCCGCGTCATGTAGACGTGACAGTGATAGAATCAGGATTACAAAAATTGTTGAGAAATAATTTATTATTTTTACAAATTTTAGTACACCGTTTTAGTATTGGTTTAAAAACACAACCGTCTACAATGAAAAATATAATTTTATTGATTTTCAGAGGTCAACCGAGATCGGAAATTGATGTCCACAGAACTGTACCGGTGCCTACTTGACATGAATAAAGATGCAAGCACGAACCCGAGGAAAGGACAGCATAGTAGGTGCAATAAGTCCAGAGCTTTTGGTGATATTTTTTTCGGAACTTGAGTGCATATACAATTATTATGTAATAAGAAAAAAAAGACGATGGAAGGGACATAGTTAAGAGAATGAAGAACAAAAATATGCCATCAACAAGGCAAGCTGGCTCAATCTCCGACAGTAATATTCAACTTGTCAGCTCTCTCTTTCTGGTGAACTAGATTACAAAAATAAAAATCCATCATTTAAGATAAAGAATTCTTGCGCTTAACTAAAAAACAAATTACAAAATATGTGCGTTTGTGTGTGCATATATATGGACTTATTTTCCTCGCCAGCTTGCTTATCATGCATCTTAATCATAGCCCCGGGTACGTACAACATGTTCCCGTACTCTACAGTCTAGGATTTGTCGTATGTACGTATACTCTTCTGTGTGTATTGATGTATAGATTTTCGTGGTTAAATGAATGTATGTAAGTATTCTCCGTCGAAGATCCGCGATGCTCGGAGGGGTGGCAATTTCGGGTAACGGATCGTGTTCGTATCAGCAATCGAGTCGATTTCAGATCAAGTTAAAATCACTTAAAATTGAATAAAGCTGAAAATTGAAGTCATTAGAAATGAAATTCTAATTTCAGGCCATTTCGGGTTAATCGGATGATTTTCGGGTCACTTTCTCTCAATAAATCGGGTTTCAAGTTGTGTCGGGTTCGTGTCGGGTTTTGAGTCGTGATATTGTCACCCTTAGTTAGTCAGCATTTGAGTTCCTTGCATCAAATAATTTTTAATTATTGTATAATCAGAAATTTAGATGCTTTGAAGGGTTCTAATCCTTTTTCCTTTTTTAAGTGGCATATTATTTTCCTGACGTTAGATAAATATTCAATGATCAGAATTATAATATTTTTTTTAATATATTCATCGTTTCTTAACCATTGAGCGGGTATTCGTCCGGCGTCTTTTAATTACTGGACGAAGTTATTTAATCTGTCCGGTAGGTAAAAAGCGCTCAATGTGTTGAAAGTTATTATAGTTCTGATCGTCAAATATTTATCAAACTGTCAAAATATAATATATTATTTAAAAATTTTGATTGCATGAATATATTACTGTGTACCAGAACCCGTTTTGAAAATAAGAAAATTTTAAATATTTTTTTATCCATATATAATCAAATACATTTTTAATCGATCACTCTCGAATGGATTAGGAGAAAAAATGAACCAGACAAGTTTTGGGTATCCGGTGCACTGAGAAAAGGGGCCATAGCTTTGTTCCACCCCATCATGAATTATTGAAGCTGCACATGCTCTTAATTATGCACATATTATCTTTCTGCATAAACACATCTACATATTCTTGATCATTCTATTTGTTTGTCATTTTTCAATTTGTGTTACACATCCCTCAATTTATGGGGATAATAGGTTTTCATGTTACTATGTTAGGTATATACACACATGACTCTATCATATTCTTTTGCACGTCGAGGATAGAATCTTGTTGAAATAATGATATAGTTAAAGCTTATTCGCCAGTTGTGTTGACGATATATATGAATTTTATCAGGACTGTCTTTAGTTTTTTGAAAATTCAAATTCTTTTACAATTTAAAATGATATTAAGATAATCTGTTTAATTATAAAATATTAAATAAAACATTCAGAATTACATGATAAATTTTTTTGTCTCTCATAAGAGATAACGGCCCCATCGACTTCTGATTATCTAATACTAATCGCCTCTATCTCCTAACTCTTCTATCCATCTCTATTTTCACCCGTCACTTTTTTTCTCATCTTAATTTTTCTCTTTTTAGAGACCCTTTCTTCATCCAAAAAATATCTCCTTTTTTTTTTTTTTTTTTAATTTTCACCAATAAACATTCTCTTTTGTTTGTTTTTCTTCAATAAAATCGAGTTTTGTGGAATAAAACTCGAAAACCCATTAGGATTTTTTCATTCCCTTTTGTCTAGCTTTATGTTATGTGTTGGTTATATTGAAAATGCATTTTATGATGTATTGGGAGATCCAGAAATTTCCCATCAACCAAAATTTTGGTAGGTCCATAACTGTGTTCGGCAGGTGAACAGCTGAGGTGCGTTAGAAATGACCGTGAAAATCACATAAGCTCACCTCTCACAAAAAAGATATTTGTTTACAATACGAGATCTCTAAACTTAGTTTTTACAATTGAGCCCTCTAAACTTTACACTATTCATGAAATTAGCGTGAAGGTCAATATTAAAATATTTTTGAAAGAGATGCAATATTGTTTAAGATAATTTCACATATATAGACAATTAGTAGAGTACTCCCTCCATTCTATTCAATTGTATGCGTTACTTTTTGACATGTTTTTAAAGACTCGTTTAAAGTATAGTTTCAAAATATTTTTCTAATTTTTTTTCTGAATAAAAGTTTGATATTTAAATTTTTGTTCGAAAAAATAAAATTTTTAAAAAAATATATTATAAAACTATATTTTATAGAAGTCTCGAATACGTGCAAACAGTAAATGTATCCAGATTACCGGAATGGAGGGAGTACAAGTTAAAAGAAATAGATTATACAGCAGAGTATCTAGCTGTAGTTGGAACCAGCTCAACGAGGTCGGAAGAATAACTCTTTAACCGAGTCATGTGTATAGCACAATCGCAGTTGGTCTTATCTTATACTCATCCCATTCATTCTTGAATTAACAAGGTACGGTGGGCCGTAGCCACCAACATTTAGAAGCGGAATTTCTGCAAATTCCCTTCTTATCTTTGATGAATCTTCCTGATCTTTCCCGATATGAGGTTAGGTCATCTGTTTATCTAAAATCCTATTCCCTCCTTCTTATTTTATTTGAACAATTTTCTATTTCGAACAGAATGAATCTTTCATTATTTGTAGCATTTTTTTAAGATTATTATAATCACACATTTATAAACTACACTCGTTTAACATCTACTAACTCTATTTATATGGTTAAAAATGAGTTAAACATTCATTTCTTGAAAACCGCGCTAGTCAAATAAACTCAAATGAAATGGAACGGAGGGAGTAAAAAACATAACTTAATACTCCCTCTATTCCAAAATAATAGTTACTTTAACTTTTTACACGTACTTTTATGTGTAAAAAACATATTTTTATTTTATTTTCCGAATAAAAACATATATATTAAATATTTATATCAAAAAAAATTTAAAAAACAATATGTAGAAGTATGTTTTTTTACACCTCAAATTAGGTGCACGAATTCAAAGCTAGAATAGAGGGATGACATGTTATATATCGGCCTGCGTACTCATAATGATATTTTTAATTCTATTGACAATTTAAATGAATCTCTGTAACTTCGTAAGTGAGCTACCAATTCTTTCTGAAATTCAACCAGGCATGCTCTCTATATTCATATGCCCCGGTATTATAGAGTTATTACATTTCTTAACAATTAGGTAGATGATTTAAGTGCCACAACCAGATTTCTATAGAGGGCATAGGTTTATGTCTGGAGTTATGTTGGGTTGGGTTGCAAAGTTAAAACCAAATTAAAAGCAAACGACTCAAAAAGTAAATTTATAGGAGTGGATCCCATGAATGTCAATGGGTAATTAATTGGTGGGTATGGTATACTTTTAAACCAAAGATAAAGCGTCACCTTTTATAAATTTTTACGCATAAGTATGACAAAAAGAAGGGGTGAAAAGATAAAAATCGGAGAGCTTGAGGTTCGTATCTCAAATTGTCTTCGAGGGTGTTTTAAATTATTTTTTAAAAATAATATAGTATTATTACTTCTAACAAGTTAATATATTGAATATTGTGACAATTTTGATTTTATTTTTTATATTTTTTTTTCATATTTTAGTATTATTTGAGAAAAAGTTGAAGAAAAAAGTGAATAGAATAAAATGAATATTATATTCAATTAAGTTAAGAGCAACATAGAAATTCTCCAGAAGAGAGAGGAATCTCTTACATTTTGAAAGAGTTCTAATTTGTCATTTCCTCATTAAACAAGTTTTAAGAGTTTATTGAAGATGTTAAAAGGTCTAAAATTATAATAAGCTATTTAAAAAACTTATCATATCAAAATATAATCCAATAAAGAGTATTACATTTCTATCTTATATATGTATAAAATTAGGAAGATGACAGGTATCAAAAAAATTGGTTTCAAAACTATTTTTCAAATCTTAGTTGATAATGTATGTTTGTTTTACTCGAACTTATAATAATGAGACTTTTTATATATACATAGACTATCTAATTAAACTCAGTCATCTGTCCCTTTATTTATAAAAAATTGGGATAAAATTCGAAATACATAATATTACTAGTAGGATATCAAATTTATAAATAAGATTTTACAATTTTGGACATTCCATAAGAATTTTTTTATATTGTTAATTTAATACGTCTCAAAGGGAATGAAATATATAAAAGGTTACAAAGGGACTCAGGGAGCATGGGAGCATGTGGACTTCCAGATAAAGTCAAAAGATTACTTTATATAAACTGTTTAAATAAAAAGTAAATTAATACTATATAAACACACTTAGTGGAGAGGGTTTAGTTGAAAAGGAATTAAGTAAGCAGTAAGAAATGATTAGATTCGAAGAGGGAAGATTTGAGAGAGACGAGTTCCTTTTTAGCGATGCTGTCATGTGTTAAGAATCCAACTTCCCCCCATGCGAATACAATAAATAATTAATTTAGTACGAGCACCCGGTCTTTTCTAAATCTGTAAAATCCTAAATTATATTCCCTGCAGCTGGCTGCAAGAGAGTATACGTCTAAGTTTTTTAGTTAAATCTTTATGAAAAATGTTAAATATTTCAAAAATTATTTCTAATTTTTTTCTTAAATTATAGTTGATAATCTATAATTGATTCTACCCACACGAATATTGAAGCAAACTCCAATTCATCTTCCTCCCACGTTATTTGAAAAAAAATAAGATTGAATCAAAATTTGAGATACTTAACATTTATAATAACTTTTTTATTAATTATTAAGATTGAATTCAGAGTTTTTCTGGTGCGGATCAGGTAATATCAATGAAAAAGCGTGCAACAATTTACCTTATAGAATATCATAGTTATGGAACGATCTTCCAAACTGGGTAAAATATATATATAGGTCGTTTGACAAAATTTACTATTCAGAAGCGAGTGTTTATTTCTGAAAAATTATATATCAAACTCTATGTGCTTGTTTTTTTTGTCAAATAGTAAATATAATATATTTCTTTATCATTTATATTCGAAAAATTGTTAAATACCTTTTTTCTTATATAAGTGATGCCCAAATGCGCACATTGGCCCTGTTTGGGAGTTAGAGGATTGAGCAAAAATTAGAGGTTTGGGCTAAATTAGAGGTTTGACCAAAAGAATCATCTAATTTGGGTGTTTGGTTGTTAGCGGATTGTAATAGCGGTTTGAGCTCAATAAGCTAATTTTCAAAAAGCTAAGTGGAGGAGCTTTTTGGATTAGAGGTTTGTGATTGTGTCTAAAAAAATACAAACAGTTAGTTCAAACAGCTAACTACCAAACAGATTTAGACAAAACAGCTAATCTAAATCCGCTAGTCAAAACAGCTAATTAAATCCGCTAGTCAAAACAGCTAATGAATCCGCTATCAGCTAACCGCTAACAGCTAATTTCCAAACAGGGCCATTATCTTTCACCTTTAATCACTTTTACTGGTGTGTATATCCACACACTTACGATTTACGGTGAGCCATAGCAATGAGCGTGATTACTGCATTTTCGTAGTTGCAGTGAGTAATGTGTATACGTAGAAGTGCAGAACTATTTAATGTAATACATAATTACCTGCTGCGAACATCATGAGCCTTTATGCAGAGGTTTAATCGAAACCAAATTATTCAGTAGCGGACCGGTTCGAGCTTAATCTCCGCTCCAGCTCCGGTCCAATGAATATGTAAAAATAGGTAAGAAAAAACATTTATGCAATGGAGTTAAGAAAACTCTTCTAGAGTTTATTTTATTTGAGAGTGATGTAAAAGTTTTGCTGTCAGAAAAAATTGTTGTTGAAATCAAACAATTGTTTAATATTTTTTCAATATTTGTATATTTTCAGTTATAATATAAAATAATAATGTTTTGATAAGATTTGATAGTGAGAATTATTACAGATTTTCAAAAACTGCAAAAAATAGTTTTTGTACAAAAAATTGAAAAATATATTTTTCAAAAATTTAAGAAAGCCTGCGTTTCCCAATTTTTTTAAATTTATCAAATAATGTGCACTAAATTTTTACCAAAAAATTACTATCGATTTTTCTATTGTGTGTCCACTAATCACCAAAATTGATGAATTTGGATGGTTTTTATTGGTTAATTAGCCTACCGTCCAATTCCATAAATTTTAGTGCTATGTCATGTGTCCATGGGCACATAGGAGAGACAATCCCAGTTACAATTATCATCTACAACACAAATACCAAACCAAATATTAGTCCAGGTAAAATTTTACTTGGCATTGAACTTACTTTTATGCATTGTTATTTTCCTTTCCCACAATAAATCATGATTTTCAATTTTCAAAAATTAAAATAAAAAGGTGGGCATCGAACAACAATCACAAATATAAGCCAGGAGGTGGCACGGCAATACATGCAGCTAGATTAAGGCGTTAGTGGGATAATCTTAGTTGAAATCATGATTATAGCAAGCTTTGTTAAATAGAGTAATCGCGGTTTGTTCAATACAGTTCATGTTTGATCCATCTTTAGAAAAGCTGCTCAAAAACACTAATCATGCATGAATCCGCTTTGAGCTCATCATATCATATCATGAACATACACTATGCTCATTTATTTTGCTACGTCGTAGATCAATTTATTTAGAACCTCATTTTTTAACCAGTCCAACTTTTACTTTACAGAAACAAAGGTAAAGTTGATGATGGTAACTCACGTGAGGCAGCGGGATCTGTCACGTGATGTCAAAAGTTGGATGCATTTGTAACTTGTTCATGCAAATCATACACAGTAACTGTGCATTTATAATGTTAGCTAGTGATAACTGATAACCCATGTGAAAACTAGTTTCCGAGAAAAGACAGAAAAAACAAGAAATGATAATCTATTTTATATATTATTATTAAAGGTAGAAAATAAAAATTTTGCTTTATCGATTAATCATATCTTACAACATTTTTCATTTTACAACAATTGACTGTTTGACTAAACTTATATTTCGAGTCTCAGAGAAAAGTATATACATATCTACTTTTTTTTTTGAAATAAGTCTTTAATTTTTGCTAAATAACTAGAATAACTTTTTAAAATTTATATCTAAAAAAATTATAAAAATATATACTTCTTTTAAAAATAAGCCTTTAATTAATTTTTTTTAAAAAAAACTCCCAAAGAGAAACACAGGACCATAATCGACGGGTATATTTCCATATACTTTAACTAAATTTATACATTTTAACTAAATCATTGTTTTGTGAACATTTTTTTTTAATCTATTGTACGTATTTTTAACGTACTCAATTATTGTAAAATTATTTATCACTAAGAATAAACTATGCTAATATGTCTAATAATTATTAAAATTTATTTTTATACAATATATTATCTGATATAATAAATATTAAAATATATATATGATAGAAAAAATAATTTTCAACTCCACTTAAGTTGGTAAAAAACAGAGCTCGATTAGATAGCCCAAATTTATCGTTTGTTGTCCTAGTAGTTTGACTCTAACTCATCGGAAAAATATTCACTTAATCAGTATTTTACAATTTTTTTATTTTATAACATGTGACTGTTTGACTAACTTATTTTTCAGGAATAAAGCCTGAAAAAAAGTATATACAACTCTATTTTTCTCAAATAAGTTCTTATTTTTTGTTAAGTAACTAATGTAAAACAACTTCTTAACATTTATATCTAAAAAAATATAAAAATATATAGCTCTTTTAAAAACAAGCTTTTAAATTTTCAAAAAAAAAAAACTCCACAAAGATTTAAACATTTTTCAATATACTTGAACTAAATTTAAACATTTTAACTAAAACATAATTTTGTGAACATGTTTATCTATTGTACGTCTTTTTAACTTACTCAGTTATTACAAAATTATTAATATATTCAATAAAAATTCACTAATGCGAATATGTCTAATAATTTATTTTCATAAAATCTATTATCTGATATGAAAGCAAATATTAAAATATATACGATAAAAAAATAATTTTCAACTCCACTTAACGTGGTTATTGATCTGTTGTTGACTATCTCTGACCAGTTTTGTGTGAATTAAATTTAATTTGTGGAGGAAGGAATGGGTTGTGGGGTCATAGTTAGAAGAAAGATGATTGGGTGAGCAGAAAGGCTGGCTAGCATATATACACAACTAAAACACTGGTACACTACACACACTAATTGAAGCTAGCCTAGCTTTACACAGAAGAAGACTTGCCTCAACCTTACCTGCTCAAGGTGGGGGTCAAATGAAAGAAAGAAAGCAAGAAAGTTGAGAGAAAAAAGCTAAAAGCTTTAAAGCATCTCTTCAAGCTCATTAGGCTTCATACAATCCTCACTCCCTGCACAAACCATCTCTCTCTCCCTCCCTCTCCCATCTCTCTCTCCCTCTCCCTCCCATCTCTCTCTCTCTCCCCTCTGGCCTTATGTGAGAATAAAGCTGATACAAACACTAGCTCCACCCACTTCATCAACAGATTTGATTGTTCTTCTTGCTTTTCAGGTTTAGCTCAGACCCTGAAAAAAAAATACATATATTTGAGTTTTGAATTAGCCTCCATGTTAGAGAATAACCCCACTGCTTCCACCGGCCCATCTTCTTCTTATGCTTTCGCTAATTCGTCCGAAAATGCCCGTAGAAAAAGAAGACCTGCTGGGACTCCAGGTTCGTACACTTTTTAATATCTATCGTCAAAATATTAAATCGGTACAGTGGAGAGTCTGTGGAGGGTAAAATGTTTCGATTTCGATATTTGGTTGCTGGTTGCTGGCATACCTTATCCATATATGCACCATAAAAATTAATAAATATATTTATATGGTATTGTTGATTAGGTTAACATGTTATTGATGACAGATCCGGATGCTGAGGTGGTTTCCTTGTCACCGAAGACGTTATTGGAATCCGATAGATATGTGTGTGAGATCTGCAACCAAGGATTTCAGAGAGACCAGAATTTACAGATGCACCGGAGGAGGCACAAGGTACCATGGAAGCTGCTAAAGAGAGAGTCACCAGAGGTGAGGAAAAGGGTGTTTGTGTGCCCTGAACCGAGTTGCCTGCACCATGATCCTTGCCACGCACTGGGAGATCTTGTGGGGATTAAAAAACACTTTAGAAGAAAACACAGCAATAACAAACAGTGGGTTTGTGAGAAGTGTTCTAAAGGCTATGCTGTTCAATCTGATTATAAGGCCCATCTTAAAACTTGTGGCACCAGAGGCCATTCTTGTGACTGTGGTCGTGTCTTTTCCAGGTCTCCTCTCTCTCTCTCTCTCTCTCTCTCTCTCTCTCTCTCTCTCTCTCCCCCTCTCCCTCCCTCCCTCCTCTCTCTCTCTCTCTCTCTCTCTCTCTCTCTCGCCTTCTCTCCCTCTCCCTCCCTCCCTCTCTCTCTCCCTCTTATTATTATGCTTATTATGGTTGTGACCAGGAACAACAATTGTAGTTAATTAGTTAAAGGCAGTAGCTAGAATCTAGCTAGTATTAATGTAATCAATCACTGGAGTTTGTTGAGTAAACTATTAGTATATGTAGATTAGTCATAATCCGAATCTCATCTTGTTGTGCAGTACTGATTTCATTTGTTTGTTTGTTAGTTCATTAGTAGCCCTACATAACAAAGCTTTGATTATTTTTTGACTAAGCAACTTGTAATGGTACTGTACTAATTCCACAAATTCATCATCAAAAGATACCAAAAAGAGGTCAAGCCATGAGCTCCTTGTCATGATTGTAATCCAGATTCTATAAACTATGCGAATTATCACATTAATTTGATTCGTACATTTTTCGATTTGTCTTTTTTCAGAGTCGAGAGTTTCATTGAGCACCAAGACGCCTGCAATATTCGCAGAATCCGACCTGACCACTTACAGGTAACATTGCAGCAGCAGCAACAGGCCTGCTCATCTCGTACAGCTTCCAGCACAAGCCCTTCTAGTGATACAAATTTCACGAATTTCGCAGCATTGTCCAGATCATTCTCAATTCCAAGAACGAATATTAGCCCTACTGATCATGACCATCTAAGGTCAGATCGCGACAATCTTGATCAATCCCCTACTGATCATGATCATGTTCATGATCATCAACATAACTTGGAACTCCAGCTATTACCCTCATCATCAAACGTGCAGACATGTTCATTTTACAGTAACCGCAATGATAATGATTCCACGCATCTGAAGCTCTCTATTGGAACATCATCATGCAGTACTAGAAGCAATGAGAAGATGAAGAATGATCATTTAGGTGGAAGTGAGGAACTAAAGAACGCGCTGGCGGAGAAGGCCTTGGCAGAAGAAGCAAGGAAGCAAGGGAAGCGACAGATTGAATTGGCGGAAATGGAGTTTGCTAATGCTAAAAGGATTCGACAAGCAGCACAGGCTGAGTTAGAGAAGGCTCAGATTTTGAAAGAGCAAGCTACAAAGAAAATAAGCTCCACCCTGTTGGAAATAACTTGTCATGCTTGTAAGCAACAGTTTCAAGCAGCCAAGCCAAGAAATAATGGTGCTACTGCAGCTAGTCATGTTGTTGCTGAGGATCAAACTTCTCTGGCAATGAGCTATATGTCATCAGCTATCACAGAAGGTGAAGGCCATTTGTAGTTTTAGTAGTATTATCATGTCACTTTTTTCCAACTTTAAAAAGTTCTTTTTTTCTTGATCTTTTTGTTTAATTGTATGTAAGTATGTACCTTCCCTTGTTTGATTTGCAAATCATACCTTGATTAATGGTGGAGGGTTGTAAGTAATTTCTCAATTATAATCTCTATTTTGTTAAATATATATACTTATTTGTAGAATTATAATTTGTATCTTTGGATAAATATATTAAAATATATTATTCATATTATAATGTTATATGCGACTCTAGAAAAATTTCAAAATGGAGAAGATATATAAAAGCAGATTTTCCGGTGTTAATAATGATAGTTCTTGTATGCACAAAAATCTCCACCAATACGATTCATTCGTCTAAACACAAAATAGTTGTTAGTATCTGTGCATGACACATCAAAAGAATCCATATAAAAATACTAAGATTGCTATATTTTCCCAAAAAACATTTGAAAAGAATTTTTATAAAATTGATTTTGGATGTCACAAGCTATTAAATATTTAAATAAGAGTTGTATCATATTTGTGAATTTTAAATTAATATGCAATCGAATCAAATTCAAACAAGACCTGTGCTCTTGTTCAAACTGGCAACATATTTGACCTGACATGCTATATCTAGCTACATGTATATGTAGATAGTCACATGCATGCATGCAGGCTCATAATAAACAATTAACCTGCATAATTCATTTTTGTCTTAATTGTTAAACTATGAAATTTCTTTACATCAATAAACATTACTCCCTTATTATTAAAATGAAGACAAAAATCAAAAGTATGTGCATAGATAAATAAAAGTCATCAAGAGAATATATGAAAAGCAAAAGAACATCCTCATGTGAAATCTGAAACCTACTTTTGTCATCTAAAATAAAATAAGTATAGTGAGAAATTTTGAATAGTGTATAATCTAAGAGGAAATGTGGGGTCAGCAGCACACTACAACATTATTACATTGTTACTAAATCGAAGCAAATAAATAAAATATACATATGAATGGACATACATATATTCTTCTGAAACCTACTTTTGTCATCTAAAATAAAATAAGTATAGTGAGAAATTTTGAATAGTGTATAATCTAAGAGGAAATGTGGGGTCAGCAGCACACTACAACATTATTACATTGTTACTAAATCGAAGCAAATAAATAAAATATACATATGAATGGACATACATATATTCTGTGTACAGAGATATGTATCGGTATATGAGGATGAGAGACGCAGTGATTGCAAATTGTGTTTGCTATAAATGCTTATAAAGACGCCATGATTTTCAGTGCCACAGTTGAATGGTTAAGACACATAGACTCGTCCCTCTCAATGTCAAAAAATACAAACACACACAAACAAAAGTCATAAGTATAAAAACACACACAAAAACACACAGTACTCTCAGCTTTTGGCAGGGTGAGTAGAGTAACTCACTCACTGTTGGGTTTCATGGTTTTAGACGGACAATTGCAGTGTTACACTCTTGATTTACACTACTTTAAGGGTGTAATGATCAGGGCCAGCTACAAATGTTTTCTTTAATTAACAGAAAAGGGTTATGTTAAGGTTATATATGTGTTTTAAATAGAGAGATTTTTTTTTTTTTGAAAGTAAATGAAGAGATGAAATAATAATACATAAAGGCCATTTTAGTGAATTCAAAATTGTGATTTATAATTTATACACAGAGGCCCCTTAGTATCTGTTTGGGCACCACTTATAAAAAAAATAAACACTTATGTTTTTTTAGAAAATGAGTATTTTAATTATTATTTCAGATATAAATATTAAAGAGCTGTTTCATATTCATTATTTACCAAAAAAAATAAGGCCTTAATTCAGAAAAATGTATAGTTTGATGTACTATTTCCCAAAAATAAGCTTTTATTTCTGACAAATAAGTTTAGCCAAAAGGCCACTTAATATGATAAGCTCAAAATTTAAAATGTCTGTTTTTAGTAATATCGGCTTGCTAAAGATTTATGGTTTATTAAAAATTTAATGATAAAAATAAAAGTGATTTATGGATAATTTTTATCAAAAAAAATTTAGAAAAATTAAGTTATTGAAAAAAGTAACTCAAACTAAATTTTGATTTTAAGTCTATTTTTGGTTTATATTTGACTTTAAAACGACGATTTGGATTTAAAAAAGAAATCATAAACATGTACGAAAATCATAATTTGTTTTTTGTTAGGAAAAAAAATCATAAATATGCAAGCAGATAATGATTGACTTATATTTTTATTTTTTCTAATCTAACTGTGCTTATTTATCATCCGACGGATGATAAACTTTTTGATAATGATGAGCCCATATAACCAAATCATCTTCCTTACGCTTGTTATATATACTAGCTTATATAGCCCGTGTATAAATTTTTTAAATATATTGTAAATTATAAATGATGTGAAAGAATTTAATTTAAAATTTTTAATTAAATAAAATTTGAAATTATGATTTGTTTGTAAGTGAGAACTATTGTAAAAATATATAGGTTCTACTTTTCAGACTTGTTTCTGTAAAAAAATAAAAAACTGGTCACACATGTTGGATCATCCGACAGTGGCGATGCAGTATAAATACACCATCACAATCATCAATAGCTTCAAATAAACTATTGTAATCAGAGTCATTCCTTTTATCTTATATATCATGCCAACGTATTAAATTTTTTCAATCAAATTTTAATATATATTGAGTAGAATATGTGACGTCAACTTTCATTAGATTATATTTATAAATGTATTTTATATTAGAATTATTATAATATGATTTAAATTTGGCTTACTAATTTTAAAATATATTAGATAAAAATAATTTTGTGATGGTGCGATTTATATGATTCTACAATTAAAACTGGTAGGAAATATTTATTTTGGATTAAAATATCTGGCTTATTAATTTTAAAATATATTAGATAAAAATAATTTTGTGACGGTGCGATTTATATGATTCTACAATTAAAGCTGGTAGGAAATATTTATTTTGGATTAAAAAATCATAAACATGTGAAAGACAGAATTTGTTTTGGATTAATTATAAACATCCAAGTAGATATGAGTTGGATATGAGTTGGCTTGTAGGATTAGAAGTTAATTTTGTTATCATATAACGGTGCTTATTTGTTCAATATACGATACAACGGATGATAAGCTTTTGGATCATCCGACCAAATTATCTCCTATTATTATATATAAGTATATAAAGAATATAAACATTTAAAATATGGTTAAATACGGCATCACACTAATTTTGCAAAACCCATTTTTTTACTTTAAAAACATAAAATAATACTTTAGAAACCAAATAACTTCAGGTTAATGTAAAACATCACGGGATCATCTTTTCGAAAGCTATTTAAGGACCATTCTCAAGGGTCGCGCTCAAGAGAGAACCACTCTTTAAAATAGAACCATAGAACCACTAGGGTTCTGCTGCAGAACCCTAAATTTTAAATAGATTTTTAGGATCTAAATCTAAATACATGTTTTTTTTCATGTTTTTTCATCGTTGTGTGTGTTCAAAAATAATTTAAAAATATAATTCGTAGATATTGACATTTTTTTTGTGAAGGTCTGCTGCAGAACCCAACTAATACTTAAGTTCTGCTGCAGAACCCTTACCTAATATTAAGTTCTGCTGCAGAACCCTTACCTAATAAAGTAAGGGTTTTATGGTTCTCTCTAATGGTTCTCTCTGGAACATGACCCCTCCCATTCTCAAATATAAACTTAATTAATCATAACATTTTTCTAGTCAGGAACTTAATCATAACTTACATCAGACTAACTGAACTAAAAAAAAATACTAAAACAGAATACCAAAGGAACCTGGGGCAACATTTTCTGAATCCTCTGATGTCCTGTGAATTTAGGATATTTGACAATATTTTTCAATGTCTCTCCATTAGAATATCCATAGAATACCTTTTCTTAATGAAGTACTCGGGAACTTCTAATAATTATCAAATTCTGACATCCCACAGGCCACAAAGACATACTAAAGAGAGCGAGTCGAATATCATTTGATCAAGAAGTCGTTGATAAATTTTTTTAACATGGGTAGAACTTGGAAGTTGATGCAATTCCATTACTGTTCCTCAAGCTCCTCAATTTCCCTCAATGTAATAGTAGGGGATTGCTCTTCTTGCAATCATCAATTACCACATTGAGAGAAATTGAGAGCTCAATGAAACAATGAAATGTCTTCGGAAACACACCCATATATATTGCCAAAACGAAATATCAAGTATCTATGTTACAACTAAATTAAACCAAACATACCCGTACAAGTAATATTGAATTGAATTGAAACTGAAAAATTTGTCAATTTTTCGAAAAATTATGAAAATTGTCAGCAAGGTGCAAACAGGCATAAGAAGATACACAAATTATTCTTACCTTCACCTTAGCTAAGATTTGTTAGCTGAAATAGTCTTGTTCGTCGAGCCTCATCTCTTTTGTTGCACATTAATGCAAAATGTTGTTTTGATCAAGCTGTGTACAGAGCCAATGGCACTGTCCAGAATTGCTGATCTACCATATAAATAGACTGATTGTAGCAGTTGTTTTATTTTAAATGGCTGATTCTGTTAGCAGCTGTCATTGGACCGGGTGCTCGTGCTTTGTATTTGACTTGGCTCATAAGTCACTGATGCATGGACTAGAATTATCAGTTTAGCCTTTGGTCTGGAATCTGGAAACAGTGAATTTGATGGCTTCTTGATATTCCCTGAGGTAAGTTCCAAAAGGATGGTAACAAATTATTTTATGCCTTAATCTAGAACTGAAGTATCCATGTTAATTATTCTTTACGTTTTCACAGTGTATTCAAATGTTCTCTATATTGATTGAGGTTGATGTGCATCTAATGGAAGAGTGATGAGAAACCGACTTATTGCTGCAAGCAAATTATTAAATAAGGACATAAAAACAATATTATTAAAGATTTTATGATGTAGAAACTCATACACTGGATGATAATCTTAACCCTTGATCAGGCTGAGGACTCCGGTCAGTGGAATAGAGCTTAAAGTGGTTAAAAGCAAGTGAGCAAAGCAAATGAGCATCTGTCAGAAATTGGCTCCGAGAGCAGTCGAGACCTAAATAAAAATATATGTTACTCTCTTTGATTTATTTCTGTGTACAGTTGACAAAGACAACAATATTCCTATGCTTAGAGCTTCACCCAAATTTGTAAGGAATTTTATAGTTCAGAACTCTGTAAATTTTTTTAGGTAGCTTTTATATGTGAATAAGTGAGTCTAATATATATCCACTTAATAAATATAACAGAGGAAGGTGTTACAATCAATTGAGTCTGTCACACACACAAGAAAATGTATTGCTGATAAGGTTTTGCTATTCATGATGAAGCACTCTAGTTAATATCTTCATCCCAGAGGTCGATGGAAGATTTAAAAGGTCCTCTGTCGGAGGTAAAGAAGAGTGCAGGGTTCCCTTTCTCCTGAGGAATTTGATTGATTTTTTCAAGTTCTTCAGGACTAAGCTGCCAATCAAATATGTCCATGTTTTCTTTCATCCGCTCCTTATTGAAGCTCTTTACGAGGACACTGACCCCTTGCTCATAAGCCCATCTTAAGCATATCTTCATAAAAAATACGCAAAAGGTCATTAATAAACCAGGGATCAAATGAAAGTGTATGTGTGTAATATGCTTTGAAATTTAGACAGGTGTTACTAGGACTAGTGTGGAAATATTTAAGCTGGATACATGATCAAGTTTAAAGTGTTGAACTAGGCAATTTTGTTAATATTTGACATGTTTTTGTCCAAAATACAGCGTCCACTGTGAGTATCTACGTCTGAGTGGGAAGGGTTACATGATCTTGATGAATGTCTGTACAGGAGCTGCTTGTGAGGTTTAGTCTTTGTATCCATAGCCTCATGTATATGAATAATTTGATATAGATGTGGGGAGATCGTGTTTATGGACATGAAATACTGTACCTGGGGAAGACTCTTTCCTTTGGCCACTGCAATTTCTTGGAGCATCTCAGAGTCCATGACTTTATTAGTTCCCCAGATTGTCCCTTTGGCACCGAGAGGGGAGTATGCTGTGACATGTATGTTCTTTTCCTTGCAAAACTCCCTTAGCTTCTTCTGTTGCCACAGAGGGTTCATCTCCACCTAGTGAAATCAAACATGTATAGTAAACATTTATATTTCTCAAAAATCAGATAAGTACATGAAATCAGGTTGACATCATGAACACAGGCTATTACAAGTAACTAGTATCTAATACCCTGTGACTTTTGCATGAACTTTAATATGCGCGTTTAGCTTGAACAGGATACAGTATATGGACTCACTTGATTCACAGATGGAGGTATCTTTGCTGAGGAAAGTATAACTTCAAGCTTCTTGCAGGAGAAATTGCTTACTCCTATATTTTTGGTGAGACCGCGTATCTGACACTCCTCCATGGCTTCCCAGACATGCTTAAAATCCATGGGCAGTATATCTTCCTCGGGAAAAGGAAACAGGACACTTCCGGGCCTAATGCTTACTGGATAATGAATGAGGTAGAGGTCAAGATACTCAAGTCCAAGGTTCCTAAGCATTAGACATTATAAGAAGTACGATAAATGTGAGATTAGATCAATAAGGCTTTTATATGCAGAAGTTTCAGCATTCGGCTTTTCATCCTCTCAAATGTACATATTTTAATTTCAAGCATGGCCTTGTGTGGTCTGCTTAAAATTGAACACATCAATAAACTGAGTATGTCTGATTTAGTTTAGTTTCATTTGCGGATATGGCTTCAATTTAGTTGTAGTGCTTGTGCATATTTATGGATATCAACTAATAGCAAAAGACATTGTAACCAAAGTGTTACCTAAGAGTATTGTGCAATGCAGCCAGCACAAGATCTGGATGTGCATCAGAACACCAGAGCTTGGACGTGATAAACACCTCGTCCCTAGATTTAATGGTTCCACTTCTTACAGCTTCAGCAACTGCTTCACCAAGACACTTCTCTGAATTATACAGCGACGCAGTATCAAAATGTCTATAACCAACTTCGATGGCACTCAAAAAGGAGTCTTTCATGGTTTCCGAAGCAGCTAGAGGATATGCAGCAGTTCCAAATCCTAGCAATGGAACAGTAGTTGCAACATTGGAGCCTAGCTGGGATTCTGGAATTTTGATGCTACTCATAGTTAAGTTTCAAGTCTAATCCTAATCCGGATATGCAATTCCTAGGGATCTTAATGCGGACTTTTTCAGCTTGTTGACAATGGCCTGCAGAGAAGTTAAAATCCCACAAGGCAATAAATAAAAAATGCTTTTGCAAATAAATTTGAGAGTTCAGACAGTGAATGGTGCCGATTTTACCAATAAATTTTAGAGCCGTGACAACTAAATGATTCGGGTTCTTCATCAGTTCTTGTTTTACTTATTTGTTTTTAGTAAAATGTATGATGTGTGGCCAATCTTAACCTTTGGTGCACTTTGTGTACCTCATTAAATAAAAACCAGAAGCGCAATACTTAAACTTCAAAACTCCTGCACTTTGTGTGCTTCCGTAACCATATACAGTAGGATCTAACACCGTCTGTAGATTTAAGCTATCCTGGTAATATATCAGGCATTCACCACTGTGTTCTTCCTCTCATTCATTCTTCAGCCCTCGATGAATTTTAAAAGTTCACATTACTGATGACTCTATCAATAACAGAACATAATCATTATTATTCAAATGCAAACTAGTTGTTTTCTCTACAAAAACCATATCTCAATTAAGTTAAAAAAATCTACTTTAAGTACCAGATGCTTGTCATAGTTGTCGGTTTTTGTGATTCTTCTGCCCAAGATGCTCACTACACCAGTCTGCAAATATCAGAAACCAGCCTTAATATAAAACGAGTGACATGGGACCTTTAAACCTTTTTAAGGGAATCAATTTTAACTATAAATTTATCTAAAAGTTTCAACAGTGAATCATATTTAACACTACTCACTTTCTTCTTTATGTTCATAAAATTTTCATATTTGATCACACTGAAATCTGAATTTTCCTGACTTCTTTCTGGGATCCTTATTTATTCAACAAAGAGTAGTACCTCTGTAGCATACAGTCCTGGGAGTTTTGACATCTCCGAGGAAGCTGAGAAGAAGACTGTGGAAAGCTTTTTTCGTCTGACAAAACCCTGATGTTGTGATTGGGTAGGGTGAATGAATTCAGAAGGAATGAAATGAAATCTGAACTATGTTATGGACAATTGTTCAATAATTTCATTCTTTCCTTTTGCACCCCTTACACCCTATACTGGAAGTCGCACACCCAATTTCTGAAGGATTGCTCCATTCTTTCATGTACGGTATACCAATTTATTCTCAAATCTTCTCATAACAATTTTTCAAATTTGTGAAGGATGGCTCCGTTTAAGTTTGTTCATATTTTTATAGTATAGCATGCCGCACATTCTCAGGTAAGTGAACTTATGCCAAACGTAAGTTCATTTATTCCACAATATGACTAACAGATAGCGTGAAGTTACAAAAGTTTGATGTCGATTGTAACACAAGAAAATGCAGTACTGAATAAGTTGGCCTGATTTATCACGCTAGTTGTTTTCGTCCCACAAGTCATTGGCAGTTTTATATGGTCCATCATCGGATGTAAAGAAGAGTGCAGGGTTCCCCTGATGCTGAGGAAGTTGTTTGATTCTTTCAAGTTCCTCGGAACTAAGTTTCCAATCAAATATATCCATATTTTCTTTCATCCGCTCCTTACTAAAGCTCTTCACAATGACACTTACTCCTTGCTCATAAGCCCATCTCAAGCAAATCTTCAGAAACAGTAAGCAAGTTCAATAAGAAATCAGATATAAACTAAAGTATATCTATGTAATATGCTATAAACTCTAGACCATGGTTACCAGGACTCAGATGGAAAGTATCCAACTTGGATACATCATACATGTCCAAGTGTGTAGTGTCGAACTCGAAAATGTTTTGAAAGCCAACATGTTTTTGACTCAAACTGACCGTAAATATATGAGGTGTTATTAGTGTATGTACATGAGCTACAAGGGTTCAACGAGGGTATCGAGGTGAAGTGAACTAATGAGGTGGTATCATATTTAATGCTGGATTGAATGAATTGCTTTGCTGACGCGTAATTTGCAGTCTATCAAACAGTAAGCAGTTGTTTATGTGCAATTGTAATGCTTAGCATGCTTCCAATCAAGTTTAGGGAGCCTATCGA
This sequence comes from Daucus carota subsp. sativus, assembly GCF_001625215.2. Taxonomy (NCBI): domain Eukaryota; kingdom Viridiplantae; phylum Streptophyta; class Magnoliopsida; order Apiales; family Apiaceae; genus Daucus; species Daucus carota. The sequence continues at coordinate 34,439,689 of NC_030389.2, forward strand.
ACAAAATACTGTATTTGGTATTGGAAGAACAGCAACATAAATACAGTTTTAAAATTGTGGATTTCAGTAAGCCCAGCCTAGCTGTCATTAGTACTAGTAATTAGATAGAATGATGTGGGGAGATCGAATATATGGACCATGAAATGATGTACCTGGGGAAGACTTTTTCCCTTGGCTGTCGCGATTTCTTGAAGCACCTCAGAGTCCATAACTTTATTAGTTCCCCAGAACGTCCCTTTGGCACCGAGAGGGGAGTATGCTGTCACATGTATGTTCTTTTCCTTGCAGAACTCCCTTAGCTTCTTCTGTTGCCACAAAGGGTTCATTTCCACCTAGTGAATCAAAAATGTTTAGTAACATATACTATAATTCTCAAAAAACATGGACAAGTATATGAAATCAGGCTAGTTTCGAACATAACTAGATGAGCTAAATGAGTGACATCATGATCGCAAGCAGTACCATGAGTTATTATAATCTAAGAACATTCCAACTCGGGTTGAGTTCTATGGAGACCCTTTTTACTGAAGACTATATATGTTCAGCAAGCAGATCAGTGCAAAATATACTATTATGCAAAACAAGTCCTGCTTACGGTACATATATGGTCTCGGAGTCTCCAATAAAATAGTGGTCTCCGTATAATTTTCTCTATAACTAACTAGATATATATATTTATTTGCTTTTTATATTTAGTGTGAACAACATAGTATAAAATAATGCACCAAAGATTGAATATAATTACTTGATTCACAGCTGGTGGTATCTTTGCTAAGGATAGTATAAGATCAAGCTTTTTGCAGGAGAAATTGCTGACTCCTATAGCTTTTGTGAGACCGCGTATCTGACACTCCTCCATGGCCTCCCAAACATGCTTGAAATCCAGGGGAAGTATATCTTCCTTAGGGAAAGGCAACGAAATACTTCCAGGCTTAATGCTCGCCGGATAATGAATGAGGTAGAGATCAAGATACTCGAATCCAAGGTTCCTAAGCATTCGAGATATTAATAAGTTTAAAAAACATGAAATTAGTTCGATGAATGTACATATTAGCATTTCGGGTCCCTAGCAATTCTCTTAATTTATTCTCATCTCGTAATATATATGACCAGTTTGGTTTGTATCGAGAATCACTACATCTAAAATCTCAAGGTATTACAAAAAAGCCACAAATGGATCTTGTGTTATATTACAACATTCTCCTCACTATTTTTGGTTTGAAGAGCGATATCTGCCAAACCTGAATCAGTCCATCTAAAACCTTAAGGCTACAGAGAGGAAAGCAAGTGAAGAGAAAGTAAACTTATATAACTTTCACTCTTATTTGTGCTCCCGAGTTTTTTAAATGAATGAAAGCAAGTGAAAATGGATGCAATTATAACATACTTTCACTCCAAAAGTGGGATGAAAGTGAAAGTTCATTTACTTTCAGTTACATTCACTTGCTTTCACTCCTAAAAAAACTCGGCCTTATCCTATATTTTAACAGTTTGTTCGAACATAGTCTCTTGCAAATGATAAGCCCTCCTCGCACAACATCAAGGTTTTGGGAGAAGTTTTGTAAGAACTGATCACTTAACAATACGAAAGTTACCTCAGACTATTTTGTAACGCAGGCAGCACGCGATCCGGATGTGCATCAGAACACCACAGCTTGGACGTAACAAACAGCTCGTCACGAGATTTAATGATACCGCGGTCCACAGCTTCAGCAACTGCTTGGCCAAGAAAAATCTCAGAATTGTACAATGCTGCAGTATCAAAATGTCTGTAACCAACTTCAATGGCATTGAAAATGGACTCTTTCATCGTATCTGAAGCCACTAAAGGGTACACAGCGGTGCCAAATCCTAGCAATGGAATAGTTGCTGCATGGTCTGAAGTTAGCTGAGATTCTGGAATTTTTTTGCTACTCATTTTGGAAAAAATAAATGATTGTCGAGTCCAATCTGAAAAATAATCTGGATATGATGATGCTACTGTGGCGAGTGACACAAATCCAAGGCCGACTTTATTGAGTGGAGTATGACTGAGGTCTCAGGGTCAGGGATGGCAGGCCACAAAATTAAGTCCTCGAGATCCAACAAATATTGATGACAATTATGTACTCCTCACTCTCGTTTATTTACATTTCTCAACGGTTTTTTTTACTGCTCGACACGTATTTTAACACTTTTGTAATACTTCTGTCCCATTTAATTTTATATGTTTCTTTTTCACTACTGCACTTCAATACTCCTATAAAATATAATTCTATAACTTATTTTTAAAATTTTCTTTTTCTGAATAAAAATATAACATTCAAATTTTTATTCAGAAAAGAAAAATCTTAAAAATAAGTTACTCTATACAACTATACTTAACTACTCACTTTACACGAGCATTAAAGTCCGTGCCGCATACTCGTCCCCGATGTATATAACTCAGGGGGACGGAGGGAATAGTTTTTTTCAATGCTCGACACGTATTTTAACACTCTTGTAAAACATAACGTATATTAACACTCTTGTAAAACATAGTTTCATAACTTATTTTTAAAATTTTCATTTTATATATAAAAATTCAAACATCAAATTTTTATTTTATAAAAAATATATTAAAAAGTTAAATTATATGACTATGTTTTCTAAAAGGATTAGAATAGGTGTCAAACTCCAGCGGTACATATCAGAGCAACTTGCACGTTACGTTGCAATTCTTTATTCTTTCTGTTTTGACGTTTTTGAAGAATTTCGTTTACTGTTCGGTATACTTTTTGGGATTCAGGAAGAATGTATTTATGTTTATTATTTTTTAAAATTATATTTTAAGATAAAAATATAGAGTATGAAGTTCAATTTGAAAAAAGTATAAATCTTAAAATAATAAATAGTAATATTTTTTTAATCACTCTAAATAACTGGTAAAAATTAAAATGAAATCTCCAAACATAAACTACAGAATTTGCTCTGGCATGCACATGTTTGTTTACATTACCCTCGTTTTATGATAAATAAAAATACAAAATTTTAAAATATTACTTCAGTCCGTTCGATTAGAATCTAAAATATTATTAGAAAGTTGTGCCAAAATTTACACCGATTTTCAAAACGTTGGCTAGAGTTTCAAATTCCCACAAAAATGGCCAAATTTTGGCTCCGCTTTTTAAAAGTGTGGCTCCGTTAAATATCACTAGCAAGAGTAACGGACAAAAGGGTAAAAATGAGTTCCAAATTCTTAGAATGGTGGCCAAACTTTGCTCCGCTTCTTAAAAGTGTGGCTCCCGTTAAGCGGGAGCCACACTTTTAAAAATCGGTGTAAACTTTGAAAATCGGTGTAAACTTTGGCCACAACTCTGAAGTTTACTCTCTTTTATGATAGCACAATTACGGTTTAAATTTTCAACCAAACCGCATATAGGTTTTGGTTTAGGATTTTAGAAAAAAATTGTATTGCCCGCGTCGGGATCAGCCCTTACAGATATTATTGTATTCTAAGTTGCAATATCTAATATCTATCACAGACATTTCATCAAAATGTTGGTGGTGTGCATTGCTTGGCTTAAATACCCGTATTTGATAGAACTCAAGTAATCAGGTCAGGATGTGAGCCATATGACAGCTATCCAAGTTCGATAGAGGGCAAATCAAAATTTCTATAATATTTGGCTATGCATTTTTTCACATATTCAATCAGCACAATGGTAATGATCAGAGATGCGCATGTCAAAATGACAGCACTGTCACAATGTATGTGGCCAAGCCCAATTGTATATCTCTGATCATTACCATGTAACTTCGAATTATACTTACAAAACGCAGCACTGTCAAAATTCCGGTGATCTAGATCGGTTCACGGTTGACTTTGATACCAACCAATAAAATATATCTCCAGAAATTCTGCACTTCATGTGCCTTGTTACTATATTTTACTTGATTTTCGAACGAAGAATCAGCACTCAATTAGGCATCAATAGTGGCAGAAAATAAGCAATCTCAGAATAATGTAACCAAGTACAGATATGCACTAGAACTTGTACTTGATGCAAAAAGCTATTTGGTTTGCTCATCATCAAAATGCAACATGTTACAGGCTCTGCACTTGCACGTTACTAGTCAACGCGGATGATATGCAAGTTTGCATTTATTTGCATAGCGCGATAAGAAGTGCTGCAATTCAAATACCTTATAAATACCGACATTAGATTGCACAATTCCCATTATCAAAACATCTGATCTGATCAGGCTCAATGGCTTATTTTCTTAGACTAACACTTTTTATCATTTTTCTGGTAAATTCAGCACTGGCAGCAAGAGTCTCGATCAATGTGCTAAGATTGGGAGCCAGAGCTGATGGCAGGACGGATGTTTCTAAGGTTTTCCTTAGGGCGTGGAATTCAGCTTGCGCTTCTACTAGGCCAGCTCAAATTTACGTGCCCCGGGGAAGATACTTGATTCGTGGTCCTATAGTCTTCAGTGGCCACAACTGCAAACACAGCATGTTCATTCGTATCCAGGGCACTATTGTAGCTTCTACTAACTACAATCTTATCGCCACGAATGGAAACTGGATCAAGTTTGAGAATGTCAATGGACTTTCCATTTCTGGAGGAATCATAGATGCTAAAGGAGCAGCTCTGTGGAATTGCAAAAAATCCGGAAACAACTGCCCTGCAGGGGCAACGGTATGAATACTAATTATCAATGTACATAAATTTTTCGTTTTAGAGTCCAAATTTTTATAGGGTTCATGTGACATAATATGTTTATTATTTGCAGAGCATAGGGTTCTACAGCTCGACGAACGTAGTTGTGAGTAGACTAACGTCAATAAACAGCCAAATGTTCCACATGATTGTCTACAAATGCAGAACTGTGAGGTTACGAGGAATCAAAATCTTAGCACTCGGCAGTAGCCCCAACACTGATGGTATTAATGTGCAGTTATCATCAGGAGTCAGCATCTTCAACTCTCGTATTAGTACTGGGGATGACTGCGTGTCAATTGGACCTGGCACTACTAACACGTGGATTGAAAATGTTTTCTGTGGTCCTGGTCACGGCATCAGGTAAAATTTACTAATCCTGAAGGGATAGAATGTATAATATTGTACACTGTAAATTAATAATTGTTCACGGTGACAGCATTGGAAGTTTGGGCTGGGATTTGCATGAACCTGGTGTTCAGAACCTGACAGTCAAATCAGTTGCATTCCGGAATAGTGACAATGGTGTAAGAATAAAAACATGGGCAAGGTCGAGCAATGGATTTGTTAGAGATGTTCTTTTCAAGAATATTGCAATGAGTAATGTCAAAAATCCGATTCTTATAGACCAAGACTACTGTCCTAACAACCAAGATTGTCCAGGAAAGGTATATATTTTTGAAGTTTATGTAATTTCTCTATTAACTAACTACTGTTTGATGTGTCGAACCTTATAAGTTAGTAATCTTCTGTTTTTGACTAGGTATCTGGAATCAAAATTAGCAATGTAAGGTATCAAGACATTCGCGGATCATCTGCAACGCCAATTGCAGTGCAGTTGCAATGTAGTAAGAAATATCCTTGCAGTGGGATACGACTACAAGATGTAGTACTCACGTATAAAAATCAAGCAGCAAAAGCGTCGTGTGCCAATGCAGGAGGAACTGCTTCTGGCGTCATTAAGCCTTCTGGTTGTTTATAGAGATTATCATCAGAGTTCATGTCAGTTTTTTTTTTTTTCATATCTATGTCTGGATTTGAGAGGACGTAAGAATGTATGCCACAGCTTGCAAAATATTGCCACTAGAATTTCTAGAATTTGATTGAGTTGTGTGCTAAACACCAGCTGCCTGAAGGATCATGTGGGCTTCATTTAGCCTGAGTTCCTCGTTCTGTAGTACATGACTTTCTCATTTTAATTTTACTCTTCATTGTCGGATCAAAATTTCAAGCCATTAGCATTCTTTTCCGAATACCATCTAAACACGCCCTAAAAGGTCGGAGTAAAACAGCAGTGCACACTAACATAATTGTAGAAATATGTTCAAAAATCAGTAAATAAGCCACAAATCTTTTAATAAGTATTCGGAGAATACTAGGTTACATACATAATACAAGGGTAGTTTATTCTAGACTAATACATGTAGGAAGCTATTCATCCCAGAATTGCTCAAAAGATTTGTAAGGTCCTTCCGATGAAATGAAGTGGTGTCCAGTGTAACCCTTCTGCTGGGGAATCTGTTCTATCTCTCGACACTCAGCAGCACTCAGTTCCCAGTCAAATATCTCTAAATTTTCAACCATTCTTTCCTTTGAGAAGCTCTTAACAATAACACTTGCACCTTGCTGGTAACACCATCTTAAACATACCTTTACAAATGACATCAGGAAAAGAACATTTCATTTTCACTGTTTTTTCTGCAGTTCATTTCTACCACAAATCATAATTGTGTAACTAGAATACCATGGATAATAATATAGACTCCAATTACCATATAAATTACTAGAAATAACTGATATGCATTATACATTTCTGGTATGCTAATGTTTCTGAATTTGTTGGGGAAATCTATTTCTGGTTTATCATTTCTTAGAGAGACAATATATTGAAGATTTATTTAGAGACTCGAAATTGAAGTGAGTTGTACCTGAGCAACTGTCTTTCCTCTAGCTTTAGCAATACTCTTCAGCACCTCGCAGTCCAGGACTCTATTATTTCCCCACCATGTGTTTGGGGCGCCTAAAGGGGAAAAACCTGAAAGATGTACATTATTTTTCCTACAATATTCCCGCAACTTCTTCTGCTGCCACAGAGGGTTCAGTTCCACCTTCATTTTCACACAAAAGATTAATTTCAGTGATAATCTCTAGCTCAAAAGGACATAAATATTATCAAACAATCATTAAGGTCCTTCAACCACAAGGTGTCTATCGTTTGATTTGGATCAAGTAATGTATTCTATCTACCTGATTAACAGCAGGAGGGATCTTTGCAGATGAAAGTATGGTCTCGAGCTTCTTGCTAGAGAAATTGCTGACTCCTATGTTTCTAGAAAGGCCAAGGCTTTGACACTTCTCCATGGCTTCCCAGACAGACTTGAAATCCATGAGAAGAACATCTTCTGAAGGAAAAGGTATACCCTGACTCCCGGGCTTCAAGCTCACAGGAAAATGAATAAGGTAGAGATCAACATACTCCATCCCAAGGTTCCTACATAACAAAAAATTTCATTGCTCCAATTCTTCAAAGTATATTTTAATTTTGGACTCATAATCTACACTAAGTGTCCCTCATAATGACAATAAATTTACTAACTACAGGCCTACTTGAGAGTTTTTTGTAGAGCAGGAAGCACGCGATCAGAGTGTGCATCACTACACCAAAGCTTTGATGTGATAAAAAGATCAGCGCGAGACTTGATCAGACCGAGGCTCAAAGCCTCTGTAACGGCTTCACCAAGACACTCCTCTGAGTTATAGAAGGCAGCAGTGTCAAAATGTCTATAGCCAAGTCTGATTGCATTAACAACACTTGGTTTCAGAAACTCCGAAGGAGCCAAAACACTATAAGATGTTCCAAAGCATATTAAAGGCATGGTTGCACCCATTGAGCCTATTCTAGTCTGTGGAATCTCCACCTTGGCCATTTTTACTTCAATTCTAGATGGATGATATGCAGCATACTAACTATTTATGTTAAGGGGTCGTTTGGTTCATGGGGTGGTATGGGGTTGGAATGAGGAATCAGGTTAAGATGGTATGGGGATAATGTATCATTCTTGATATCATGTGTTTGGTTGAGTTATGGAATGAATAATATATTGAATTTAAATATTTTTAAATTATTATTTTTTATTGATGAAAAATAATTTTATAATTTTATTTTATCCAATTTTGAGTTGTTGATTTAATTTTGTGTCAAGCATTTGATGTAATTGTATATAAAATAAAAATAATTTTGATTCCTCATACCCATGTTCCATACCCACCTCCCCCTAAGGTATCAAAAACTCATACCTTGGGGGTTTGAGGTATGGGTTTGGATGAATAAATTTTCCAACCAAACATCAAGTATGGGTTTGGAATGAACCAAACCCATACCTGATACCTGAAAACGACCCCTAAGAGAACTCCTACTCAGGTATATAATTGCCAACCATTTAACGTACTGCATTAATGGTTGGTAGCAATCTGCTCTTGGCATCTGTACTGTACATTTTAATGAAAGTCCATAGACAAAAATCTCCGCCCAGTATTATGAATTCGGTTTGGGTTATTGGTTAAAACCGAACTGATTATTTAAATAATTAAATAAATATACTATATATATATATATGATTGTAAATTTTTAAAAATAATGAGTTTAAAAATAATTTAAAACAAATAAATATATTATATTTTACTATAAGTTAGGCCAATGTTTGTTTATTTGGGCACAAAAGTCTACTTTTTATTTTTGGAGTTAATGTTGCCCAACCAGTGTTCTTGTTTTGTGTTTGTCATGAATTTGTAAATTTTGTTAATTTCAAGAGATAAAATGATGTTCGTTTAATTTATGAAGAAATTTTGTGGAATCAAATGCATTCTTCTTTTGTGAAGTAATTTTTGCTGTTTGGGAGTTAGGATTGCCTGTATACGCATGATACCACACAGCTTATGCTTTGTGTTAGGTAGCATCTAATATGCGGAAGAAAACAATAGTAGTAAAAACAAGAGTCATACCTTATACATGGATATCCACCAGCAGGGCTGTAAACGAGCAAACACATCGAGCTGCTCGAGTTCGGCTTCGAGTTCGGCTCGAAGCCGAACTCAAACTCGAGCTATTCAAATAGTTTACCGAGCAGAGTTTGAGTTTCATATTACTCGGTTTGTGAGGCTCGTGAGTCTAATCAAGCCTGTATTATTATAATTATTTTTATATTATTTTTTATATTATTATATAAAATATTTAATTTTTATATCTTTTTTATATATTAATCGAATCGAACTCGAGCCGAACTGATCATGTTTCGAGTTTTTGTTAATGTTTGATGAAATCATCCGAGCTTTCGAGCCGAACTCGAGCCTATCGAACTTTCATGAGCCGAGATTCGAGTTGCACCCATTGAGCCTATTCTAGTCTGTGGAATCTCCACCTTGGCCATTTTTACTTCAATTTTAGACTAGATGATATGCAGCATACTAACTATTTATGTTCTTAAGAGAACTCCTACTCAAGTATATTGTTATAGTCGTTTTTGTACACCATGTGGAGGGGAGGACGCGCCCTCCTCCAGACATGACCCAGGAGGTACGGTCTCTTGTCCAGGAAACATGGATGAGAACAGGAATAGGGAAGGACGCGTCCTCCCTATCAGGACGCGTCCCTTGCCCTAAAAGAGGTACAATTGTGAATGAATGATGAGAGAGAGAGGGTGAGTGAGTCTCCGTGACGACCCTTCCGCCGGATATGAAGACCAGTTACCAAGCTCATTTGGTAGTTATCAGGCTCATCTGGTAGTTCCCGGGCTCATCCGGGCATGATCTACAATCCTCAATCCTGCTATCTGCCGAGTTAACCCTCGTGTGGGGGCTTGAGGTGATCATGACTCTTGAAGGCCCTCCGGGGTAACATGAAGGCCGATCATATGTCTGGATCCTGTATTCTGGTGAGTTAGCCCTCATCGGGGGATTGAGACGATCATGTAATTTGGCTCCTTATCTACCTTGTTTGAAGACGAAGACCTCACCGGGAGGTGAGGACATGTCCCTACACCTCGAGGGGTTAGTCATGGCTCTCCCAGATAACTTCTCCATAAGAGTCGTGGTAGATGCTATCTCTCGTAGTGGAGATATCGTCGAATCCGTGATCTATTTGGACTAGGAATCTGAGGTAGTCATCCTCAAGACTAATTCTAACAGGAGTAGGACTCTCCGAGATAAGCCATTGGCTTATCTTCGACTTTATCGCCAAGAGGCCTAGTCCTGATCAAACTAGGACTCCTGGTTCAATAGAACTACGTACGGCTTGATCCCCTATATAAAGGGGTACGTAGGCACATTAAGGGGATATATCGAGAGTTGTGAGAACGAGAGCAGAAATATATTCCCTTGATCTCAGCCACCCTCAAACACTCAAAACCACCGCCCCCAGCGGAGTTCCGTCATATAATCACCGTGAAACACCTGATTCCGGCAACGAACCTCACGTTTGTTGATTCACCAAATTTCTCTATCAACAAATTGGCGCTAGAAGGAGGGGACTAGGTGAAATCTCGAAGAGGAAGAGATGGCCAATCACGATGATGACCCGTATGAAGGAGACTACTATGTTGAAGATGAACCGATAGAACCATACTCACCGGTGCACATACAGGACCCCCGCACCTTGCCGAACAACCCACCCCCGGTTGTAGTCAGTAACACGGAGCTCCTTAGTGCCCTCCACCGAATGGAACAAAGTCAAGCGAGGTATGATGCAAGGTTGAATACCTTGGAGTCTATACTCGAAGAACTTGTCCCCAGACACTCGCGCCATTCCAAAAGCCATGGCAGGAGAGGACGTAGACGTTTCAGACGACCAACCCCCCGAATGTTGGAGTACGGAGATGCGACCCCCGGCGCTAACCTCCCACCAGGAGCCATAATAAGCCAAGGAGTCTACGACGCGGAGGGCGCGCCCCTGGACGTGACCACGCCCCCTGCGCAAACGGGAGGGATGGGACAAGAGACGGTGAACCAAAACGCAGACGCCCGGCCCCTGGCTGAAAGACTAGGTATCACCCCAAGCAGCTTGGCTATGATTGTGTGAATGGCAGAGCAGGAGCAGAGGAGACCCTCCCAGGGAAACGGCGCGCCCCTACGTCCTCGGGGGAACGACGCGCCTCCTGAGGCAAGACGTGAAACAGGAACGGGCAGGACATACCGAGGAGTACGGGGGAGAGGAAGAGGCCTCATACCAAACTTGAGGGGAAGGCGCCGAGGGGGACCCTTGATAGAGTACCTCCCTTCATAAATTGAATCGAGCCAACACACCCCGGACCCAAGAACTACGGGAAGGACGCGCCCCCTGGGTAATCAAGGAGACACGCCTCCCCAAGGCCCACCTACTGCCAATCAGCAAGCCACACCACCTCCAATCATAACTACTGCCAATCAGCAAGCCACATCAACTCCACTCACACCCACTCCACAGCAAACTATTCCCGTTTCCACCACACCTACTCCTCCGACGCAAACACCAACCCAAATCGTCCAAGCAACCGCTACTCAGACCCAAGCCAACAATGCGCTTCAGACCCAAGCCAACAACGTGCTTCAGACCACGGTGGCTAACACAAACCTAGCGACCGCTACCCAGACTATTCCAGGAGTCGGAACGATCAACCCCGAAGACCTAAAGAAGTTACTGGCCCTTTTGCAAGCTGGCGCCGCCACAGCGGCGCCACAGATCTCGTCACCATTTACCGCAGCAGTCCGCGAGGCCCAGCTACCAACCGGTTTCAGAAACCTGAATGCAGATCTCCGCTATCACGGGAATGCCGACCCCCGCGAATTCCTGATCAGATTCAACATTGAAATGGACTTATATCAGATCCCCGACCTGGTCAGGTGTAGGTTCCTAGCGGCAACCCTGAGGGACAGTGCTCAACAATGGTTTCAGAAGTTGGGAGGAGGGGTCATCTCCTCTTGGGAAGGCATGCAGCAGATGTTCATGACGCAATTCCAAGCCGCAACCAAATACGCTCCACCCGTCACTACACTCGCCAATGTCAAGCAGCGTGACAACGAGACCTTGACCGCGTACTTCAAAAGGTTTAATCAAGAGTCCATGGGAGTGAAAGGAGCCTCAGACGAAACCCTGAAGAACTTCCTTATCGCTGGACTCAAGGTTGGTACCGACTTCTGGAAGCACCTCCAGGGGAAGGACCCGGCCTCTCTGTCCGAACTATATTCCGCAGCCGAATCCTTAAAAAAGGTAGAACAGTCGCTGGCCGAAAATCAAAAGGAGATCGCCAAATCTAAGTACAAAAGAAAAGATCGCACTCCCAGTCCAGAACCAAAAGGACGCGCCCGCTCTCTGGGTAGGGTAAATATGACTTCGAGTAAAAGGACTTGGAGCCCTCCTCCGAGGCAGTCAGGAGTATATACCCCGCTAACAGCCTCAGCTGAACACGTCTATGCAATGACCAAGGATAAGGTGCCGTTCCAGAGACCCCAACCTATTCCCCAACATATAGCCAAGGACAAAAAGAAGTATTGTGACTTCCACGAATCAGCAGGACATAGCACCTCCGAGTGTCGGCATCTGAAAGAGGAAATTGAATATCTACTCAAAGAAGGATACCTAACAGAATGGGTAAAAAAGTATAGGGCAGACCACCCTCCGGAAAGACGCGCCCTTGGAGCTTCACAGAATGACAGGGCTGATGAAAAGCAGAACGATACTCAATTTGTAAGAGAAGGCAGCATAAGAAGCATATTCGGGGGACCATACATAGGGGGAGGCAGTCGAAAGGCAATGGAGAGATACGCCAAAGAAGCGAGAGACTACCCCCTGACCAACGTAAACCACCTATCAGCTAGGGCCCCGAGAGTGTTCAAAGGAGAAACAATGGACATCACCTTCACCGAAGACGATGCGAAGTGGGTACACCATCCCCATAACGATGCTTTAGTGGTCGCCATGCGTATCGCTGCCTTAAACATTCACCGAGTATTTGTCGACAATGGGAGTTCAGTCAACATCCTCTACTACGACACTTACAAGAAAATGGGATTACCAGACAAAGACATGACCGTAGAGAATCTCTACATATATGGCTTCGGAGGGGAGGCTATTAAAGCCAAAGGAACCATACGCTTGCCAGTCACCCTAGGAGAGGCTCCACGAGCGGCTACTCAAATTGCCGAGTTTGTGATCATCGACCATCCCTCAGCGCATAATGCGCTCATGGGACGCCCCCTATTGAAAGACATGAGGATAATCACCTCCATCTATCATCTTACTTTGAAGTTCCCCACTCCTGGAGGAGTTGGTTGTGTGAAAGGATCCCAATATGAATCTCGCGATTGCTATGGCCTGTCACTTAAGAATTTTCGAGACAGAAGGGGAGCGCCGCCCCACGAGGAACTTCAATCAGTCCACGCTCTCTACCTCGTTCAGTACCTAGAGAGCGACAGTGAGGACACGCCCAGCGTCTCATCACTTGGAGGACGCGTCCCACACGAGGGCGAACCCACTCTTGTCGATGAATCAATGTCTGAAGAATGTGAAGAACAGGTTATCGAAGTGGAAGAGGCACCTCCGAAGAAAGTCAGAAGAATGGATCAACAGGAGATCATCATAGAAATAGAGGAGCCCTCTCCTCCCAAAGAAGTTTCTAAGGACGCGCCCTCAGAACCAGAGGAAACTCCGCACCAGTTTGATTTCGACTTAGACCCGAGATTACCCATGCAAGTGCAGAATACAGGGCCAGCTGAGGATACGATCGACGTGCAAGTTACACCGGGGAGTGATGGCAAGATCTTGAAAATAGGATCCAAACTAGGTCCAGAGGTAAGGAGCAAGCTGATAGAATTCCTTACAAATAATCTCGACGTATTTGCTTGGAGCCATGAAGATATGGTGGGGATAGACCCGGCAGTTATGTGACATCACTTGAATGTCGACCCCTCTAAAAAGGGTGCTAGACAAAAGAGAAGGCCCATCAGCGGAGAAAGAGCCGAGGCCCTGCAGAAGGAGGTCGATCGCCTCTTGAAAGCAGGATTGGTAAAGGAGTCGTTCTACCCGAAATGGTTAGCAAACCCCGTACTTGTCAAGAAACCCAACGGAAAGTGGCGCACGTGCATAGACTTCACGGATCTCAACAAAGCGTGTCCCAAAGATAGTTTCCCGCTCCCTCGCATTGACCAACTAGTAGATTCAACGGCAGGACACGCCCTCCTCAGCTTTATGGATGCCTACTCAGGATACAATCAGATTCCCATGTATGAGCCCGACCAGGAGCACACCTCATTCATCACGGACAGGGGCCTATATTGCTACATTGGAATGCCATTTGGGCTCATCAACGCAGGGGCGACCTACCAAAGATTGGTGAACATGATGTTCAAAGATCAGATTGGGAAGACGATGGAAGTATATGTAGACGACATGCTGGTTAAATCCAAGAGGGACGCTGGCCACGTTGCCCACTTATCAGAGATGTTCGAAATCCTAAGGAAGTATAGGATGAAACTCAACCCGCAGAAATGTGTGTTCGGGGTAGAGTCGGGGAAATTCCTTGGGTTTATGGTTAACCACAGGGGCATAGAGGCCAACCTAGCAAAGATCAGAGCATTACTGGACATGAAGTCCCCTGCCAACATTAAGCAAGTGCAGAGTCTGACAGGAAGGATAGCCGCCTTAAACAGGTTCGTATCAAAATCATCGGAAAAGTGCAAGGAGTTTTTTAAGGCCATCAAAGGCGCATCCAAAGATTTCGAGTGGACGGAGGAATGTGAGGATGCCTTTGTAAAAATCAAGAAGCACTTGGGCGAGCCACCCCTCTTGGCCAAACCTCAGGAAGGAGAGACGCTTGTCCTTTACTTAGCCGTTTCAGACTACTCCATAAGTGCCATATTGGTGAAGGAAGATGAGGAGGGGCAGTCCCCAATTTATTACGTGAGCAAGAGGTTTCTAGACGCAGAGACTCGCTACACGAGTATGGAGAAGCTGGTATATGCCTTGGTACATGCAACTAGGAAATTGCGACCATACTTCCAGGCTCATAAAGTAGAGGTTAGGACGGCATTTCCTCTCCGACAAATTATGCATAAACCAGAGGTAACCGGTAGGATGATGAAATGGGCAGTCGAGTTGGGGCAATTTGACCTAGACTACAAACCAAGGACCGCCATCAAAGGACAGGCCCTAGCAGATTTCATCTTGGAATTCCCTGAAGATGGAGAGGAGTCCGGTCTCCTGATCAAATATGATCCCGGCCTACCACCGCAGCAGGCAGACCCCAAGGAAAGCATACCCGAACTCTGGTGGATATTGCACACAGATGGAGCAGTAAATAATGAAGGAGCAAGAGCTGAGATAGTGCTCATAAGCCCGGAAGGACATAGACTCTTGAACGCAATTCACTTTACCTTCCAGCTCTCTAACAATGATGCAGAGTATGAAGCCCTAATCGGAGGGCTAAGGCTTGCCCTCGAAATGAAGGTGAGAAAGCTTGTTATAAAGGTCGACTCCATGCTGGTGGTCGAGCATATCAAAGGAGGATACCAAGCAAAGGGACCTAAAATGGCGATATACCTAAGATGTGTTCAAGGATTACTAGATCAGTTCGAAGAGGTGCAAGTAAACAGGGTACCTAGAGAATTCAACGGAGATGCTGACGCTCTCGCGAAGTTAGCATCTCAGAAAGACCCAGCCTTATTGGGAGTTATCCGCCTAGAGATACAGGAGGTACCTAGCATCCCCGAGCTTGAGGTAACAAAAATACAAGACAAGGATGAAAATTCTACATAGATAACCCCAATCTGGAAATACATCAAGGAGGGTACGCTGCCCGAAGATAAAGCTGAAGCCCGAAAGTTAAAGTACAAGGCTGCCAGATATGTGGAATATGATGGTATAAGAGAGGCTTCAACCAGCCCCTTCTCAAATGTGTAGACGGGGAGGAGTGCACCTATGTGATGAGGGAGGTCCACGAAGGCATATGTGGAAACCACTCGGGAGGTAACTCACTGGCCATGAAGATTTTAAGACAGGGGTACTACTGTCCTACCTTGAGGAGTGATGCTTTCAACTTCGCCAGGGCATGTGACAAATGCCAACGATTTGCGAACTTTACCAACAGCCCAGCCACATCCCTAACCACTATGACCAGTCCTTGGCCCTTCGCCATGTGGGGTATAGATTTGATCGGCGAACTCCCTAAAGCCAAGGGAGGAGTGAAGTATGCGATCGTAGCTGTAGACTACTTCACCAAGTGGGCGGAGGCCGCACCCCTAGCCACCATCACAGCCAAGAAAATAACAGATTTTGTTTTTAACTCTATTGTTTGCAGGTTTAGAGTCCCCTACAAGCTGATCTCGGATAACGGAAAGCAGTTCGACAGCAAGGAGTTAAGAGGCCTATGTGACAACCTTGGCATCAAGAAAGATTTCGCAGCGGTGTACCACCCCCAAAGCAATGGGCAGACGGAGGCTGTGAACAAGATCATTAAGCATACTCTGAAGACAAAGTTGGAAGATAGCAAAGGGAACTGGCCAGAAGAACTCCCGATGGTCCTGTGGTCTTATAACACAACTCCTAGAACAACGACCGGGGAGTCGCCCTTCGTGCTATCCTACGAATGTGAGGCCATGGTCCCAATCGAAATTGGAGCAGGATCGTTCAGGAGAGACTACTTCGACCAATTAGACAATGATGCAAGTCAAAGGTTATACTTAGATATGATTGAAGAAATCAGAGCTACATCACAAGTACGCCTGGCCGTTTATCAACGTAGGACGGCTAGGTACTATAACAACAAAGTGAAGGCTCACCCCTTTCAGGTTGGGGATCTTGTCCTTAGGAAGGTTGTACTCAACAACAAGAATCCCCAACACGGAGTCTTCGGGGCTAATTGGGAAGGCCCCTACAAAGTGAAGGTCATATTGTGGAAAGGTACCTACAGATTAGAGGACCTAGATGGAAAGCCTGTTCCAAGACCTTGGAACGCGGAGCATCTGAAGAAGTATTATCAGTAGCCGTGGGCTACGTAGCCTAGCAATGACTAAACATCATCCCAAGTCTAGGGGAGTGGTATACATACGCCCTTCTTTAGGCTAAGGCCTTTGTTAGTCCTTTTATGTCCCCTTGGAGTTAACAGCTCCTTGGGACGGGTGCGGTTTCGTACTCGAGCGCATTAGTTATCAGATTTACTATGGGCCAAAGGCCATGTTATGATTCAATTATCCTTAATAAAGGCCTAGAGCCACTCTTTTCCCCATATAAAAGTATGTGCAATATATTCCCAATAATGGGCGCGCCCATCAAATTCAACAGAAGATGCGCCCTCTATCCACTTGATAGGGATTACTTGGAGAATAATGGCCTAAAAGTTATGAATCATGAAGTAAATTATCAACTAAAGAAGTATGGACTATCTAAAAGGCGCGCCCTTCCCCGTCATCCCAAAAGATGAAAGGCATCACTTGGGGAGTAACATGGGCATATACTTCACATAGAATAGACTTGATGAAAATAAGGCTTTTATCCTCGGAGATATGGAAAGGCCACGCTTTCCTAAAGCTACGGCTTGATGGACGTTCCTATCAGAGGACACGCCCCCCCATAAAAATAATGTCATAAGAGGAAGTGCATAACTCACCCTTGGAAGGGCATGACTCTCCATCGTGAAACTAAAAGGCAGATTTTTAAGGACAAAGGACACGCCCTTATTAGCTCAAAAAGCACGATGGCAGAAGACACGTCCAAAAGCCTTTAATTATTAATAAGTTATATGCTGATTAATGAAATCTGGATGCGCCTACCAAAGAGGACGCGTCCCTCCGTCACTTTAGCATATATATGAGATTGCAAGCATGAAGGCATCTAAATAAAACGTGATTAAACATTTAGGCCGCGCCCTAATAAAACGTTAAATATATATTACAAATTGCAGGGTTTTACAGAGGGCCCGCTCCTCAGAATGTGAAACGACTAATGTTTAATACAAGTCCGGGTTAAGGAAAATAGATAAATAATCAATTAAAGGACAGACGCGTCCTCAGCCTGATCCTCGCCTTCCTGGCGCGCCGTTTCCTCAGCTGCTTCCTTAGCAAGAGTGGCTGTCAGCTCAGCCTTTTTAGCTGCCATGAGCTCAGGGTGCTCCTTAGGGAACTCAGCCATAAAATTGGCCGCAGTCTTCCCGAACTTGGGCAGCCAGTCATAATCAGGTTCCCCAGAAAGGAATGTAGCGACGTAGCTACACACCCCCTCAAAAAAGGACGCGCCCTCCACTTTGTCCTTCTCCTCCACCAGACTCTGGTTGGTAGATTCAAGGGTGGAGTTTGCCTTCTTGAGGTCAGCGATTTCCTTCTCAAGGCGCGCCCTCTCAGAAGTTAGGCTCTCCTCAGCTGTCTTCTTGGCACTTTCAGTCGCCTGCAGTGCCTTCTCCTGCTTCTTAGCCTCCTTCTTCAGCTGGACCTCCTTCTCTAAATTCAGGAGACGCGTCCCCTGAGCAGTCTTTGCATTCTCTCGGTCCTTGTTGTGGATCAACATCTCGCAGCTCGCTTTGAGGATCCACTCATCCTTCTCGGAGTCAGATTTGGCGCGCCATGCCTTTAGCTCTTCGTCAGAAGCAATGGACGCGCCTATCTCGCCCAAAGCCCGGGTTGAGAGACTGGTGGATTGAGAGAGGTTTTGCTTTTTGGTCGCCCTTTGTTTCTTGGGCCCTCAGGAACTCTCCAGGGCAGGGTCAGACCTATCACCCTGCTTCTGGGTGTCGAGGACGGACGCGCCCCGTTTTGATCCTAAAGGCTGAGAGGACGCGCCCTCCCCAGTGTCGAGCTTTGTCCGGTTAAGAAAAGTGGGAACGTTTGTCATATCTGCATTACAACAATGAAAGCATGTTAGTCATATACAGTTGATAGAATGACAAAACAAGTTAAATCACACATATAGAAAGGATAAGCCGCGCTTCAAAAGTAAACATGTTAAATCGTATACATGTAAGACGCGTCCTCAAAACATTATCAATATATGGGAGGGCGCGCCCTATAGTACCTTGGTTAGATAAATTATCAGGGCTTTGCTCCCTGGACTTCTCTTTAGAAAACCTATGTTTTCTATCTGTAAGGGGCCTACCGTCCCTGAATACCTTGAACCCAACTTTAGTGCCTATGTTGGGAGAAAGGAAACCAGCCCTGATGAGATTTGGAGTGGTAACAAGAAGGGTCATGTTCTTCCTCTCGTGAGGAAGATTTAAAATATGCTGTACCCTCTCCAAGGCTTCATTCTCTAGGGAGGGCATCCCGCGCTCAACTAAACAAAATAAAAAGTTAAGTTAGTAAAAGGGATAGCAACAATTGGAAGGACGCGTCCTGCGGGGAGATGTGCTAACCTGGAGAAATATTGAGCTGTGTTCTAATCCTCTTAACGTCATAGACGTAGAAGAAAGGCTCTTTCCATTTCTTGATATGGGAGACGCGCCCTTCGCTGAATCCCTTGTTGTTGTGTTGTTTCCTGACTACAAGAAAGAAGTAACCTAAGGAACTTCTTGTCAGGCGAAAAAAATAGCTGAGCTCTTCCATGGAACGCGCGCCGTATCCTTCATCCTTATAGAGGATGAATAGCCCTGCTGCCAACTTGTAAGAATTTGGGGATAGTTGGATGGGCACGACATCGAACCACTCGCAGATTGCCTCGAAATACTCATGTAAAGGCGCGCCCACTCCTAAACTGACATGTCGAGGAGTTAAGACTATGCGAGGGACCCTGTAGTTCCCAATATCAAAGCGATGAGCCCTCATCTCCTCGAGAGGAACCACTGTCATTCCCCTCTGCTCGTAATAGTCCATCGTCCACTCTAGTTCTTCCCAGGAGAGCGTAGAAGGTTGGTCTACATAGCTTAACTTGCCTTTATTCTTTTTTATTTCCTCGACCATCTTGGAAGAGAGCTCCATGTCTTCATACTCGGTCAAGTCAACGTCCTCCTCCCATTCCTCTATGCGTGGATGAATGTATGGTTCAGGGGACAATGGAGGGGTAGGGGGAATTCTAGACGCCCTGCCTCGAGGCGCGTCTTGAGGCGTCCCTTCGTCGATGTCCTCTTCAGCAGCCTTATAATAAGACGCGCCCTCTCCTCCCTTGTCTGAAATTTCATAATCAGAGTCATCTCTGTCGCTAGGGGGGGAAGAAGTGTTGTGCTCTGAAGAAGAGGATATGATCTCATACATTTTTACCCTTGCCCTTGCGGGTAGGGACAGACGCGCCTTCAGACTCCTCCAACCAGTTCTCGAAGTCAGAATCATAATCCATGGGACGACCGGTCATGGGAGGGGTGCTAGTGGTTTCGTTGGCTGGAGGGGGTGGAGTAGTCATGTGGGGAGTCGAGGAATGAGAGGACTCCATAATGTCTCTAGCTAGGTTGTGAAGAATCATTTCCTTGGCGTCCTCTGAAAGGATTTGCGAAGAACGTGGAGGGGATGGAGAGAAAACTTCTGGTGGGGAAATAGAAACTCCTAGCCGCCCTCGAAAACTTCTAAATGGATGGAAGGGGGGAGACGCGCCCTTATGATGATAAGCTAAGAGAATACGAAGTAACGAAGATGAAAAATGAAAGAAAGAATTTGCAATATGGTAATAAGGAAAGGACGCGTCCAGTTTGGAGGATGCGCCCTCCCCGTTGTCTATGATTGCCCCTGAGTTGGAAAAGATAATGAAGAAAGTCATTATTTGCGTTTTAGGGAGCCTACCTCTGAGAACTCCTAGGGGCGCGCCTAAATTCTAGGGACGCGCCTTAAGTTGAAATCTCTAACGATGCATAAACAAATTCCCTACACGAGTCTAGTAAGTCTAATGGATCAAAAGACTATGCATACATATACATACACATGAACGCAGCGAAGAACACGAAGAATGTGCGAGTAACTGAAAAGACACATGCCCGGATCTCTTGATTTACTTAGTGAAAATGAACGAAAATGGATGTAAAACATACCTTGGAAGATGACGAAGCAATTGAGTGGATTGGTTTCGCAGATGGTGGCCGGAAATTGCAGTGTCTTGTTCGGGAAGCTCAAGTCGTCGGAGAGAGAAGTAACGGTCGCGTGAAATGAAGAAGATGAGTGTGTGTGGGGTATTTATAGAGGAGAAGGGACAGCTGTCGTTTTGTTTTTGAATTTTAAAATTATTTAAATAACGGACGAATCGCTACAAATTCCTTGAGAGAAAGCAGACGCAGAAGGACGCACCTCCTCAGGAGGACGCGTCTTGGTGAATAGTAAAGCTACTAGAGATGTGAAGATTCCCCTGACATTTTCAATAACAGCAGAATCTGGGGAGTACTTGTTATAGTCGTTTTTGTACACCATGTGGAGGGGAGGACGCGCCCTCCTCCAGACATGACCCGGGAGGTGCGGTCTCTTGTCCAGGAAACAGGGATGAGAACAGGAATAGGGAAGGACGCGTCCTCCCTATCAGGACGCGTCCCCTGCCCTAAAAGAGGTATGTACAATTGTGAATGAATGATGAGAGAGAGAGGGTGAGTGAGTCTCGGTGACGACCCTTCCGAGGGATATGAAGACCAGTTACCAAGCTCATTTGGTAGTTATCAGGCTCATCTGATAGTTCCCGGGCTCATCCGGGCATGATCTACAATCCTCAATCCTGCTATCTACCGAGTTAACCCTCGTGTGGGGGCTTGAGGTGATCATGACTCTTGAAGGCCCTCCGGGGTAACATGAAGGCCGATCATATGTCTGGATCCTATATTCTGGTGAGTTAGCCCTCATCAGGGGATTGAGACGATCGTGTAATTTGGCTCCTTATCTACCTTGTTTGAAGACGAAGACCTCACCGGGAGGTGAGGACATGTCCCTACACCTCGAGGGGTTAGTCATGGCTCTTCCAGATAACTTCTCCATAAGAGTCGTGGTAGATGTTATCTCTCGTAGTGGAGATATCGTCGAATCCGTGATCTATTTGGACTAGGAATCTGAGGTAGTCATCCTCAAGACTAATTCTAACAGGAGTAGGACTCTCCGAGATAAGCCATCGGCTTATCTTCGACTTTATCGCCAAGAGGCCTAGTCCTGATCAAACTAGGACTCCTGGTTCAATAGAACTACGTACGGCTTGATCCCCTATATAAAGGGGTACGTAGGCACATTAAGGGGATATATCGAGAGTTGTGAGAACGAGAGCAGAAATATATTCCTTTGATCTCAGCCACCCTCAAACACTCAAAACCACCGCCCCCGGCGGACTTCCGTCATATAATCACCGTGAAACACCTGATTCCGGCAACGAATCTCACGTTTGTTGATTCACCAAATTCCTGTATCAACATATATAATTGAGAACCACCATTTAAGGGAACTGCATTAATGGTTGGTAGCAATCTGTTCTTTTCATCTGTACTCTAGATTTTAATGGAAGTTTCATTTCAAACGCAATCTGTTCTTTTCATCTTTACGATAATTTAATGTAAATTTCATTTTAGAAAACGATGTGTGATTGTCTGTCAAATATTTTTGAACCCTGTATAAGGTTTTTCATTATGAACTTAGGTTATACGGTTCTGCAGTGAATGTCGCAGATATTTGTTGTTGTTGAACTTAGTGAATCCGTTTGTTATACCGAAAGTAGGCTCTACATTTATCAGAAAATCTGTTATATGTAGAGAAGGCATATGATAGTTCATCTTACAGAGAAGGAAGATACATGTAGCGTTCTGTAAATGTTCATCCCAGCAATGGTAGTTGTATCTGCGAGCCAGGAGACTTACTTTTTTCACTATAAGATATATCAATTTTTCTGATACACACAATGACAACCATTTTTCATTAGTACTTTTATTGACTCGGGTCTTATAAATAATGGCTCCTTGCATGGATAAAAATCTCCGCCAACGAAAAATTACTAAAAGATAGTTGTTATCAACAAATAACAAATCTCATTTTCATTTCTTTTAAAAAATTGAACAAAGTTTGTATAGAAATCTAGGATGGGTGCTGGTCCCTGGCAGTCGACTGCCAGGGCCGGCTTAACCAACATTTAGTTTATGGGCCGTTGGATGTATATCCAGCGGCCCAAATTATAACAAATTTTTCTTATATGTCTAGCGTTTTTTAACCGCTAGACGGGGTTTGTCTAGTGTTTTTTAACCGCTAGACGTAATAGAATTACCCCGTCTAGCGGTTAAAAACGCTAGATGTACTAAAATTTTGTTATAATCTGGGCCGCTGGATATTAATTCAACGGCCCATAAATCATAGGTTGGTTAACAGCCTGGACCCATCTAGGATTAACTTCTGTAATGTATGTGTTTACTGATATATTACAGCAACAATAAACTAACACAAAAAAAGAGTGAAATTCCAGGTGTAGAAATTTTATCTGTTCTCGGAAATCCTGAATTGATTAGGATGTACGAGGGATTGGGCATTGAAGGCCGCTGGAAGATTCGTTAAAATGCAAGACATTGTCCTGAATAAGCTGTGAATATGTTGGAGGTGCTGCCCACGTACCTGCAACAACAATCTCACTGTTGACTTTCATTATTCTCTCATGAAACAAGAAAATCTCCCGTTCGTATTATCGGTTTTTCGTATTATCGGTTTTTCTGGTATGTATTCAGAGACACAATCATCTTTTACTTAAATGATGGATTTTTATTGATTTTCATCTCAACAATAATGTGACAGAGGACGGAGTATAATGTGCAACAATCAATCACACGTGAAATCTCATTGTCTTTCGTTATTAAGCAAAGACATTCTTGCTAAACTTCATAGTTTTGTTTAAGCTGGACATTCACAATTTTAAAGGATTATAAAAAAATACGTAAAATATTCTTTTTTTCTCAAAATAATATACTTACTTCTATAAATAACCAAAGTTTAGCATTTATCAACTATTTGATTTTTTTACCTTCAAAAAAAAAAACTATTTGATTTTTATTTTATATAAATAAAACAATTCTCTCCAAAATAATTTTTATTTCATTAAATAAGTCTGACGGAACGCGCTCGAAGATAAAAATGATTCTCTGCATTATTATTTGTGCAAATGCTTCTTTATATTCCTTGACATTCCTTTCTCAATGATTAACTATTATTATCCCATGAATCATGGACTGGTTGCAAATTTGGTGCAGAGTAACTTGAAAATAGTTTAAATGATTAAACATTTAAATTAGGTTTGAAATCTTGTATTTTAGAGCCTATTTCTGGATTCAGCCCTCACTCTTAGAATTAAATTTATATTTAGGTTATGTGAGAGCCTTAGAGGCAATACTGTTATATTTCCTGAATATTAAATAAAAATTTATTAATTTTGAATTTAAATAAAATAAATATTGTACTCTTGGATAAACATCTAAACTAAAAAACAAAACAGTACACAGTGCTAGATAAACATATCAAGTTAAGAAAAATCGCGAAATTTTATATGTATGAAAAATTTTGATTGGTGTGATGGTTGTATACATAAGATATGAACTAATGAAAGTAAGTCAAACTCATAAAATTTCGAATTTAGCATGTGCTCACGGGCACACACTAAAAAAAACCTACGGGGGTGTATTCGATTGGGATTTTAATACATTGTTTTTAGTCTATGGATTTTAATGGATTGTATGGGATTTTGATTTTTTGCGGATTCTTGATGAAATGTCGCAGAGTTGATAGGATTTAGGTACAATGCTTCAAAATCCCATTGAATTTGGTGGGATTTCAAAAAACTTAAAATACACTGAAGAATGCCACAAAATCCATCATTTTATGAAATGAAAAAAAATCCATCAGCATTTGAATACCATCAGATTTTAATGGATTTTAAACAATCCCAATTGAATACCATCGGATTTTAAAGCATAATTTAAAATCCCAATTGAATACCACTAGATTTTGTAGCATAGTTTAAAATCCCAATTGAATACCTCAAGATTTTAATGGATTTCAAACAATCCCAATCGAATACCCTCGGATTTCATGAATGCAAAAAAATGCTTTAAAATCCCAATCCAATACACCCCTCCTAATTATAAAAAACCTGCGACATACGGTCTCTGACTTTGTCAGCCAAAGCTCCTAGTATAAAAAGTTTCACCAAATTTGCTTCATTTTAATCTTATAATTTTACCTATATAACCAAACATCACTAGACAGTTACAATTTTCCTTTTTAAGGACTGTACATACTCACAAGTACCTCCTACATAGCTCTACATTCACATCTCTGATCTTCTCTGTTTCTGTCTCTGTCCCTTGCATTCGACCATAATGAGAATAATGGCTCTTCCTCCTTCGAGGGCCGCGGTTTTTTCGATGATACTGGTTATATTGATGAGCTGTAGAGGCATCACAGCTGATATTTTCAGATTCCTAAGAGATGATCATCGTTTCAAGGCGGGTGACTCTGTGCCTCTCTACTCGAATAAGGTCGGGCCATTTCATAACCCCAGGTACGTGCATTGTGATGTTTCGATGCACATTTAATAATTTTGTGATTTTGGTTATGTTTGTGGGATTATGATTTGTTGATTAGTGATCTGATTAGGTTTATGATATGGATCTTTGATGTAGGATGATCAGGATTTTGTTTGTGTTTTGGATGATTTGCATGTAAATTATTGGACAGTGATAGAACATGCTTCAACATGTGTTCCTTTCTTGGACTTTTTCGATTGGATAAATTGATTGAAAATCGTTCAATTATATGTGACTATATGAGTTTGTAATCGGCGTTAAAATCATGGGTTAGTGCGAACGTAGCTGGACTCGGTTAAAAATGTCAAACATAGATATGTGCCTCAGTGTCGGACTTGGCAATATTTTTAAATTTTACATGTTTTTGGCCTAAAATAAGTGTCGGATTGTCCATGCCCATGTCCGAGTGTCGAGTATCCGGCAGGTACTTCAGACAAAATGAAGAGTCAGGGTAATATAGTTGTGAAGAAGATGAGAAAGGTCAAGTCCACATAAGTGGGCGTTATTGTGTTGTAATTATGTGATATGTATTGTTCACCTTTTAGTTCTTTGAGTTTTTACTGATGCAATAGAATTTTAAATATATGTGAAGAAATATATGAACTAGGAAGGAAGCAGCGGCACCTTAAACTTATAGATGAGTACTCGTGATCTACTTAACAACTTAAAATGGGCTTTCGAGTGTAGGGGAGGGTTAAGAATACTATATGATTTCTCCTCCTAACACCGTAAGGTTTGAGAAGAATGCTGAAGTCAGTAAATTCCAAAATTTTGTTTTTAGAGGCGGCATTGGAGAAATCGACTGGAATTAATCTTGTTTAAACTGATATGCATAGACTTATTTAGCCGGGGGAAAATCATGTATGGACGTAGATAAATATTTGATTTTAGGACTCAAGAAAAAATGACAAATAAATGATCCTGGAACAAGGCTTTAGCATTAGTAAAAGAAGATTGGTCATTTGCTTAAAAGATAACTTTTATAATTTTGACAATGTAGTTACTCCTTAACAATTGCTGATACCTCTGCTTGTTTTTTGGTTTCAGTGAGACCTACAGATATTTCGACCTACCCTTCTGTTTACCAGGTTCAGTTCTTCCCTAATTTGTACATTCTTAACTGTGGGCACTTGTGGCTCTTGATTTGCCCTTCTGATTTTATGGAATAGTGGTATACTGATTATTACGGAACTTATTTGATCATGCTATTAGATGATGTGAAAGAGAAGAGGGAAGCTCTGGGAGAGGTTTTGAATGGAGACCGTCTGGTAAGCGCTCCATATGTACTAGATTTCTTGATGGATAAAGAGTCAGAAGTTGTCTGCCGAAAAAGGTTGACAAGGAGAGAAGTTGCTCAGTTTCGTAGTGCAGTTGATAAAGATTATTACTTTCAAATGTATTACGATGACTTGCCTATCTGGGGATTTATAGGAAAGGTCGATAGAGAGGGAAAAGTTGTACCGAGTGAATATAGATATTATCTGTACAAGCATATTCAGTTTGATGTCCTGTACAATAATGATCGTGTAATTGAGATCAATGCTCGGATGGATCCTCATTCAGTCATTGATTTGACGGAGGACAAAGAAGTTGATGTTGAGTTTACATACAGCGTCAAATGGAAGGAAACTGACATTGCTTTCGAGAATAGGATGGACAAGTTCTCACAAGCTTCTTCTTTGCCTCATCACTTGGAAATTCATTGGTTTTCCATTATAAACTCTTGTGTCACAGTGCTTCTTCTAACTGGTTTCCTTGCCACGATCCTCATGAGAGTACTTAAGAATGATTTTATCAAGTAAGAAAATTCAGTCAGTGTTGTTTTTGATATCTATTGTTGTTTTCTTCAACTTTATGTTGTATAGTATAGTATCTCATGTATACATATGAAAGGTATGCTCGTGATGAGGAATCAGCTGACGACCAAGAGGAGACAGGATGGAAGTACATTCATGGTGATGTGTTCCGCTTCCCTAAGTACAAATCCTTGTTTGCTGCAGCCCTTGGTTCAGGAACCCAACTATTTGCTCTGTAAGTATCAATTGAGCATATCTATCCGAAAGTGCAAAGCCATATTTGTCAATTTCAAGTGCTCAATGACTTTACAAGTGTATCTGACCTTGTTGTTGCATCTGTTTCAGGACTGTATTCATATTTGTGCTTGCACTAATAGGCGTATTTTATCCATACAACCGTGGAGCACTATTCACTGCATTGGTTGTCATGTATGCACTTACGTCTGGCTTTGCGGGATATACATCAGCCTCTTTTTACTGCCAACTTGAAGGAACTAACTGGGCAAGTGTCAATCATTATATAATGTTGTTATTTTGCACTCATGTAAATTTAATCTTTGGACGGAGTTGATGACCTCATTGGTGTTCAATTTCTTTTAACAGGTGAGGAACTTGTTGCTTACGGGTTGCCTTTTCTGTGGACCTCTATTTCTGACATTTAGCTTCCTCAATACTGTTGCCATATTTTATAGCTCAACTGCAGCACTTCCTTTCGGCACAATTGTGGTTATAACCCTTATATGGACTTTAGTGACCTCGCCTTTGCTTGTGATGGGTGGAGTTGCTGGTAAAAATAGCAAAACTGAGTTCCATGCTCCATGCCGCACCACAAAATATCCCAGAGAAATTCCAGATTTGCCTTGGTACAGAAGTACTCTTCCTCAAATGGCAATGGCAGGATTTTTGCCATTCAGTGCCATCTACATTGAGCTTTACTACATATTTGCCAGCGTGTGGGGGCACAGGATATATACGATATACAGCATATTGTTCATCGTATTCATCATTCTGCTTATTGTGACTGCGTTCATCACTGTGGCATTAATTTACTTTCAACTTGCTGCTGAAGATCATGAATGGTGGTGGAGGTACAAAAGTTTCTTGCTAGAACCAAGCTTTTTTCTTTTCATTTTCTGTGCCAATTTTTGGCGCAGCCTCTATATGTGGTCTTCTTCTTATTTTGAGCAAACTGTCAGTGAGTTTGATAAATATGCATTCATGAGTCAATATAAAATTGCAATTTGTGTTAATTTGGTGCAGGTCATTTCTTTGCGGTGGCTCAACTGGCATATTTATATATGGCTACTGTTTGTACTACTACTATGCAAGATCCGATATGACTGGCTTCATGCAAATCTCATTCTTCTTCGGATACATGGCTTGCATCTGCTATGGCTTCTTCCTCATGCTGGGGACTATTGGTTTTCGAGCAGCTTTACTCTTTGTACGTCACATATATCGTTCTATCAAATGTGAGTAGATAAAAGTTCATTCTTTTAAGCACGGTTTTGCCCTCCTCGCTTCTCAATTCTTGGTTAGTTAATGGGATTCTTGTCGTATAGTCTAGCGCGTCTGACAGTCTGACGCCTTCTGCCTGACGGTTCTTTTTTCTGATAAGTTTGGTAGTTAATGAATTATTAGTAGAGAATATTTGAGAAATTGTACTGAGAGAGAAATGTCTTCAGAAGTTGAACTCTTATATGTAACTAACTATATACAGGCTATCTTAACCTTCTTCAGTTGTTATAAGCCCTTGAGATCTCATGACTTCAGAAATAAACACCTTTCCCTAGAATTTAATTAATATCCAACAATCTTTAACTTAAGCTGTGGCTCGTCACAGATGGGAATCTCACGATAACTTCTTGTTCAACTAAAATTTGTCATGAATATAGCGGAAATGTTGATTACTAGCACTCAGAAGTTGTTACTGATCATAGAGCTGGAGATATCTTTACTAGTTCACTACTACTAGTCTACTACAGCTTGTGGCGAAAACGTCTATTATACTAAGCTGCCAGTACTTGGTGCTAAAAATTATCCAATTCTGTAACCAAAGATGCAAGTATTAAGAGAGTTGAGTTTCTTGAATTCCGGTATTAAATAGATCATGTCTCAGCACTCGACATATGTTTTTTAGGAAAGTATCAACCCAAATCCCGCATCGTAGTGATAAAGAAAATATAAGCTCTTATTCCAGTATATTTCTAGCATGTTAAGTTGCTGCATTTCCCCACACTTATGGAATAATACTCACTTTCTTAGGCTGTTAGGCATTTTTAGCTTCTAATAAAGTGTATACAGTAACAGTAGTCCCATTTCCTGGTCTTGTTCATGATGATTGCTTTAGTACGAACCATAGCCGGGATAAATCAGTTTGAAGATTCAATCAAGACGGAAAATTCAATAATTCTCTTTTGAGTCTTTTCTAATTTTAGCTTCATTTAGTCCTTAAAAAGTACTCTCTCCGTCGTTCCAGCCAAATTCTTTATATTTTGGTTTATATTTTGGTTTGGGCACGGAGATTAAAATATATATATATATATATATATATATATATATATATATATATATATATATATAATAGTGGAAAAAAATAAAAGTTAGTGAAATGATGGAGCTCATTGATTTTTAATGTATAAAAGAGAGATATTGGAGTAAAAATAGTGTGAAGAGAAAGGAAAAGTGGGGAAGTCGTGGAACTCATTCATTTGTAAGTTTTAAAATATAAAGAATTGGATTGGATATCCTAAAAAGAAAACCGTAAAGACATGGTTAGGACAGAGAATAACATTGATTTTATTTTTACACATTATTGATTCTTAAAATTCAGGTTGATTTTATACCATTGTGCTTACACACATATACCCAAAATCTAAATATTAGAACTTCTTCAACTCTTTAAAAATCTATAGTCAAAGGCAATGCTCATTGGAGTCTCCAATGAGCATTGCCTTTGACTATAGATATAGTTAGCATGATGATATTTGTTATATTTAGCCAACCCCTAAAAATATATAACAAGATTTCACATCATGTGATGTAAAATTCTTGGGCTCTTTCTTTTTTCTCAGCGTAGTCTCACTCATAGGCCATGCTCCTCTTGAGTTTTTAATAGAGAAATCAAGTGAATGTAAGTGAAAGCAAATAAATTTTTACTTTCATCTCACTTTTGGTGTGAAACTATATTGTCCATTTTCAAAAATTATATTATAATTGCATCCATTTTCACTTGCTTTCGTCCCTTTAAAAAATTCGGAAGCTCTTCACTTGTTTTCCTCCCTGTTTATAACGCGGGAGTAGGGCGTTAAATCCCATTTCCATCAAATTCAAAAACCCCAAACTCTTTTATTTATTATATTAATAATTTTTAAATAAATAATCTGTTTCCTTCAATAATCTAAGTTTGATTTGTTTTTCTAAAGTTACATCATCAGAGCTTTCAATTTACTTTTTTTCTTCGATTCAAGCGGAACTTATCAGATTCGAAAGTTAATCGCCTATCTTGTGGTTTCGACTATCAAATCTAAATTTTTTTTATTTTCTTTTGTTTTCAGTTTGCTTTTATTCAATCTTCGACTTGTATTTTCAGTTTGTTTTTTCTCTTTGATGAGAAGTTTGTTTTTCTTATTGATTGTAAGTGGGATTTTGATTTGCTGAAATTTTATACTAGAATCGCAGTTATGGTCTAGAAGTATACCTCAAGATATAATTCCACCAGGACATGATGAAAGACGGTACCAGTAATTCAATGATAATGAATGAAATGTGTACTTATTTTTGTAAATACATTATCTTCAAAACATGTTTAAGTATCATTTCATGTGTACTTGTATTTGTTCAACTCGATCGTTGATATTGATGCCGTATGATTTTTTATTATTAGACTATCACATTTGTTTCAAAAAAGGAGATTTCATATCGTCTATTATCATATTAAAATAATAAATATAATTTGCACAATCTAAGATTATAATTATATAACATCATTTTTAAATATAACCAATTCTATCAAAACAATCTCGCAAATTTGATATATAATATTTTATTGATCAAGCTGAGACTCGACACGACACATCCGCTAATCACTTGTAAACAATAATACTCCCTCCGTCCCCCGTCGTTGTTTACGTTCACTGCTTGTATGCATTTTGAGGTTTTTATAAAGTATAGTTGTATAACTTTTTTCTAAAATTTTCTTTTTTTTCAATAAAAGTTTAAATATCAAATTTTTATTCAGAGAAAAAAAATTTAAAAAAAATATATTACAGAACTATACTTTAAATGAGCGTGGAAAAGTGTGCCGAAAAGTAACGTAAAGAAATGAGTGTGGAAAAATGTGCCGAAAAGTAACGTAAAAAATTGAGCGGGAGTATTCCACGAAGAAGTCAAGAAATATAAATAGTTAACAGGTGTCGTTACAAGTTATTAAAATATTACTCCTACATGATATGTTAAAATAATTCTCCTGTCCAGATGTTTGCCGAGAAAATCTTAAAATACGGTTCTAAACATCGTTGTTACAGTAGTAGCCGAATTAAGTTAGGTCATGTTATTATTGGCGATTCAGATCGCAGATCGGCATTATTGTACGTATTTCTCTTTGACAATTTGTTCCGCTTAGGATTCCATCTAGTATATTTTAAAATAAAATATACTATTTTATTTAGGAGATGTCTTATTTTACGTGAACAAGTTAGAATTGCTGTCCTCACAGATGCACTACAGTAGATATCTGGGGTAGAAAAAAATGAGTAATAAGTTAAATAATTAGCTTGCGTGCCGGTTCATAATTGTATTGGTCAATTTAGGGAACAAATATATTGTTGACGAATTTACTTGTCACACATGATATATATTGAATATAGGTGAATTTCATGAATAATATTTTTTTTTTATAAAACTCTATTTTCTTTGTCATTTTGTTCCCGCAAAGGAGTCCTAAACTCGTAACTTATTTTAGTTGACAGATATCTGATCCAAAAGTTGGTGATTGATCACGACTAATTACCGATTAATTTCTATTCCGTAACTCACCGAACTAATTATATATCTGATCGATGTCAATATAGTTAACGACTAATTTAATTAATCTCTGATTAATCCTTGTTATTTGAGTTCACTGATTAAATTTGACTTTCGCTTTTTACAACACTACAACAACTTATTAATCATTAATCTGATAGTTAAAATTCTTATTTTTTTCACAAAAAAGAATGAAATTAATTTAGATAATAATATACTACTTTGTTAATATATCATAAATATTCATATCTAATAAATCGCACACATCAAAAAATAAAAATTTAGGCACATAAATTAAAAATACACATATTTATTTATCTTTAAATAACTTTCACCACCTGATAAAAAGAATAAATAACTTTCACCGGCTCTTTTAAAAATAAATAAAAAAATAACTTTCACCGGCAAACAAAAAAGCCACGGCTGTGAGAGCCTCTCCCAGACTCCAACCGTATGTATTAAATCATGAACTACTCAGCTCCAGTTGTGTAAGAAAACACAACAGAATGGGTTCCATAGTAAATGAAACCTCGTCCTTCGTTTCTTACAGGCTGTTAGAAGAAGAAGAGGATAGTTCAAGTCCAAGTGATGCAGTTATATTCGTAGGAATCTCGCTGGTCCTAGGAATCGCATCTCGCCAGTTGCTCAAAGGCACTAGGGTTCCTTACACTGTTGCGCTGCTTATTCTCGGCATCGCTCTTGGATCCATTGGTATATTACTTCCTAATTTTTTATTGATTTTAATGTTTTTTAATAACCCCATGCATTTTGTATTTTATATTGTGATTAGTTGGCTGAAATTGAGTTTACTACTGTTTAGTGATTGAGTTTTGGTGGGATATGAGTAATTATTTAGCAATCACTGTAAAATGATTTTCGGGTTTTAAGCTTATGTTGGTACATAGTGGATTTATTTGGAGTGATTTTTAGTAGGGCGGAAGTGGTGTTTTTGATGTCGATTTTGGTGTGATTTCACCTCAAATGCGACTCATGGAGGCCCTTTTTTTTTTTTTGACGGAGTTGATGATGGGGAAGAGCGAGAATATGAGGGATTAGAGATTAGGCTAAATCAAGTATTGTGGAGCTAAGACTCGTTAGATTTGTTGAAAGTTATTGATGGTTGCTTATTTTATTGATATGACTATTTTAAATTGTGAAATTCGTGCACTTCAAAATTGAAAGTTATTGATGGTTGCTTAAAAGTATGTGCTTAATTAGGCTTCACAAAGGGCACTTCAAAATTGATGTTGATCTTTTATGAATATGTGCAGTATACAACACTGACCTTAACAAGTCAAGCTCGGTATTTGTGAGTATTTTGAGCTTGGCTCGTTAAATAATAAAATTCAACTCAGCAATAATCGAACTGAACTCTAGCTATTAGAGTGCTTTAATATGCCAAGCTGCAGCTTGTAATTACCTGATTCGAGAGCCCCAACGAGCTATTATTTCTTTATTATTTGTATATTATATGTTGTATATGTTTGGATTATTTTGGATCAAAATTTTAATATTTGAGATTTATTTACTTGGTAGCATTTTATCTACTGTATTGTTATATATACTGTTGCAAATCTGTTAATTAGTGGCCGGTGCCAGTTGTCTTCTCCTAAAGTTATAGGTCATTTTTTTTCAGAAATGTCAGATCATTTTTGCAGTAATCCCAAAAAAAATGCAGTGAATTGGTTCATTATTCGTAAATAAATCGTAATATGTTGTTGTTGAGACTCAAATTTTAAACATTCGATACTTAGATTATGTACTACGAACGTACCCAACTACCCATGTTTGGTTATATTAAGCTTACCTGGACTGAGTCTAGCACACACACACACACACACACATATTGTGAGGCTTGGTTTAGCAAAAGTTATAGTTCTTGACCTTACATGAGATGCCAATATATGTATATATATAAGCTTTAACTGCTAATGTGGCTATTATATATCATATGGTGAGCTTTCGTGGATGATCAGTGTGCCACCCAGCTCGTCGTGCTTACAAGTTGAAACTACAAATCTATCAACATATTCATATACATACTTTGGAGGTTCTTTTGGTATCAAACTAAATGAATATTAATATAAATTGTCTTGTAAACTGACTTTACCGCACTTTAGCAGAATAACACAATGTTGCATTAATTTTCTAAATTTGAATGAAATACTCTGCAGAATATGGTACACATCATCACTTGGGAAAGATTGGGGATGGCATCCGGCTTTGTAAGTAAAATGTCAATTTAATTCTAATCATATCTGATAGTATATATAAATGATAAGTTTTTTCCCTCTTCATACAGTTTGTCATCGTACAAACTTATGACTTACCTCTGAGGTGAAATAGTATGCATCTTAATATTATTAGTCTGTAGGGGCAAATATTGATCCTGATCTTCTACTGGCCGTCTTCCTACCCGGCCTTCTATTTGAGAGTTCGTTTTCAATGGAGGTGCACCAAATAAAGGTTTCTTTTCTCTACCATTTATCTGTTTACAAATTGGCATGCTCAAACAGAATACCCATCTTCTAATTAATTCGAAAATAATTGGCATTTGAGTATGTTACAGGCATTTTATTGGTTCTTATACTTGTGTAGTTATGTTGTTACTATTGTGTCACGTCACGTTTCTTCCATAGAAAGTAAGACAGTTGACGTACTCCACTATAATGGTATTTTATGATATAGTCCAAAAGTGTCATTTAGTTGATAACATCATGAAACATGTTGACCACATTACTTAATCTTGGTATAACAATAAAGTTTTAGGAACCATAATGTTTAGGTAACCTAGCTGCTTTCATTTTCATGTTCTTGTTCCTCTTCAAGAGTCGAATGCATGTGATTGAAAATGTCATTCTTCAAAAGTTTTGTTCTGAGAACAAGGAAAAACCTTAGCTGTTGCGCATAATAGTTGTGTGTTCAAACCAAGTAGGTATTTTATTTCTGTCACTGCAGTAACACCTTATTGACATATTTATTACTCTCGAAAATAAGTGTCAAAGAACGTATCTTTGAATCAGCACATTATAAAAATCATTTACTTTCTAACTATCACCTTGTTGCAATGGTATTTGGATGTCATATCTGGTCCTGATGTGTTTGCTTTTCTATGCAAAAGCAATTCCTGGAACTTTACCCTATCATCTGGGTCCAGTCTGTGCCTTGATGCTAATTTATATGGATTAAGGTCAATAATATAGAGTGAAACGCTGCCTCTCTCTTTTCTGCAGAGATGTATGGCACAAATGCTTCTACTTGCTGGGCCAGGTGTACTAATTTCAACCTTCATCCTTGGAAGTGCGATAAAGGTTTGCAGTACTGTGGCTTATGCTGTGCGTTTCTTCATTTCTTTGATGCTGATGTCAAAAGTATATCACTACAGATAATATTTCCATATAATTGGAGCTGGACAACGTCATTGTTGCTTGGAGGACTATTAAGTGCTACTGATCCTGTCGCTGTTGTGGCATTGTTGAAAGATCTTGGTGCAAGTAAAAAACTAAGTACTATAATCGAAGGAGAATCTTTAATGAATGACGGGTATAGAACTTACTGGTCCACTATTATCCTTTCTTTATTTGTAAACATCTTGTATTCTAGTCGCAGGTTGAACAAAGTCATGAGCCACTAAGCCAACATGATTGCACGAATATATGTACTATTTGTTAGATTGCTTATACATATATATGTGATTTGTCTGTTGGCTTTGATTACCTTGCTCTTAGCATATTGCATCTGCTTTAGTTGAAACTTTTTTTCACCTCCAGGACTGCAATTGTAGTATTTCAGCTCTTTTTCCGAATGGCCACAGGATCAAGCTTGAATTGGGCTGCTGTTGTCAAATTTTTGGCTCAAGTTTCACTTGGAGCGTAAGTATACTTGCTCTTAGTACCATTATTAAAATTAAAATAATCTGATCCTCCATTTGTTACTTCAGTGTAGGTATTGGTATTGCTTTTGGCTTAGCATCTGTTTTGTGGCTTGGGTTTATATTCAATGACACTGTGATAGAGATCACACTAACACTCGCAGTGAGCTACATCGCTTACTTCACAGTATGTAACTTTCGAACTTGAAACAGCTTGTGTGCAAAACAAATGCATTCATCTCCTCCATATCATTTATAAACTTAAAGGTCTGAAGGTATCACCCCGTTCCTTTGCCAAATGATGCGAACCTCAAAATATATACAACTTTAAAATAAATGAAACAATAATTATCGGGAATATTTTTCCCATTGATTTAGTAATAGTATAAATTATAGATGGCTGGACATTGATTATAAATGACTGAGATGAATCGGCATTTGTTGGGTGCCTAAAGTAGGTGTCTGTGACGGAGCCGAAATTCTATCAATGTAATTTATTTTCTCTGACACACTTCTGTTAGTAACTTTCTTAAAGCCATCTTACACTCTACTGCATCCCTGTCATAAAGTATAATGTTTAGTCTTTAGATGTGACGTTAACTAAAACCATAGCAGTCTCTTACCTATTTTGTCTTTGATCTATTGTCAGTTTATATTCATATTAAAGCTTTGAATTATCTCTATTAGTGAAGGCTGAAGCTCATGCTCCCTAAAGAAGCAGCAAACTTAAATAAGCACTCTCTTGATATTAAAAACAGAAGACGCCAATCTTGATTTAATAAAAAGAAAATTCAAGATTTCAGTTGTGGCCATTCAAACTTGTGATTTTCAATATTTATGTATGTTTTGTTTCTTATCAATTAGTGGATAAGGGGAGCTTTAACAAAAGGCGGCTATCTTAATAACTACATGGATAATACATATTCGTGTTTCTCCGGAACACCTAGGTAGCTCTCTAGTATCCATTGTCAAGTTCATTGTAGTATGTAAATGCTTCTTTAAGCTTTTATTTGGTATTTAAGTGCGGTGACTTGAATGTTTGATGACTTTGCTATGACATTTGTTTTTCTTCTCTTAATAAGTACATTTCTGAGGAAACTAAAACTTTGTTGTGGATTTCCAGTTCTTTTAATGTTTTTTCCTTTGCTTGCCCATAATAGGCTCAAGAGGGGCTTGATGTTTCTGGTGTTTTGACAGTTATGACACTGGGAATGTAAGTCAGAATGTTTTTTTGAAGTTTCTGTAGGTCTATCTGAAGTCATATCTGAAAGTACATTATTTTCAGGTTCTATGCTGCAGTTGCTAGGACCGCTTTTAAGGGTGAAAGTCAACAAAGCTTGCATCATTTTTGGTATGACTTTCTGCTTTCCATTTTAATTAGCTTTTGACATTAGCTTGAAGAAAAGCCATCAACATACCTAATGGAATACGTAGATCAGAAATCTGATTAAATATTCTATTATTGATTCTATTGAATGCTAAAACTTGACATTTTGTACCAACTTTCTTTTTAATGTTCACCTTATTATGGTCCTTTGTGGACAATTACTTATATTAATCACTCACAAAAGGCAAACTTAGTGCTACATTTTACCAGGCAGTGAACCACATTTTTCTTTACAGTTCCCTAACCAAAAGTGCATAGTTGTATAAAAGTGAATTAAATTTGATACAAGTTTCCACTCTATATATCGGTAAGACCCTGATACTCTATATGTAACATAAGACTAGAAGCCTACATAAAACATTAATCTTGATATTGCTTTTCATCGACAAGTGTTGGCTTAATTATTACATGGTTTTTATGCAAACATTATTATTTGTGGAAAGCTCAATATGGTTTTTTTCCACTCATTCTCCTTTAGAACTAGTGAAAATTGTAAATCACAATAAAAGAGCAAAGGAGTCTAAGCATGTGAGATAAATGGATCCTGGAGTAACAAACCCTCTGAAGGTACATAGGAGAAACTTGTGTCATGTTTTAATAAACTCTTCAACTTGTTTAATAATTTAATCAAAATTGAAATTGTGGAGATGTAATCTGTAGTTCTGTACTCACTTGACTGTATCTTACTAAATTATCAACTAGCCCATCATCTCAAGTCGAAAACTGCAAACAAGGCAGTTTTCAGAGTTACTGGCGAAGCTTACGCAAGGTGTAAACATGGACTTGATGCATCTTATATACTCCCTGCATTATGAAATATAAGGTCTTCTAGTTCTTCTGCTATGCCGAACTGCACAATTCAAACAAGGTCTTTCTATATTGCAGACTTGCATTATTTTAATTAAATATAGTTACAGTCAACTACATTTGTTTTTAATTAAATATCGTCACAGCCAACTAAATGTAACAACCCTTTGGCTAGCTCAACTATAAAATAGAACAAAATCCCTATTATGTGGTTGTTCTAGAACTTGTGTTTTCTGTGAATGCTCGTACTAAATATGCTTAAGTGTGTAATGTTTACTTCTTATAAATTCAACTTGGCCATAATAAATTTTCCTGGGTACTGATTTCAGGGAAATGGTTGCTTATATTGCCAACACGTTGATATTCATCCTAAGGTAAACTATATATGTGATTTTCAATCTGTTTCTTCTCTTGCATTGATATTCAACAATCGTCTTGTATATCCGATTTTCGATCCATTTCTCCTCTCTCTCGCCCACCCGCCTTCCAATCTTTTGTAGTCTATTAACAGAATATTCTTCAAGATCAATTAGCCATGCACTATGCAAAACCTTTTCCACATTGCAGATTTTTTCTAAGCCGGTCCGGAAAGAGGGAAATTATTTACTTGCTAGCTACGCTCTTTTCCAACTATATAATGTTATATGTATAGTTAATGTTATTTAAGGGCAATTATGGGTGTGTTTGGATTTTGGAAGGCCTATATCCCTCGGATATAGACTTAATTTGGATGTTTATTCCCATCCAATCACACCCAAAATTACAATAACAGTTTTATTGATTGTCATGATGTCATGATCAGAGTGGTACACAATAAATTTACCTCAGTGACATAGAACCAATACTTTTTGAAGGGTGAAAATCTGTAATGATGTCATGATCAGAGTGGTACACAATTAATTTACCTCAGTGACATAGAACCAATACTTTTTGAAGGGTGAAAATCTGTAATCTTTTGATGACACTTTTAAATCTATGGTACTTATTAGTACTTAAATGACACTTTTTGACAATACTTTTCTCACACTTAATAATAATAGTCACAGGTATACTAATGTGAAGATGAATAACTAACAAGTTCTCATGGAACATAGCAGAGTAACATGGTTTGAACGCAAGTTTGTAGTATTACCCTAAATTACATTGTATAACCATGCAATACATAAGCACAAAAGATAATTTGGTGTTAAGAATCCCCAGTATTGCCGATAAGTTGATAACAATTTACTCTCTCTGTCCCATTCAATTGTATACGTTACTTTTTGGTACGCTTTTTAAGACTCCTTTAAAGTATAGCTCTATAATAGTTTTAAAAGTTTTCTTTTTATGAATAAAAGTTTGATGTTTAAACTCTTATTCAAAAAAGAAAATTTTTAATAAAATGTTATGGAAATATAATTTATAGGAGCCTCGAAATGCGTGCAAACAGTGAACGTATATAAATCATCGGGACGAAAGGAGTAGACAACTTGGTGAATACCAGTTTTAGTAGCAGAGTTTATGGGACGCTCATGCAAAAAGCCCCAGTGTAAGAGCAAATAAGTCCATGAAGTTTTAAAGAGTATAGCGGTTATTGTGTATTTTTAAATCAAGGTTAAAAAAATTGTAATATTTTACACATAATAATATATTAAATATGTATTTTATTATATTATAAAATATTTAGTTACACTTTAAAAAGTTTTTCTCCAGATCTAGCAATTAAAATAATATTTGTTTAAATTATGTTCCCACATATGTTTAAATTTAAATATATTTATTAACAATAAAATATAATGTTGATAGCTTGTGAACAGACTTAAGTTTGTTATAGTCAAATTTTGACAAAAAAATTATCAAATACATTTTTATGCTACCTTATTAATAAATTACATGTTATGATTTTCCATTAGAAAATCTAATTTCAGTTAGTTACTCCCTCTGTTTCCTTAGGTAGTTTAACTTGGGGAACGAGAGTTTGACACGCATTTTAATGCTCCTAGAAAATATAGTTTCAAATTTTTTTATTTTTTTTTAAAATAAAAATTTGATGTTTGAATTTTTATAAACAAAAAGAAAATCTCAAAAATAAGTTACGGAACTATGTTTTATAAGAGCCTTAAAATGCATGTTGAGCAGTGAAAAAAACTGTAAATAAATGAGAGGGACGGAGGGAGTATAACTTATAAAAAATGTGTGAGATGTTGGTTGACTAACTAAAAGGATTAAATATGGACTATAGATTAATGTGCAAATATAAAAATAAATTATATCATAAACTTAAGTAGATTTGAATTATTCAATCAAGTTTATATGATTTATGAAATTTGAAAATCTTTATAATTATAAATATTGCAAGCACATGAAATCGAATATGCGATATGGAGCACTACCGAGAGATGAATTTTAGTGTTCCAACTTCAACTATTATACCACTGGTTTATTTATGTATAACTAATATTTTATTAATCAACCCAATTAACAATATTTATCACTAGAAAATGTTTTGTTCACCATATCACCCGTTTGAATTATACTATTATTTAGTTTGATTGAATTTCATTATTAGTCAATTTTTAGCTTAAAAATGAGTATATTATATATGATTTAATATAACGTGTAATGTATAAAGTTATATATAAAATTATAAAATTATATATATATATATAATATTATATATTCGGATTTTTTTCGGGTTTCGGGTTCGGATCGGGTTTTAGATTTCGGATCGGTATACTTAATATCCAAATCCAAAAAATGGGGTTCAGTAAATCCAAAATTTCGGGTTTCGGATTGGGTATCCATCGGATCGGACTTTTTTGCCATTCCTATATTTATGGGCCTGTGGCTTTGGTTAAATGAGTCATCTTTTATATTTGAGTGCTTATGTGAGTCATTTTAAACTATAGGAAGTTATAACTCTCACTAAAAAAAAGATAGGGCAAATTTTGTCACTAAATCCAAAATTAAATTGACGTATTAGACTATTACAAAAACAAAACTGTCCTAAATATATGTGATTTTCATAATCATGAGATGTTTATCCATGAAGATACCACTTCCAATATATACATTTTTTATAAATTTTTGAGTATCATATTTGTTGAAAGGTCAATGAACTAGGTTAAAGTTGTATTTGTTTTTGTATACTATGTATAAAAATTCTTCTTCTTTTGGTTTTCTATCTATTTTACAGCGGAGTTGTTATAGCAGAAGGTGTTCTTGGAAACCATAGTATCTTCAAAAGCGAAGGTAGTCCATGTCTTATAGATTCCCGGCCTCATGCATGACCAAAGACATTCAAGACATGGTTTGGTGAAAGTTGCAAAAGTTTATACCTCAGTAGATTCTATAATACTTAATATAGTAATACATTTCTTGACATGAACAGTTGAGACAGTTCTTTGGAGAAAATATTAAGTGAATTCGTCAGCTATGGTCATCAATAGTTTATAAGTAAATGTTGAATCACTTTAAACCATAAGGAGATTGAAATAAGCCTTCTTTTTTTTTTTTTTTTCCCTGTGAGTATTAACTTGGTAACCAGTTACCCAAAAAATCTGGCCAAGCTCTCATGACATATCTGGCTTCCGCAATTGTTTCTATCCCTGGGCATAGTTTTTTTTACCTAATTATGTCCCCATAGGAAGAATTTGATTGTAGAGAGGAAGTAGTTAGAAATTTGAGGGCATCAATATATGTACATATGTGTAAACCTTAAACAAGGGTAGTGAAGTCTTCAAATTTATTATATTCTTTTAACTTATATACATTTTTTCTAAATTTAAATGGTTGTTTCAGAATCTGCTTGGGGCTACCTGATTCTCTTGTACTTGTTTGTCCAACTTTCACGAATGGTGGTGGTTGCGGTACTGTATCCTTGTTTAAGATATTTTGGTTATGGTCTGGATCGTAAAGAAGCTACCATTCTTGTCTGGTCTGGTTTGAGGGGAGCAGTAGCACTTTCACTGTCATTGTCAGTCAAGGCAAGTTTTCCTTAAATAAACTCATACTATGATATCTGAGATAGTAAGATATTCTTTAACCTTGTTTGAAAGATAATAATGTACTTCCAATTTATATGGATTATTGAAATTCATGCATGAAACTTACTATTTTATTCGTCGGATTAAGCTTGATATTAAGTTTGTAACATTTTGGGTGTTCCAGCGTTCTAGCGACATCTCATCATATATCAGCCCGGAGACAGGAATTCTGGTATGTTATGAAACTATTCACATAGAAAACACTGTTAATCTTTTAGTCTTAAGCTCAATCATTTATGCCTTTATGGTGTAATAAAGTTGGAAGTCTTATTTTTTAATTGGAAGATGGTTAGCAATTCACCCTAAATGATATGTATTAAGGAATGAATTGCCGTTCGCAATTTCTTACTTTCTCAAGATGCACACCCTAAATTCTTTGTGCCTAAGAAAGGTCTAGGTGATGTGTAGTTTATAAACTAAAATGATTATCTGGATCTACAGATGAGTAGTGGAGTATTTGCCTCTTTGGTCCTCAACATATATTTTGTTCAGATTTTACTTTTGCGGTTCCTTAAACTTCATCTCTTTTACCACAAATTTCTTACTTGGTACATATGTGATATGCTACATTAGACATTAAAATAATTTATCCAATGGTTCTATCCCTTAAAAAAGTACATCCATCTGGGCCAACTTTTCAAGCAAGAGCTGATTCTTCTGGCTTAGTGCGACAGTGCAACTTGAAGTTGTGGTTTCTTGTTCCTTTTTAAATCAGATTTTCTCTCATCGAATTTAAAATTTTCAAGTTTTGGTTTTCTCATCTGTATCTACTGGTTTCGATGTTTTTATATTCACAATTTGTTATAGATGTTAGGGTGACTGTACACTTGCGTTGCGCGAAGTGCAGAATACTTGGGGTTACCCATCGGTACTCTGAACTAGACACTGGCATTTAGTGTATAAAAAGCAATAGGTCAAACTAACTTATACTCTAATCTATTTGAGTTGCTGGCTCAGGCATTTGCTAATGTGCTTCAGACATGGTAAACCTGTACACATGCATGACTGCTCAAATACCTCGAAGATCTAGAGTTTGCAATTAAAACAAAAATGAGTCCAAAGTGTCAAATTTTAATTCATGGCGGCAAATTTTATTTCATGTTACCTGGATTAGGGTCGAAGCGTCTAGCATTGTTTACATACTTACTTGTCTTCTGCTTCCCTTCCACTGTCTTATAACAGGACTTGTATGTTTTACTATTGCAGTTTGTGTTCTTTACTGGAGGAATTGTTTTTCTTACACTTATCTTGAATGGATCGACGACACAGTTCATTTTACATTATTTAGATCTGGACAAAATGTCAGCAGCTAAGGTAAGGTGATCAATAACCTAAAAAGGGTTTAAACTGCATTATATCATGTTCACTTTGGTCTGATTCACTGTTGAGACATGTGACCATTAACTGCTTCAGACCTGGGTGAAAATGTAGTTCAATAGAAAAGCCTATTTGCCTAACTAATCCTCACAAAGTAAATTGAGTGGATGGTTAATTTAATAATGTAGCAGCTTATCTGTGTAACAATTATATGTTAAGCCAGCTGCGCAAAAGCAGAGACGGTAAGGGACAGCCTCAAAAAACTTCTTTATTGTAGTAGATTACCAGCTCTGCATAGTTATTTGGTTTATGTAGCTTTTCTTGGGAAGGACATTGCTTTAAAATCTAAGTTTAGTGAACCCTTATGCTCTGATCTGTTTAGTAACCATGTTCTTACTAGCAGGCTCTTTCTCCCCTGACAGCTCATCAGCTTATTCTATTTTATATTTCAAGAAATTTTAGTGTTTCACGTTTAACAATCCATTCTCTTAAAACTCTCACGCTGTCAGATATTAGCAGACTGAAAAGAC
This sequence comes from Daucus carota subsp. sativus, assembly GCF_001625215.2. NCBI lineage: Eukaryota > Viridiplantae > Streptophyta > Magnoliopsida > Apiales > Apiaceae > Daucus > Daucus carota. The sequence goes on from NC_030389.2 coordinate 34,483,588, forward strand.
TAGATTAACATTATCTGACATTGTGTTGCCATTCCCTATCATTATTTTATTATTTATTCTTATAATTTTGAAAGAACAAGCAGCATTATCTTTCTGGGTTGGGAGACCATTACGATCCCAAGTTGACTGCACTGTAGGACTTGGGCATGGGTAAGGTGCATGCACTGTAGGACACGGCCCTGGGTAAGTTGGGGAAAGGGTTTCAAATCAATTTAAGGAATTAATGTCAAGGAATATTTTGCCATAAATTGATGCCTTTATCATTGTAAGTAGTAGATGCCTATGATTCGATTGGCCACCAACTTCCAATTTTTCGGGAACGTCTTAATAATTATAGAGGCCATGTTTTAGAATGAAATTTTGGCCCTAATTAAAAAAAAAATAAAAATATATATATATATATATATATATATATATAGAGAGAGAGAGAGAGAGAGAGAGAGAGAGAGAGAGAGTCGTACTACACTACAAACCACTTTTAGAATACAAACTAAAAACTAAATATGGTATGCAAATTGATCGTTTGGAGATATAGAAAATATGGTGAAGTCGGAGTTAAAAAACGTTTACCAATTAACAGGAAAAATCATTTTAAAATGGGGGGAACATGTGGGATTGTGTGCGGAAGGATGCACTAAACTAGTGTGGGTGCCCCTGGCGGGGCCATTAGATCAGATTGATCTAAGGGTCTGTATTGGTTCCTAGTTTTTATTTTAAATTTAGTTTGTATTCGATCAAAAGCGTATATATATATATATATATATATATATATATATATATATATATATTCAAAAATATAATTTTATGTGAGATAAATATTCAAATAAAACAACAAATCAAAATTTCAAAATCTTTTGTTTCCCAAAGATGATGAATATAAAGAGGCATGAGACAAGGATAGTAGTTATCAAGTAACTGAAGATTAATTGTAGAGAGAGGAATAGATACATACATCTGTGCAAAATGTATTATCTTGACAGAGAAACCAAATAATGAAATGAATATCAGATTATCTAAATAACTGCATTGGGCCTGAAATTGTTTTTTCTTTTTCCGCTGTGGGGGTGGGGTTGATCGTGAATTTGGGGCGTCTTGTTGCACATTTTATTACCCGCCCTGCCATTTGCCGGGTGTTGGCCCCATGGCCCCCATATGTCACTTTCTAGGGGAGTAATGACCTGAATGCCCTGTGCTATAGGTCTTGTTGCAGATTTTATTACCCGCCCTGCCATTTGTCGGGTGTTGGCCCCATATGTCATTTTCTAGGGGGTAATGACCTGAATGTCACGATTCTGAAATATGGCCCCAAATGTTAGTTCAAAACATGACTTTATCTGATGTTAAAAAAAACGCAACTTCGTCTTGTGTTTATTTTTATATCTTAAAAAAGATAATCAGAACGCAACGTCAAGTGGTGTTTTAAGATGTGAAAGCACAACTTCGTCCTGTGTTCTGCTTAATAGAATATTTTTTTATTTTAAAAGCGTATATTGACATATTGTTTCTATCTGATAAGCTGCTGGGTTCAAGATGGAAACGTAACTTCGTGTCATGTTTTGATTAAAGATGAAATCGCAACTTTAAGTTGTGTTTTGGAGTGATAGTGAGGGCCTTATTCTTATATAGTGACATTTGGGGTATTATGTATTAAAATAGTGACATTGAGGGCCTTTTCTCCCATTGTCATGGTTAATAATTTCAGCTCTTACGAGAGTCGCAACCAGTTTGTGGACGTGTGCTTGTTTACCAGCTGACTACAAGGCAAGCTTGAACTTGCTTTCTTTTTTGAGTTTTTACGTTTCTCATCCTGTGTTCAGTTTCAGCTGCATGATCATAACTAATACAAAAAAGAACCCACAAGCCACAGAGGTCTTTTGATCATATGCATTATGCACAGAACCAAGATAAAATAATAGAAACAATATATGATCAAGAATGATATAATTCGATTTCGTCAGATAATGAAACAACCAAAGACAAAATGATTCTATACTCTATATTAAAGGTGGTTTTTTATGGTATTTCATTGTACCAAATTTGGTTTCATCCCCCTAAAATTCCATGTTTTATTAAATAAAAAATTGTGTAGACACGTGTCAAACAGGTCGACACTTGGTTTATAACTTACGGGCTAGTATATAACTATTTAGCGAAACATGATAATACAATGGTAATTTCATTAAATTAAAACTTAATAAGTTTGGTTTGACTACTAACTGTAATTTTAGTTGGCAACGTCTCAAGCTTTAGAGTAGGTGAAGTTCTTGTCAAGATTCATGTTTCATCTACTAAATATTTTCTCGTTATATAGCATTTTGTTTTGATTGAGAGTTTACAAAATCTCTAATGGGCATTCTGTATCTCTAACTATGCTATATTTGTACTCGTGTTTTGTGGTAGTGGAGAATATTAAAGTACACAAAATATGAAATGATGAACAAAGCATTAGAGGCATTTGGTGATCTTGGTGATGACGAGGAACTAGGACCTGTTGACTGGCCTACAGTTAAAAAATATATTGCAAGTCTAACTGATGTAGAGGGAGAGCAAGTCCATCCTCATACACAGTCCCAGACTGATGATAAGCTAGATTCTATGAATCTTAAGGATATACGCATACGTTTCTTGAATGGTTAGATTCCTTCTTACTTTTTTCCTTTTGTCTATGTTTGTGTAATATTATTAATTAAGTGCCTTCTTTTAAAACCTCGAGTTTTTGAAAGATAGCCATCCAACAGAGAGGTAAAAATTAAAACTCCGGTTTTCCCCATCTTGTTTGCCACTATGTATTGAATTCAAGTTTTGGAACTCTTCAGGACAGAGGTTAGGTGTGTCGGGTGGTGTCACACCCCCAAACTTTGGAACTTTTATAAAATTAGTCTTATAAATTGTCTTAGTTTCTTATTATTGTAAATAAAACCTGAAATTTACTATCTCCCCCTCCCAAAATTTGTATAAATGTGAATTATATTTGAACATCTTGATAAAATGGATTGGCACAAAAAATTATGAAATTAAAATAACATGTAAAACACATTCTTCTACTTTTCGAGTTTTATATATTCATAAATAATATATACTCCCTCTGTCCCCCTAGGTAGTTTACCTTGAGGGACGAGAGTTTGGCACGCATTTTGATGCTTCTAGAAAACATAGTTTTGTAACTTATTTTTTATATTTTTTTTTCTTTTGAATGAAAATTTAATGTTTGAATTTTTATACACAAAAGAAAATCTCAAAAATAAATTACGGAACTATGTTTTATAAGAGCCTTAAAATGCGTGTCGAGCGGTGAAAAAAAACTATAAAGAAATGAGAGGGACGGAGGGAGTAGTACAATTTTAAAATTTATAATATCGATATGGCCCTCCCTCTCAATGTTATTATTGACTCATCCGTGCTACCCTTGTCCGCTCCTTTCCGAAGTAGTTTTTCAAGTGAGGAGCTTAAAAAACTCCAATCCAACTCTAAGGAACACACTTTACTAATTTTAGAGCATTATAATGTACAAGTGCTCTCCAATTCAACTTTAAAACTAGCATCATTTTGGTGCAAGTAAATAGTGTTACACCAAATTTGGCAATACTATTCATTTAGGGTAGTTTTTACATCAAGTTTTAGGTTTTTAAAATTTCAATTATACCGTAGTACTCATTAATTGCAATTAATTCAAGCTGATGATGTCTTAACAAGATTATTTCTTTTCTTAATAGATTTGTAATTGCTTATGTAATTAGTATAAACTAATCTATAATCCTATTGGTTTTATAAAATAAATTGATTTATAGCGAATTAGTTTTAATAAATTGTAGGCCTTACCATTAGTAATATTTCTCAGATGTTGTGCCATTTTGGTATATGGGAATAGTGGAACTCTTACCCAAAATAGTGAATTTTTTATTATAAGCCGAGGCACAGAAGGTACTAAATTGTTGTGTTTATGTATCAGTATGCTCTCTCTTCACACTGGCAAAGGACACTTTTTATCAAATGTTAGTTTTGAAAAAATTTAAAGGGTATATTGAATATTGCATTACAAGGAAACCAAGGGATATCATTCTTTTGTGATATGTATATACTTATGCTGTCTTCTATACTTCATAATCACAATAATACAGTGAAACATATTAATCTGTGAAGTTTTTATGTACAATTTCGAAAAAGTGTTAAAATAAATGTGTGCATGGGAGTAATGGTATTCTATACAATATATCTCTGTTTTTTGTTTGGCGTCTAGCCTATAGTGCAAGGCAAGCAAGGAATATGTATGTTGTAAGGACACATGGTTTATTCAGCTCACTTTTTTTTTTAATTCTCATGACTCGTTTTGTTTCTGATATGAAGACCCTTTCAATATAGGTGTGCAAGCTGCTTATTGGGGTATGCTAGAAGAGGGAAGAATAACACAAACTATAGCAAATCTTATGATGCAATCTGTTGATGAAGCATTGGACTTGGTATCCCAAGAGCCTCTATGTGACTGGAAAGGATTGAAGGCAAATGTACATTTTCCATCCTATTACAAGTTTCTCCAGACAGGATTGTTCCCGCAGAAACTTGTTACGTATTTCACTGCTGAAAGATTAGAATCAGCATGCTACATTTGTGCTGCGTTTCTACGCGCCCACAGAATTGCACGTCGGCAGCTACATGAATTTATTGGTAAAATCTTTATACAAGGGTCTGTAAATGCTTTTGTTATTTGCAATTTCTTACCTATATTTATATTTCATACCTGTATTGATATTTATGAATTCATTTCTCAACCTTCAATTTTTTCCTGCTCCTAATATTTCGCAGAAAAACATACTTTATACAGTTTTATTTGGAGAAACATATCCTGATTTCTGAGTTTTAAAAATCAGTATGACACTTTTACTATATATTCAATTTTTTCCCATTCTAAACTGCAAATTTCTGCACTGACCAACATACCATGTGTTCCAAACTAGTTTAGTTTAAACTATGTAAGTATTCAAACTCAGATAAATATTTGTTGTCTTTCTGATGATTTAATTAAATAATATCCATATACTTTGTGAGAAACACATTTAATAATTACTGTATTGATAAAGTATTCCTGCTGAAATTATATTTTCTTTAACTAACTTGACATCAAATTTTTTCTGTCGTCTATCTGTTAGGTGATAGTGAAGTTGCATCTAGTGTTATTGGTGAAAGTGAGATAGAAGGAGAGGACGCGAAGCAATTCCTTGAGGACGTTCGTGTAGCTTTCCCTCAGGTTCTTTGGAGTAACACTATCTTTGATTGCTTTGCTGATTAATATTTTGATTATTCATTTCCATGACATAATACTTGGGCTGAATTATGTGCACAGCAAGTCAGCAACATATTATGCTTAAGGGTAGCTTTGATTTTATCTCTACCTTTTGAGGGCGGGGAGGATTTTTAAATTTTAATGTATATTGCATTTCAGGTTCTGCGTGTATTGAAAACAAGACAGGTTACATATTCTGTATTAAATCATTTAATTGATTATGTGCAAAATCTTGAGAAGGTTGGATTGCTAGAGAAAAAGGAGATGGTTCATCTTCATGATGCTGTACAGGTATTCTTTAGAAGTGAAACTTTTTTCCAACAAGGATACATACTATGTTGGTCTGCTTGTCCATGTTAATGATTTCACCTTATATGTTTTCATACTTTTCCTTGCTGACATGTCAATTCCACCCTAGATGGACTTGAAGAAGCTCTTAAGAAATCCTCCTCTAGTTAAGATTCCTAAAGCACGTGACCTAGTCAGTCTTAACCCTTTCTTGGGCGCTCTTCCTCCCACAACTCGTGAGTTACTTGTAGGTTCAACTAAAGAGTCAATGAAAGTACGCGGTACAACACTTTACAAGGAGGGATCCCAGCCAAATGGCATCTGGGTTATTTCGAATGGTGTAGTGAAGGTAAAAGCATTATTTACATTGATTTCATGATGAGAGCTACCAAAATCTATCATGTTCTACCTGATGTTTTTACTAGCACCATCACCGTGTTAAGAAAGAATCTTTTCTTGTGGCAGTGGGCGAGCAAGACTATAAAAACTAAGCACTCTTTGCATCCAACATTTACACATGGAAGTTCACTGGGACTGTATGAGGTGTTGAATGAAAAGTCTTACATCTGTGATATGATAACAGACTCTGTGGTTCTCTGTTTCTTTATTGAAGCAGAAAAGATACGTATGCTTCTCAGATCAGATCCAGCAATAGTGGATTTCTTGTGGCAGGTTTGTTCATTACTCAAAAGTCTCAACATATTTGTATGAATGTAGATTAGTTCGGCATCAAGTCTTTTGAACTTGGCTATAAGGTCATATTAAAAGCTTAGTAATCTGTAGAATGTAGAGCTATAAGTAGCAGCTTTGGATTTTTTTATTGTTCTTTCCACTTTCTATTATTAAATGGCAGTTTTTGAATACTTAGTTATCTTATCTCTTCAGGAAAGTGCAATTGTCCTTGCTAAACTCTTGCTTCCACAAATATTTGAGAAAATGCCAATGCAAGAAATCAGAGCTCTTGTTGCTGAGAAGTCAACAATGAGTACCTATATTAGAGGAGAAAGTATTGAACTACCTCCCCATTTCATGGGCTTGTTATTAGAAGGATATATAAAAGGACAAGGGACCCAGGAGGAACTGATAGCATCTCCAGCAGCACTGTTGCCTTGGTATGGTGATATGAGCTTCCGGGGATCAGATGTATCAGGTAAAGCATCTAGTAAGATGTTTGACCAATCCATTAGTATGTTACTGCATTTGATCAAGTACTTTCTTAATGAACAGTGGAAAGAAATGTTATGAGAAAACCTCATGGTTTATAATAATCAGTTTTTAGGGAAAAAGTTTATTTACATTTTTTTATTAATTGAAGTTAAAGTTGTGGCATTTAGATGTGAGCTCTTTGTTTGATTTCCTAATCAAATCTGATTTTGATAGGCATCAAGTCCACCAGCTTTGTGCATCAAGCATCTTGTTATCAAGTGGAGACCAGAGCAAGAGTTATCATGCTTGATTTTGCTGCTTTTGAAGCTAACAGATCCCTTCAGAGAAGGTCGTCTTCTTTGGTTTCACATACAAAAGATCATCCCACTAGATCCTTAAGTAAAGAACATTGTGGTCTCATGAGTTGGCCCGAACAGTTTTACATGCAAACACAACCTAGTGAGCATCGTATAGAAGAGACTGACAAAATTGGTAGCAATCTATCTGTCAGGGCAATGCAGCTAAGCATGTATGGCAGCATGGTATGTATGATAATATCACTATATGAACTGTTTGTTTAAATAGTTGTTTGTGTTTATTCAACTTATTTAGTTGTTTGTGTTTATACAACTTGTATACATGATTTTTTACATTTGCTGGTCTATAGTACTTGTATGAGTAATTACCATGTCTCTTGCAAGACTTGAATTCCTACAATCATTAAAGAAAAGAAATGCCAAGTACAGGACTAAAGCCCTTTGTGTTGGTTGGGAAAGCGTATGGGTCGTTTATCTCAACTTTGTGTAAGTGTTTGTACATCAGACGTAAAGAGACTTCTGAATACACCAATTCCTTGGTCCCAAATTGAAACAAATTTGGAGTTTGTTATACATTCTAAACTCTTTTCATATGCGTCTGTTTTCACCTTTTTGCTTGCTACTTTCAACTAACTTTGTCTGTCTTGACTTCCTAGATTGACAACACCAGACTACATGCACAGAGTTCTCGTGGAAATAATGAGAAGTCGTCTCACAGCTTGTCATATCCAAGAGTTTTATCACCTGAAGGGCAGCCTCTTGTCTATGCCAAGTCAGAAGGGGCTGCTACTTTTGGGAAAATGCCCACTACTGCTACGTCGGGGAAGGTACCTGATGGTAAAACTCCAGTACCGAGTTCTAGCACAACAAAAACTCATGGAATGGATTACTCAAGCGACGAATCTGGCACTGAGGATGAACATATTGTTAGAATTGATTCACCAAGTACATTATCTTTTCCGCAGGTTCAGTAGTCTAATTTTTGGCGTTCTCATGTACATGTGTTCACTAGAGTAGACAGCATATATATAGAATAAGTATCCTAGTGAAAAAAAAAAATGTAATATAAGGCGAGTACGGGATTGTAACATCATGAATGTTACTTTGTTTTGTTTTGGGATATTCTCAGTATCATCATTTGCACAACCGATTTTTGTAACTGATACCACTTATTTTTACTCATGGTACTCTTATACTTGTGCTAATAAAAGGTCAGAGAAATCTTAAAAAGTTTCTAAACAACTTTATCGTATTTTAGCTAATAAACTATTGGGGTGTTGGCCTCGCATCACTATTTAGCAGCAAAAGGTTATTGTTGTCATTTTCTGAAAAAATGCCCCCAAACGTAACTTCAAAACGTAACTTATACAACTTGAAGTCGTATTTTTCTTAGAAAAATCAAAACTCAACTATGTAAAGTTGCATCTGATTGCGGATCATATTTTTACAAATATTTTCAAAAGATAGTAAAATCGCAATTTTTTTAGAAAAAGTGGTAATTTTGATGAATTTCCAATTATTTATTTATATTTTTGGAATATATAATTATAATGATATTTATATCAAAATAGTCATCAATTAAATATTTATTAAGATTTATTTATTGATGTATTTTTGAAATATATATTATAAAGGTATTAATAATAAAATAGTCATTCATAACACTTAAGCGTGTCACGTGACTCGCTGTCGTAAATTTACTAAATTTTCACTAAAATTTTATGATAAAATTGCGGGATAAAATTTTTCAATAGTTGAAAGTATATTATTACTAATAAAAAAGTTAAGTTCCTTGAATCCTCATCTTAGTGAAGTCTTGGAGTCGTCATTCTTCAAAATTAGATAAAATATAATCTGGTGATTTCAAATTTAATTTTTTTTATTTTATAATATTTTTAAACATCCAACAAGTTCAAGATTATATTTTACAGCGTAATCGATATGCATAACAATTGCTCTTATAAATTGCAGGACGCTATATTCTATAATATGTTTAATATGTCGTGTGATTTATAAAATTAATTATCATACATGTTGATTATGTTGTAGAACAAAATATTTAACATGTCGAATGTTTAAAAATATTACAGAATAAAAAAATTTAAATTGAAATCAATAAATTATATTTTATCTGATTTTGAAGAAGAAGTTGTTCAAGACTTCAGTGAAATGAGTACTTTCATAAAACTTTACTCTAAAAATAAATGACAAATTATATGTTATGAAAACCAAATTAACCACTAAATCAATTTGAAGAAAAAGAAAATTCTCTTGTTTCTTATTTTGATGGAGACGAACACACTCTAGAGTCACACACTCTACATCTTCAAACTGAGTGCAAGTAGTGGAGTATTTCTGGAAGGCGAAAATGTCGGGGAAAGAGAGTGAAACAGCCATATTATTCGTGGGAATATCTCTGTTGTTAGGAATCGCGTCACGTCAATTACTTAAAGGAACCAGGGTTCCGTACACCGTTGCGCTTCTTATTATTGGGATCGCTCTCGGCTCCATTGGTATATATACTTTTACTTTATCTTCTTTTTCCATGCATTTTGAGGGGTGTATTCGATTGGGATTTTAATGGATTGTTTTAGGTCTATGGATTTTAATGGATTGTGTCTGATTTTGATTTTGTGCGGATTCTTGATAAAATGTCGCAGAGTTGATAGGATTTAAGCACAATGCTTCAAAATCCCTTTGCTTTTGATGGGATTTCAAAAAACTTAAAATACACTGAAGAATGCCACAAAATCCATCATTTTATGAAATGCAAAAAAATCCATCTGCATTTGAATACCATCAGATTTTAATGGATTTTAAACAATTTCAATTGAATACCATCGGATTGTAAAGCATAATTTAAAATCTCAATTGAATACCACCAGATTTTGTAGCATAATTTGAAATCCCAATTGAATACCTCAAGATTTTATTGGATTTCAAACAATTCCAATCGAATACTCTCGGATTTCATAAATGCAAAAAAATGCTTTAAAATCCCAATCCAATACACCCCTCTTAACTACTCGACTTTCGGTCGTGCGTGTTTGGTTCAGTGTTGAAATCAATATAATTATTACTCACTCCCTCCGTTCCTCTGATTTCTATGCACTTTCGTTTTCTGTCTCATTCAATTCTATACATTTCAAAACTTTCCTAAAATAGTAAACTTTTATAATATAATAATCCCACTCACCTACTACTTCCATCTACTTTTTCAAATCTATGCATGGGTCCCACCACTTTAACTACTTTTCTTTCTCTTTACTTTAAACTACTTTATACACTTTTCTTAGTCTCCGTGTCCAAACTACTTTATACACTTTTCTTAGTCTCCGTGTCCATTCCAAACGTATAATTCCAGAGGGACGGAGGAAGTAATTTTTTGTTATTAGTGATAGTTTGGTTGTTTATATTATTTTAATATTATAATTAGAAATGTCAGTCATGAAGAATAAATGGTGTTGGACCCGGAGAAAAAAAAATGTAGCAAGTAGCATGAATGTACAAAAATGTATAATGTGGGGGTGGGGTATTCGGGGGCTGTGGAAGGAATGATTCGCCTATCATGAGAGAATGGGGTTCTCATTTCATGCAACAAAATTACTAATATAACACCAAGACATGGGTACAAGGTTCCGATTCGCGTTAATTGGACTTATTAATTATGAACCACACACCCCTTAATTGATAGATTAGGAAAAGTGAATGAAAGTAGTGGATGTGAGTAGTAATCATATTATAAAAGTTTTGAAATATTTAAGAATTGAGAGGAACATCCCAGAATGGATGGGAATGAGTGAGTAATATTTTAATTGATATCCATACCTTTCAGTCACACACCTCCTCCTTGGTTTTAAAAAAGGGTTTCAGGTAAATGAATTATTTAGTGCTTGTTTGGTTGCAGTCAGTGTTATCGAAAGCATTAAGCGCATCGAGGCGCAAAACTCTCTAGAGCCTAGGCGCAAAGCGCAAAAGCGAGGCGCGCGCTTCTTTGAAGCTAGGCGCATGTTTTACAAATTTTTTTATTTATTATTTAGAATATATGTATATAGGTTTATAACATAATTTATACTTCATAATATATTAAATCACACTTTAAGCCAAAAATAACTTAATGTATCCTTTATAATATATTAAATAATACTTTTAGAGGGAAAAACAATCCTAAAACTAAATATTAAAATTCAAAATTTATGTTTCATAGGCAAAATTCCAGGCTAGTACTTTTTTTTTGGCCTAAAATTCTCTTTTTTGTTATGGGTTAGTACTTTTGGGCCTTAAAAGTGACCCAAAATTCTTTTTTTTGTTATGGCTTAGTACTTTTGGGCCTTAAAAGTGGCCCAATAACATTAAATATCTTATTATGCGCTCAGCTTCGCTAAAGCGCGCTTTTCTACCGCTTCGTGCTTAAGCGCGCTTTGTGCTTCAAGGCTAAAAGCGTGCGCTTCATTGAAGTTGCTTCGCCTCGACATATATGAGGCGCTAAGGGTGCGCTTTGCTTCGCTTTGCGCCTAGGCGCTCGCCTAGGCGCGCTTTTCACAACACTGGTTGCAGTAGTTTCCTGGTAATTAAAATTCCTAAAATCCGTAGGAAGTGAATAAAATTGTTTGGTTGTTATATAGGAATTTAAAACTATAGGAATTTCTAATGACCAAGGGTGGGGTGGGTTAATAACTTCCTACGAATCAATAGGTATTCATACTTCCATGGAAGTTGCTCTTCCCTTACTTTTGTCAACCAAACAACTTCATTTGTAGCTACTCTCCAGGAAGTTGAAATTCCTAGGTCTTGGAGAGGAAACCAAGCGAGCACTTAGTTTGGTGATTTTATAAGGTGGTGTTTGGTAATGTTTTTTAAGCATGTTCTCTACTTTTTAAAATTGTTTTTAAGAGGTCGTTTGGTTCGCGGATTAGAATGAGGATTCGGGTTAAGGTGGTACGAGGTTCAATTATCATTCCTGATATCATGTGCTTGGTTAAATGTGTTTGGTTAAGTGCTGAAATCAATATGTTTTTGTTAAAATATCTTTTAGTCATTATTTTTAATTAATTCTAGAGGAATAACAATCTTGAGGTGTGCTTTTAAGCTTTGAAGGAGATAGAATAAAAGAAGAGGACATGTCTATGAAACCAATCATCCCCAATGTAGGAAAATTTGAAGAGAAGGTAGAGCAGACATACAAAGCTCGATTAAATACCTTTCTACCACTTTGTATCACATATTTATCTCAACTTTTTTATTCAGTTCCTCTATAACTCATGGACGCACTTAAAGGAATTTGTTGAGCGGATTAGAATTAAATATATTTGATCTAGTTAAGTCACTCTTATGATATCCTAATCTTTGGGAAAGTTGGCGAGTTGAAATGGTGTTAAAGTGAAAGAAGAAGGTCATATTATATTATAGAGATGATCTATACTTAATATCTTGCCAAGATAAACTGTTTCACGTTGTCTTGCTTTAAAGTTCTTTTTAATTTTGCTAATTTGATTAAAGTATATCTGTAAAAGTTATGCAAAGACATGTGATTGAGCTTCTTCTGGTATGAATGAAACTAACAAATTTATGCATATGATCTTGTATTATTCTGTAAATTGACTTTAGGCAATAACTTTATGTGTTGTGGATATTATATTTGAATAAATTTATACGCAGAATATGGTACACATCATCATTTGGGAAAGATTGGAGATGGCATCCGACTTTGTAAGTTAAATCTCACCTTAGATAAACTTATACCTGTGTCACTATATGAAAGTTGCGTCTTGATGCTTACATCATTCACTAGAAATAGTGAAATACTGTTTTTAGAAGTACAAATATTTGACTTGCCTAAGGTTATAAAACTAGCTGCTGTCTTAATATTATCAATCTTCAGGGGCAAATATTGATCCTGACCTTCTGCTAGCTGTTTTTCTACCTGGTCTTCTTTTCGAGAGTTCATTTTCGATGGAGGTGCACCAAATAAAGGTTACTTCTCTTTACCATATGTCTATTTATTTATAGTATACTTTCATCTGTTTGTATATTCTTATAGCTGAGCACATGTGGCACAGTAGAAAAGAAGATAATTTCTTTTCATTTATTAGAATATAATAATTGGTGATCAAGTATAAACAAAAAAAGCATTTATTTGCTTCCAATACTTGCATAACTACTTTGTTACTTGTCAAATGTCATGTTGTTTCCTGAAGCAAGTCTGCAGATGTGATATAAGATGCTAATTTTTTGGCCTGCTGTAAGTGTATCATTCAATTGACAACATCATGAGCCATGGGAAAGACATTTCTAAAACTTGGGAATAGATTGACGTTTGATTAACCATAAATGTCTCGGGAATTTAGACTGATTTAGCTCTTTTATTGAATGTAATGCAATTAAATGTGTCATTTCCCAGAAGGCCTGTTCTGTTAGAACTTGGAAAATCCCTAGGTGTCACCTCTAATGATGTGTCTCTCTGGCGAGTTAGTTCATTTAGTCAGTGCCTTGACTTCTTACAGCTCTAATAAGTGTCACAAATTTTATTGGTCAGCCAGCACATTCAGATTATTTTCTTTTGACCATCACCTATATTGCAATGGTATGTTAGTTGTCACTCCTTGTCCCCCTGTGATTAGGCATCTTAAAAAATGATTTTCTGTAAGCTTACTTATGCACTGGGTTAAATTGTTAGATTGAGTCCATTTATATTGATTAATGGTATCATTTTCAGTGAATGAGTTAATCACATCCTCTCTGCTTTCTAGAAATGTATGGCACAAATGCTTCTACTTGCTGGGCCTGGTGTAATATTGTCAACCTTCCTCCTTGGAGCTGCCCTAAAGGTTTGCTGAATTTTGGCATATACAATGCATCTCTTCATTACTTGCTGATATAGTAAATATTGCTGCAGCTAATATTTCCCTATAACTGGAGTTGGACGACCTCATTGTTGCTTGGAGCACTACTAGGTGCTACTGATCCTGTTGCTGTTGTGGCCCATTTAAAGGAGCTTGGTGCAAGTAAAAAACTGAGTACTATAATTGAAGGAGAATCAGTGATGAATGACGGGTATCAAACCTACTTGTCCGCGCTTATCTATTTTGTTTTTGTAGATATCTTTTGTTTTACCTGTTGGTTGACGAAAGTTGTGTGTTGCCAATAAGGCAACATGATAACAAAAATTATGCACTAAACATCATGTTGCTATGATTTATTTTATTCTTTGGTGTAATGGTCATTTGAATCACCTTTTCCATAACATATCTGCATATACTTTAGCAAGCATATCTGTTTTCACCTTCAGAATTGCAATTGTGATCTTCCAACTATTTTTTCGAATGGCCACGGGATCAGGCATGAAGTGGGCTGCTCTTGTAAAATTTTTGGCACAAGTTTCTCTTGGAGCGTAGGTATACTTGCTCTTAGTCAACATTAAAAACATATAAACTTGTTCTAATTCAATTATTTTTTGTTCAGTGTAGGCATCGGTATTGCATTTGGGTTGGCATCTGTTTTGTGGCTTAAATTTGTATTCAATGACACGGTGATAGAGATTACACTAACACTTGCTATGAGCTACATTGCTTACTTCACTGTATGTAACGCTCAACCAATAAATTAATACATTGATCATATCATAAAAGCATTCATGCTTGTCAACCTGAATATGTTTTCTTTTAGACTTACTATTCTGTCACTGATCCCGCAATCAAGTGCACTAGTTCAAACAAATATAATTTGAAGAACTAGGTAACCATAGGTTCCTTAAACGTTTTTACTTTAATGTAGCAGAGATAAAACATCGGTTAATGACGGGGCTGTTGGTATGGATTACTGAGCTGAATCGATATTCCTTGTATTCCTAAAGTATAGGTGACTTATAATTCAGCTGAGTTGCTACTTGTGTCATTATGTTTCTTCATCAAACCTGTGACTTTTATTTGCTCGTTAATTCCATTAAGATTAAAGATTATACTTATCTTCGAGAGTATAGTGTTTAGATGCGACATTAGCTCAAATTATATGTAGTCTTCTCCTTGTTTTTCATTAATTTATCTTCAGTTTTTCTTATTAAACGTATAAAATACTTGGGATACTTAAGCCCGTGATTGAGCCCATGCACCCTTGTAGCAGTTGCAAATCTATTATCGAAAGAAAAAGCATCAGTTTTGGACAATCAAATTTGTCAAACATTTATCGTACCATCCTGTGATTTCTGGAATATGAAAGAAGGCCTGTAACTAGTGGTTGAAGGAAGCTTTTAAAGATAGTACACTGTCCTGTATCTTTTGAAGACCTATCTAGATCTGTAGCATACTGCATATATTATAATGTGTGTATACTAAACTATAGCTTCTCTAAGATATTATCGGGTGCATAGGTGTGGTAAAGCTATGGGGACTTAGCTATGGCATTTATTTTACTTTTCTCAGTGAGTAATTTTTTTTAGGAAACTAGATGATTGAGTTGGATTTTTACTTTGTTTCCTTCATGCGAAAACTTAACATCAGCTCTTATATAATAGGCTCAAGAGTGGCTTGATGTTTCTGGTGTCTTGACAGTTATGACGTTGGGAATGTAAGCCAGCATTTCACCAAGTTTCGGTAGGGTGTAATTAAATTCATATTTTAAAAGCATCATTTATGCTCAGGTTCTATGCTGCAGTCGCTAGGACCGCATTTACGGGTGATGGTCAACAAAGCTTGCATCATTTTTGGTACCACTCTTTGATGTTTAAATTATCTAGCTCTTGACCATAGTGATAGTAGGACACCAGTACACCCACATGGCCACATATAAATATAAACTAAATTAATCTTCTACTGGTAGATTTTATAATCTGTTCCTCCTAATATACCCGTGTTTGCACAAATATTGAGGAGTACAAAACTGGGTTCCAAATGCATATACTTTGCTAATATTTTGCGACATGTTTAAGTAGCTATGTCTGATGAATTACTCAGGTGCAGAGGCAGTAATAAAATGGCAAAATGGATTTTTTTGTCACTCAACTTATTGTGTCTTTGGAAACTTACCACTTAACTATAATTTTTTTTATTTTACTCACTAATGTTAGGTTCAGTTTTTTTTTTTTGTCACTGAAGCTAGGTTCGGACTTAATTATTAGCATTATATTAATTCTTTTTAGCATTATTAAATTATAGTGGTAGTTTGTAATATATTGATGATTTGATATATGTCTATATGTTTATATGTAGTACTTTTTATGTCCCCAAGGTCGTTTACCTTGGGTGATAAGAGTTTGACACGCATTATTTTACTGCTTTTAAAAGATGTAGTTTCATAAATTATTTTATTTTTTTCTTCCGAATAAAAATTTAGCATTTGAATTTTTGTACACAGAAAGAAAATCTCAAAAATAAGCTATGAATTTATGTTTTATAAAAGTCTTAAAGTACGTGCTAAGTAGTAGAAAAAACTGTAAACAAATGAGGGACGGAGGGAGTAATAATAACATAAAATGATGCATTATAAAGGACAATCATCGGACCTCTCTATTTATTTATCTTTATCTTGAAAATTGTAATAAGATAAACTTATTAAAATTTATGAAGATAAATTTAAGAGAGGCCTTAGGCTGAACTAGTCGATTGAAACGTTAATAGTGAAAGATGATGCATCGAATCACTCAATTAGACTTTATCAGGAAGGATGAATTGTTTGAAGTCATTGATTCCATATTGACGATTTAATGAATTTATAGAATTCTAATTACGATTGTTCCTGATTTTAATTTTTTATCGGCTCATTTAATGTTATTATTGCTATATATAAAGATATAAACATATGTCACATCATCGAAATATTACATACTATCACTATGTATTAGTGATGCTACAAAAAATATCACAATACTAGTAATCAAATCCGAACCTAAGTTAGTGACTAAAAAAAATCCAAACCTGACATTAATGAGTAAAAGGAAAAAAAAAATAGTTGAGTGGTAAGTTTCTAAAGACACAGTAAGTTGGGTGACAAAAAAATCTATTTTCCCTAATAAAATTTCTATTCATTTATTTTATTTACAAGATCTTGAATGAAAAAGGAACGTATTTAGTTCTTCATGGACATTGAACACCAAAATCTAGGATATAGTTATTTTCACTTTAACTTTAATCATGGAAATTATGATTTTCAACCTTATGTAGCTTGGAAATTAGCTTGAAGCGGAGATGTCAGAACACCAATTTTTATATGCTTCGTTAAACTAAGAACATAGTACTTTATGTTCTATCAGATAATACTAGGCTAGTATTGAATCCTACAACTTGACTTTTGCCCTATATTATATCTATCAAGTTTACCCAAGTCTGATTACATTCTTTGACAATTACTAATTGTAATCGCTCACATAAATAATAATTAGTACTATATAGTAGTATGTTGCAATTAAACACATTCTTTTTCTGGTTTCTCAAACCGGGCCTGGTGTTCAGTCTAGTTGGCTGCAATTGCATCTGGTATGCTATATGGTTACACTTCAAATAACCTATTATCTTTAGTACAGAACCATTAAGCTGTTGAAGGATGTAAAACGGGATGTGATGCATCTCAGGCACTTCCTTGAAGGGATTATTACTTATTTAATTTCATATATTATTCTTTCAAGGCAACACATAACTGGTTACTCCAGTGTTTATTGAAAATAAAGAAATTCTCAATACAGTTGGCATAATATAGTAGAAGTATCTTCTTTAACCTCTTCAATGTTATTGTACTTGCCTTTTTTCGAAGGTTCTTTTCGTAAATGCTTAAGCGTGTCATCTCCATTTCTAAGAAATTCAATCTAACTATACTAAATATTTTTCTGCTACTGTTTTCAGGGAAATGGTTGCTTATATTGCCAATACATTGATTTTCATTTTAAGGTATAGTTCTTAGATGTTACATTTGTCATATACTAATAAATTTTATCAAGGTGGTAATGATTCTGATCAATGCACTGCACATATACTAATATATTTATGAAGGTAGTAAAGTTTCGGGTCCATGCATTGCATGCAACAATCATGTCACATATGATAATAAGACATTCCCTCTTCTGCTTCTTCTCCGCTCTCCATCTTATATATTATTATATGTAGTTAAATTTTTTAGTACTAAATATCCATTCAGATTCTAGGTAAAATAGTGAAGCACCATCCACAGCCTTTCTCCACAATTTGGATATTTAATGATTTGGTCCAGATAGAGGGAAATTATTTTGTCCTATATTATAAGTTTACAATGTTATTTACCCACAAATATGGAGGTACTTGAGAAGGTCTATATGTCCCAAATAATTGTGTATCGTGAAGACTTAAGATATTAATGAAGTATTAATGAAAGTGACGAGCACAGTATTAAACACTGGTCTATTTTAGCTACGCACAACCTTCGATTCTTAATGAATGAAGAACTTGAGCTATCAATGACATGTGATATAATTATAAACACATTTCTTTCTTACACTCCTTCGCCCAGAAAATATAACAATCAGTTCCCTCCCGAGTCATGACGCACATTAAAGTAATACAGTTTGATGGTAAAATTGTGTTAATATCCTTGTTTTACAATTGCCACGTGTCTTCATTTTTTAATTTTTTTAAATCGTTTGTTTTCGCAACACAATAAAATAGTATGCATTTATGTCATC
This sequence comes from Daucus carota subsp. sativus, assembly GCF_001625215.2. NCBI lineage: Eukaryota > Viridiplantae > Streptophyta > Magnoliopsida > Apiales > Apiaceae > Daucus > Daucus carota. The sequence goes on from NC_030389.2 coordinate 34,502,258, forward strand.
AATGTAACATCTTTTATTTGATGTTTGCTAAAGGGTCAATTTTTTAGCATATTAGCTAGAGTCATCTAATATTATATATTGTGTATAAAATATATCTTCAAGACTTTTCTTATTATCTTTGCAGTGGGGTTGTTATAGCTGAAAGTGTTCTCGGAAACACCACTACCTTTAAAAGCCATGGTACGCTTTGTCTTTTATATATCTTCCCTCATGCATCATGTATAACTATAGGTACATAGTACTCCCTCCGTCCCGATCAATAGTATACATTGGGGGACGGGGGCGCGGCACGGACTTTAATGCTTCAATGTAGTATAGTTCTGTAAATTATTTTTAAGATTTTCTTTTTTTGTATAAAAGTATAACATTTATACTTTTATACAAAAAAAGAAAATCTTAAAAATAAGTTGTAGAACTATGTTTTATAAGAGCCTTAAAAAGCGTGTCGAGCAGTGAAAAAGAAATGTATACAATTGACTGGGACAGAGGGAGTACATGTTTTTATTTAAAGTTGCAAATAGAGATGTTTACCTTAAGCGCCGCTGAAATATATCTTTTCTTGACACCAAGCACAAATAAGATAGTTTTTAGGTAACCCATTTGAATGAACATGCAAAATATCACTATAAAGTTGTAGCATAGGTTTTATTCAAAAACTTAACATCGCTCATTGCCCTTGATAAATGTCTTTTTACAAATTTGATTATATAATCAAAAGTTGTGTTGACATATTGTAATGCTAATTTTGTCTTTGGTTAGAGCAAATGATTTTGGGAATAGGGGATGGAAATATGATCCTAGCAAGCCCTCCTCCCAAAACCTCAAAGTTTTAGGAGAACTAGTCAGTTAACATGATATTAGAGCTTAAGTTTGTGGAGGTATCAAGTATGACTCTTTATCACGCCCAATATTCTCACAATATAATATGGACACGAAGGCATTAATTGGCCCAAAAATGGGCATTAATGGGAATGTTGAAATATAGCGTAAGATCCATTTGGGCCTTTCTTCAACATCTTAAGGTTTTAGATGGACTAGTTCTCAACATGGTTTCAGAGCTGAATTCACAATATAATATGGACACGAAAGCATTAATTGTCCCATAAATAGGCGCCCGTGATCCACTCTTCAACCCGGCAAGAAACCGAACTGGTTCTCAACGTCTCGCACACCTCTGCTTCTCTATGCACCCTACATCCCATAACTCTCTTCCAAAGTTTTATTGCCTTTGTTTGTTATAAGTTGGCACAAGTATGCTAAGTTCCCACTCCTTTGACATCATGGTGGTACTAATAATGGTGTTAAAGCGGGCCAATATCCCTAGTCGTTTCCATCCTCCGAAAAGCTCCTTTCTCTCCCTCCCTACTCCTTACCGATAAATCTAATAGAATAAAGTTCTGCGAAACATATCAGACTTCTCCTCACTGATAAAACTAATAGTCCTGCAATCATGTGAAACATGCCAACCTTCTCCTCGCTTCAATATTTACTCAAGCTCTTACTAATTTGAAAATTAATTTCTCCTTCTGCGTGGTGTCTAGATGCTTGTACCTATTTTTGCTGCCCATCTCTTGCTCTTGTACAATTCTTTCTTCATTTCTTCTCTTTTTCCTACTTTGTTCCCCTCTCTCAACCAATATTTATATTATTAAAACCACGAATCCTCCTTTCAATTTCAAAAACTTCCAGATATTACCCTAAAGTACCATTAGCCACATTCCTAATTATAATTGTTTTAATATTCACACTCATGTAGGGGTGGTAATTTCGGGTTTGGGATTGGGTTCGTGTTTGTTAACGGGTCAATTTTGGTCTAGCAAAAATCAGTAACAATTGGATGGAATTGAATAGCTATGTGTAAACAAATAACGGGTCATTTCCGGGTTTTGTCTCAGTAAATCGTGTTGTGAATGTTTGGGATTCTTTTATAACTTAAAATTTAAATAAGAGGGTAATAAAGTTTTACATCATATTATTTTGTATTTACATATCTGCCCTTCTATAACAATTTGTAAATGTGGCACGTCTGATGTGCTACTAGATATGCAACAAAAGATTCATGCTGCCAGCAAATAGCTTGAAAAATAAATGCCGCCAGCTACTAGCCTGAAATATTAAAATAATGACCTCTCAGCTGATGAGCTGCATGGATTAACAAAATAAATTTCGACACCATAAATGCAACAGAATAACTTATTAATGCACATTAAAAAGGCCAGAACCCATTTTCTTCCCACTGCTTGGCAATTTTGAAGCATTTTGTCTGCAGAGTCCTGTCTAATCATTGCATTTCCTGTAATCCGCATTTCATGTTTATGGGTCACTTTTTTTTTGACGTAGTAAAGAGCTCAATAGGCCATTAAGAGGCGTTCTAGAACATATTATTCAAGTAGACGCTTAATCAGACCCCTCCGATCTATGTCTCCTAAGAGCTTGAGGAAAAAAACAGTGTAGAGGTCTCCTATTGCACAAGAGGGCACCTTATAAATCTAAGTGGCAAAAGTGCCTGAGAGAGAAAAAAAACATGGGAGAGGCTTCCTATCGTGTGATAGGTAAAAGTATCTAAATGGGGACTGCTAGGACAACGCTATCACTAGCATAGTTTTATTACCTTTACACTCGTCAAGATGTGGCTGATCCTTTAACTATTAAGGATTAAGAAAATGGTATGAGTTGTATGACACGGACGGAAACTGTGCAGATGATTTTTTAGTTCCGTTGGAAGATAAAGTTTGCATGCGGAAGCATTGCAAGATGTCCATTTAATAGAGTTTCAGAACATTAAAGCTATACACTTTAAGGCTGAAGTTGACATTCTATTGGTACTGAAGTTCAATAAAAAAGAATCTAAGTACACTTATTTAAATATGATATTTCTCAAAATAGAACCACCGTGTCTCTTGATTAACCTTATATATTGGAAGATTTTAAGATAACGGTGTTCCTTGAGCCATATTAGTGTTCTTTGTTCGATAAATGACTTTTTGTCCTACAAACTTACATATAGTTCTTTTAACTTAGATTGGTTGTTTCAGAATATTCTTGGGGCTACCTCATTCTCCTCTATGTTTTTGTTCAAATCTCACGAATTGCGATGGTTGCTGTATTGTATCCTTGTTTAAGATATTTTGGTTATGGTTTGGATTGGAGAGAAGCTACTGTCCTTGTATGGTCTGGTTTGAGAGGAGCTGTATCACTTTCGCTTTCGCTGTCAGTTAAGGCAAGTATTGCTCATGTATTCCCACTTTTCATGAAATCTTAGATATATCAAGAGATTAGGGTTGATTGAAAAATATAAGAATTATGAATCCACATACTAGCTATTGCAAAAAAGTTAAAAAGAATTCCAGATTGCAGATTCTGTTCTTGGAGATTACTGCTTATCTTATAGATATTCTGGATTAATATTAGTTAACAGGTGATTTAGGATTGTTATTTAGGCATCATTCTAATTGTTAGACTTTGAATTGCAATTGTACTTGCTCACGTGTATCTAGGCCAACTCACAACCCGTGTGATGGGCAGTTCTATTATTTTATAAAATTTATTTGCTGTTCTTCTAACTCAAGAAACCACATAAAGATGTGTATATTTGCTGTATTCTTTCAACTCAAGAAACCACACAAATATGTGTATAAAGTTTCCTACATTTTTGTTCAAGTAAAAATATATAGTGTCCAGGTTTAAGACATTAAGTGGTGTAGTTTAAACTAATATTTTAGTGATCATTTGATTAACAAATTTCATATGTACAGTTGTAAAAAAATAAATGTTAGATTTATTTTATTATTGTGGTTTTTAAGAATGATTTTTTTTAATCTTTGAATATTTTTATTTTTAAGAGTCGGACCATAGACCCTTGGTAGTACTTTAGGATAAGATCCCTCTTGATGCTTATTATGAGCAATGCTACATACCCCAGAAAAATTTCTAATTTTTTTCCTAAATAATGAGTTTAATTGGCGGATATATGTGCTTGGGGTGGGGGGAGGGGGGGGGGTCCCATTATTAATAGTGGGACGCAAACCAATCAAAAGTTGTCAACTAAGGTTTGGGAATATTTTGGAAAAAGGGTCTCTAGCATTTTCTCCATAATGTATACTACTTGGAACTGAGATCAGATCTCAATTTCAAAAGAGCCCACTTATCAGGACAATTTCATGGGAAGTTTTCAAATCTAGTTCAGCAGTTGTACAAATGTGAATTCATATCATAGCTAGGAAAGTGCTTCTGTTTTTTAAGGATTATTACTTTCATGCATGAAATGTGCTTTAAATTTTTGTTCTCTTACAAAGTTTGATGCTGACATTTAAACATTTTGGGTGTTCCAGCGTTCTAGCGACAGTTCATCATATATAAGCCCTGAGACGGGAATTTTGGTATGTTTTGCTCTTATACATATTAAACAAACTGTTAAACTCCAAGTCTTCTACCTGAATTATATATGCTTTTACCTTTATGATGAAGTTGGCAATGCAAAAATTTTAATTTGGAAGGCACTTTACAGTTTACACACTTCAATATATGTACCCAGTAACTGTTTGCAGCATATTCCAGTGAGTCGGTTATTGTAATCCACAATTTCTTACTGCACACTCCTAACTTCTCTTTGTCTAAAAGGGTGTAATTGATCTCCTGTTGTCTTGTTCTTAATTTTATTTTGGGGGCTCTTCTAACTTCATATCTTTTCATACGAGTAGTTCTTGTTTTGGTAATTGTCCTACAGGTTAGCACAGATAGTTTATCCAAAATTTATTCCATCTAAATTAATTCATCCACCTTAAATCAATTCTTTCAACAAGAGAAAATTTTTACGACAAAAAGGCAACTTGACATTGTGTACCTCTGTTTCTTTATCTATATTAGGTTTTCTTTCAGTAGAGTTGGAATTTTAAGAAATCTTGTCTGTGAATCTGATTCCACTGGTTTTGATGTTTTATATGTACATTTTCAAAAAAATATTTTAGGGTAATGAAATACTTGCAGTGCACAAGGTGTACACTTGGTTTACCCATTGATAATGTTTAAAAATAGAAAATCACAATGTTACAGCAAACAAGTCAAAAAATTTCAGACAAGCTAGCTATACATACTCCAAAACATTTTTTCAAACAGTTAGGTTGGCTATTTCTTTTATGGGCTTCAGATATTGCTGGCTGTGTCACCTTCTTAGACTTATTGAAGCTATAAAGTATGTATATTGAAACATTAAATAAGTCCGGAGTGTCAATTTTTGAGTTGCGCAGTGGCTGCAAACTGTTGCTTGGCATATTTCATCGGTGCCAAGCTAATCCTGTGTTGGGGCAGCAAAGAGTTTATTTGCATAAGTGTTCACTTGCTTCCTTCCACTACCTTATATATTTTCAATTTTTCACTTTGCAGTTTGTATTTTTTACGGGAGGAATCGTGTTTCTCACGCTCGTATTGAATGGATCAACTACACAGTTTATTTTACAATTTCTGGATCTGGACAAATTGTCAGCAGCCAAGGTAATGTGATCAATAGCCTACTCAGGCTTTAAACTGCATCAGTCAATTTTGTTATCTCTAGGTCATTTACGAGTGCCATGTAATACCATAAACTGCTCGAAACCAGGGTGAAACTGTAGATCAGTAGAATGAGCGTCACAACTTTAATAATCATCAATAAGTATATTGTACCGATAGCCAGTCTACTATTGTAGCTGCTTATTTGTATAGTAATTGGTTGTTAAGCCAGACTCAGAGAAATTTTGTACACTAAAAGGTAAGCAGTTCTTTATAAATGGCTCAATTGCTTTATATAGTTTTTCTTCTCTTGTGAAGATATTGCTTAAAAATCTTATTGCAATGAAACAGATATCTCGTCTGTTTTATCTTTCCATGTTCTAAGTTCTTGTTAGTCTGTTCCTTTTCCATTTTATTGTTTATACATCACCACAACACACTCACAGTGTCAGAATCAATGCAAGAAGTGAAAAACTAACCAATCCGAGCAAACATTAGGTTACATGTTCTTATCATATCAATATTTTTTTTTTTCAAATTATGGAAGAACCAACGAACAGAACTGTCTGTGAGGCATAATGGTGATTGTCTTCTAATAATGACCCGAGAAAGATACACAGAATATCGTGGTTTATCATATCACAACATTAAAACTTACTAATTTCGGTTTGGCTTTTGACCGTAATTGTAGACAGCAACCTCTCAAGTCCCTGAGGAATGCTAAGTTCTTATATTTTCATGTCCTTGTTTTGTCGTTTGGATATATTCTCTCTCAGCAGTTAGCTTTCTGTTTGACATTTTGCAATACTGTGGTTGGCACTTTAATGATTTACGAATGTTTTCTTGTGGCAGAGGAGAATACTGAACTACACAAAATATGAAATGATGAACAAAGCTCTAGAGGTATTTGGTGATTTTGGTGATGACGAGGAACTAGGACCTGCTGACTGGCCTACAGTTAAAAAATATATTGCTAGTTTATCTGATGTGGAAGGAGAAAAAACCCATCCTCATACACAGTCCGACAGTGATGACAAGTTAGATGTTATGAACCTAGAAGATATACGCATAAGATTCTTAAACGGTAGTGTTCCATATTTCCTTTCTTGTGTGTATCTTTGTTGAAATTGCCTCTACATGTTCTTTAGAATCATTTTAGTGTCCTGTGATCTTAATTTCTTAGAGAGTTGGTCATCTAATATGGTATTACTTACAGAGTTACAAGTATACCCCCAAAGTCTGAGTTTGAGGTTAGGATACGCCCCTGTTCTTAAACTTTTTATGGACAGTATAATATAATATTGCCCAATTACTTTTCTTGCCTTTAGATGCTTTTTTGTGAGGGGTCTGGGAAATGTTTACTTTGTACAGAAAACCTCATCTTTAATCGAGTGGGCAGGGAACCTTGTAGCGGTAAGTCAGAGGATTAACTGATTAAAGTCAAAATTTTGAAAGTCACTGTGTGTGCATTGTGGAACTCGAAATCATTTAAATATATATGACATAACAGAACAAACCATTAATACACAGTACCATTACAAATTGTGTATCACCAAGGGAAATGTTATTTCTGGAGTTCTTTTTATATTTCCAGAGCTGTTTGTAGCATTTGATATTAGAATATGCTTCAAATTGTGCATGCTAGGGGAATATGTTACAGATTTCGCTCTCATATTAACATTTCTCTATTAATCACTAAAAGTACATAAAACCTAAAGAGAATATAGGAAGTGTAGTATATACAAGAATGAGTTCAACAACCCTTAACAAAAATATAGTAAAAATAAAAATCATGTGACAGGGATATGTACATTTCCACCAAGTGTCTGGGTGGAATAAATATTCATCCACTAGATAAAAGATGCAATTAAGGAACCAAACACGAAAGATATTTTTCTATAATAAGGATATGAACGTTACATGAAACTGTGTAAAGCAAAGGGTTCTAATTTAAATAATTAAATACTAATAAATTTAAAATATTTTTTATACTATAGAAATTGCAAGTAAATGTTAACAATTAAAAATGTCCAAATTATTATAACTGGGGATTATTTTGATAGGAATTATTTTTTTATAGTATTGAAAGTAAATATTAAATAGGAATTAAAATATGTAAAATATTGGGTTGAATTGAAAAGGGTTGAAAGTAAATTTTAAATAAAAATAAAAAAATATGACTATTATAATATAATATGTACACACTACTATATCAAAATAGTTAAATAATTTAATAATGATTATCCTATAATAATTGATGTCAAGTCTTAAATAAAAATTAACACGTGTAAAGTACATAGTAATATAAGAAATTTATTAACATATTTTAGAATTGTTATAGGTATATAAGTAAATATCATATATGATTGAATTAAAAGTAAATTTTGAATAAAAGTTAGCAAATTCTAAAATATGACATAATTTGTATGATTGTATGCATGCAGCGTTTGTATGCAAATTTATGACTTTCTATGAATAGAACTGTATATAGTTAATTTGAACTCGTGAACTGTGGCTAATAACATTTGAAGTCCAAAATAATTTTAATATGGGCCGTAATGTTTTGTTGTACATGGCTCAAATTACATACTACTGACTGACTACAAATCATTTCATGTTCAGTTAATAATAAAGTATACAGGTAAGAGATATGGATGCTATATTGCTATGTTATGACTTTTATGTCATCATAATTATATGGAAAGTCATAGTACATAATATATGAAATTCTTTTGTCTCAAACTTCAAAGCAGTTTTGCTGTTTTGGAATGTAGTTCATGCAGGAATACTGATCTATATTATATGTATATTCATAATGATGAAACTTGTGGTTTATGTCTTTGTGGTATATAGCATAGTGGAAGGCAAATATTAAATATGTATGTTGGAAGGACATCGAGTGCAATCAGCTCAGTTATTATTTTTGATACCCTCTGTTGTGTGCTACTCCAATAGCTTGTTTTATTGCTAATTTAGAGAACTATTTAATTCTAGGTGTGCAAGCTGCTTATTGGAAAATGCTAGAGGAGGGAAGAATTACACAAAATATAGCAAATGTTGTGATGCAATCTGTTGATGAAGCATTGGACTTGGTATATCAAGCACCTCTATCTGACTGGAAATGTGTAAAGGCAAATGTACATTTTCCAAACTATTACAAGTTTCTCCAGATAAGGTTGTTCCCTCAGAAACTTGTTACATATTTCATTGTTGAAAGATTAGAATCAGCATGCTACATTTGTTCTGCTTTTCTACGCGCCCACAGAATTTCACGCCGGCAACTACATGGATTTATTGGTAGGTTATCTGCAATTTCTTATCTGTATTGATGGTTTTGGAAATATAATTCCTACCTTTGGTTTCCTGTTCTCCTAATGTTTCTGAATTTCATAGTACCACATAGTATGTGCACTGTTATTCGAAGGAAATTTCGCCATTTCATGAATAGCTGTATCCCTGGTAGAATGTACAGGTCCTGCACCAACAGAAACAGACTCCCTGTGCTAAAATTTGTTCAGCTTAAATGTCGTATATATCCAAATTGAAGCAAAGTATTTATTGTCTTTATGATAAATTTAAATAAAAATAACATTCAGATATTTTTATGAGCAACCAGTCATAAACTCACACACGGATATATTTATACACGTGGATATGTTGTATAATTTTCAGCGCATTAGATTTTTAAGTATGTGGGAAGGAAGGAGGTCCAAGGGGGGAGGATGGGAAGGAGGCACGTGGCCTCTAGGTTATTAATGAACCTCAATTAGTTGTATATCTACTTTATCGATCAAGTATTTCTGCTGATATAATATTTCTCTACGAGTGTTATGGTTTAGGTGATAGTGAAGTTGCATCTACTGTTTTTGGTGAAAGTGAAACAGAAGGTGAGGAGGCGAAGCAGTTCCTGGAAGATGTTCGTGTCGCATTCCCTCAGGTTTTTAGGAGTTCAACACTATCTTGGATTAATTTTCTGATTGTATAAGTTACACTTTATAATTCCTTGTAATCGTACTTCAAGATGAATTCTGTACACCGCAACATAATTTTTTAGGGAATTTTTAGAAATATAATTTGTTATACGAAACACATTTCAGGTTCTGCACGTCTTGAAAACAAGGCAGGTTACATATTCTGTAATAAAGCATCTAAGTGATTACGTGCAAAATCTTGAAAAGGTTGGGTTGTTAGAGAAAAAGGAAATCATTCATCTTCATGATGCTGTACAGGTGTACCCCTTGGAAACTTTTTTCTGCCAGTGATGATATATATTATGCATTTGTGTATCTAGTCTTAATTTTGCATGTTGTCTAAACTTATCCTTGACAACATGCCAAACATACCACAGATCGACCTGAAGAAGCTTTTAAGAAATCCTCCTTTAGTGAAGAATCCGAAATCACATGACCTTGTTAGTGTTAATCCTCTCTTGGGTGCCCTTCCTCCTACAACACGTGATGCACTTCTAGGGTCAACAAAGCTGACAATGAAGATACGTGGTTCAACACTATACAAGGAGGGATCCATGCCAAATGGCATCTGGGTCATTTTGAATGGAGTAGTGGTGGTAAAAATATAATTTACGTTAATACAAGTTACCAAATAAAACTGTTTCCCTTATTTTATCATTATTATAGTGTTATTACCATGTCTAAAAGGAACCTTTACTTGTGGCAGTGGGCAAGCAAGAGTATAAGAAATAAGCACTCATTGCATCCAACATTCACACATGGGAGTTCTCTGGGACTGTATGAGGTGGTGAATGGAAGGCCTTATATCTGTGATATGATAACAGACTCCATGGTACTCTGTTTCTTTATTAAAGCAGAAAAAGTGCTGGCACTTCTCAGCTCAGATCCGGCAATAGAAGATTTCTTCTGGAAGGTTTATTAATTCCTTACAATTCAGCATTTGACTTCAGTGCATGTAGTGTAGTATGTAATTAAGTTCAACAACCTTGGTTTAAGGTACATCGTCATGCACATGAATAAAGTTGACAATATATAGCATATAGAGATATAAACAGCATCATCTAATTTTTTGCTGAGTCAACTCTTTAGTTAAAACTTGGATATATGTTTAATTTCGGATAATGTAAGCTATTAAAAACCGCTCTTACTTTCGCTTTGTGCTTGATGATTTCACTGGACTTTAGAGAAAGTGTTTTGTAGATTTTGAGATATATGAATTTTTTCTCTCTTCAGGAAAGTGCAACTGTTCTTTCTAAAATTTTGCTTCCGCAATTATTCGAGAAAGTTCCAATGCAAGAAGTTAGAGCTCTTGTTGCAGAGAAGTCAACAATGAGTAGGTATCCTGTGGAAGAAAGTATTGAAGTACCTCACCATTTCATTGGCTTGTTGTTGGAAGGACATATAAAAGGACAAGGGATTCAGGAGGAACTCATAGAATCACCAGCAGCACTGATGCCTTTGTATGGTGATACGAACAAGCAGGAATCAGACATATCAGGTAAAACATCTCGTAAGATGATTGCTCAATCGATCAATTCAGTGTTACTCTGCACCGGGTTTACAAAATTTCTCTTTTTTTGATGTAGTTTTTGTAAAGATAAGTGAATTGAGAAGATGGTGAATAAAGATATAGTTTTATTGGTATATGGCGTTGTTTCTTTTAGATGCAAGTCTTTTATCCATTTCTATTTTGGTAGTAGGCATCGAGTCAGCCAGCTTTTTGCATCGAGCATCTTGTTATCAAGTGGAGCCCGGGACAAGAGTTGTCATGCTTAATATTGCTGCTTATGAAGTCCACAGATCCCTGGTTCCACATACAAAAGATCATCTCACTAGATTCAAAAGTAGTGACCATGAAGGTCTTATGAGTTGGCCTGACCAATGTTACAAACCAACACAACCTCATGAGCATCCTATTGCAGAGACCAATGAACATGCTAACAACCTATCTGTCAGGGCAATGCAGCTAAGCATGTATGGCAGTATGGTAAGTCAACATCGTTTTACGAATTTTTTTCTGGTAATGAGTATAAATCTGTCGATCTGTTTGTGCCTGTGCAAATTGTATATATCTTTGTGTGCACTTGTCAACACTACTTGAGTGTAAATACACTACATCTTTTGCGAGAGTTGAACTCTTACCCTAAAAAAATAGGTCTAATGCTAAAAATATATGATTAAAACCCATAGGTTACTCTATTTCTTTCTTGGTTAGAATTTCCTTTTATCTAGGTCTGCCAGAGTCTTTACATCAGATGTCAGAGGAGACTTAAACATACCAATACCCTGGTGCAGGATTGAAATGATTTTTTTAGCTTTTTGCTTCAAGTAACTTTATCATATTAACTTGCTAGATTGAAGATGATGCCGGAACAAGTGCTCAAGATTTCCCTGAAAATAAGTAAAAGCCTTCTCACAACTCATATCCAAAAGTTCCATCACCCTCAAGAAAAGCCTATTGGTTATGTCGAGTCAGAAGGGGCTACTAGGTGGGAGAAGCACCGAATTATAAATCTGCAACTCCGAGTTTCTGACTTCCTTCACCGAACAAACTTCTGGAACAAGACTACGCAAGTGTGAATCTGGTGCTAAGGATGAAGGTACCAAGTATTAGTTCACCAAGTACATTATTTATAGCAGGTCCAGTAGGCTTTTGTAGTCTTCTCAATGGACACGTCTTTGTTTCTTTTCTTTTTGTCAGACTCAATGTACATATCTTAACTCTATGCTAATGAGAAATATCATAGAAGTCGATTGTCCTAGTGAAATATAAAATACAGGCCAAATAATAGTCCAGAATAAACTATCTGGGTAGTTGAAAGAACAGTGCAAAGTAAAACTTCGAGAGTGTATGCAGTTGGAACGAGGTTTTACAGCCAACATTTGTCAATCTGATGAATAGCATCCAAGTAAAATTAAAGAGTCTGTAGTTGGCACTTGACAGCCTTTGTTCATCTGCTTGATTTTGTGATCGTTAGAATCGAGGTTTTACACCGCACGAACACAACTTAGTATCTGTTTTGCTGGGAAGAAGGCTGGAGTGCCTGGAGACGTGCACATTGACTCCGTTTGGCTCATTTTATTTTTAGAAATAAATCACTTATTTCTGGAAAAGCACATAATTTGTACTTTTTTCTGAAAATAAGTGACTTATTTCTGTACACACATAATGCTAAACACCTATTAAATGTTTACCACTAAAAGATAAATGTGAGTTTTTTTTCCTGAAATACTAAGACTTGGCATTATCTGTTTTGGTGGTATAAGTAGCCTCCCTAAATCATTGTCCAGTGCATACCTTTCTCTCTTCTCACAAGAGGTTGAGAATGCTATGTGTGAATACTTTAAAGATAACGACTCTGACAAGCAATCAATTGAAATTGAATAGGATGTGTTGCATCTGATTTTGTCAAGAAAAAAAAGTTGTATAAACTCAACTTTTATCTTAAGAAACTGTAAAAATTCTATGTCCATAACCATGGCGAGTAGTACATGTTTCGTAGCTGCTGCATGCTGAGGCATCTAGAATGACTTTGTCATGTTTGGTGTTTGATTTTACAGAACTGCAAACAACATCGATACATTGTATTGGATTTATAGATTTTAGCTTTTCAAGCTTCGTAGAGCATCCCAACCTCAATGCGCTGGGTCAAGGAGACCCCCAAAGCAGGAAGTGCAGACCTGCAATTACTGTGCATGATTTCATAAAAGGAAAGCATGCTTCTGTCAAACCAACCACAATTTTCCCCTATGTAGAACCTTGTCCTGCCGCGAATATGAACCACGTCAATACGCTTTGCCTCTTCTAGATCAAGAACTGCTTCCTCATCTGGAGAAACTGAGCCTGCATCATCACTGTAATTAAGTAAGTGGGTTCGCAGCTTCTCAATGACTCGACTAACCAAATCCCCTTCAAGACTATGAGAGTCTGCATATCCATATTGAATTACACATCCATACACTCCCTTAATGCCCAGTTTTCTCACAAGCACCCTCTCATGTGGCAAGACGTTTGGGACCAGCAAGTATCGGAGTGTTGTGAAAATTGTAACTTTGTGAAGACATTTCATGCTTTTTATGTAGTGACCCAAAATTGGGGTGAACCCATCTTGGATATCTGTGTAGAAGAAGCATAGTCCAGGAACCCTCTGGACAACTGGATCAGATAGCAGCAATTCAAACCTGTCCATATCTACCTTGTGTGTCACTTCATAGTCTATCTTTCTCTGCCTTCCATAAAACCAGACAAACATGATGAAAGCAAGAATAAAAGATATAGCAAACGGGATCCATCCACCTTCTGGGATTTTAGTCAAGACAGCGGTAACATACACACCTTCCATTACAAAGAATACAATGAAGTATAAAGCAACCAGAATCGGCGGAGTCCTCCATATTGTAATCATGACTAGAGTAAGTAGTATGGTAGTGATGAGCATAACCATACTCACAACAACACCTGCGATCAATTTATGATTCATATAATTGCTAAATATCGTAAGCTAGAATAATAACCTTATAAATATCAACGTAGTGATGTGGTGATGGCAATATAACAATGGCAACAATTAGAACTATGGTTAGTGATACAGTGTCCCTAGAATAATGAAAGAAAAAACTCATTATTTCATTTGTTTTCTACTTGTGAAGTTAAATCTATAGGTATTGTATTCTATTAATAATAATAATAAAAAAAAGGTACTTAGCTATTAGATATCTTACCAAAGGCATTTCCAATATCTTTCCCATCTCCAAAAATAAGTATGACAGCAACACAAAGAATCATGAGGATGTAATTAATCTCTGGAGAGTAAACCTCGCCTTCTTTGCTTGAGGAAGTGTGAACCACCTTTACACGAGGAAAATAATCCAAAACCACAGATTGCTTGATAACAGAGAAAGTTGCTGAGATCAGTGACTGACTCGCCACAGTAGCAGCTGATGTGGCTATGACGAAGATAGGCCAGTATACTTTGGTCGGTAGAAACTTGTAGAACCCATCATCGTGGTCATTTGGATTCTTGATCAGGTACGCCGTTTGCCCAGCATATGTCAAAATCAGTGAAGGATATATAGTGAACACAAATGCCATCTATAAGGTGCAGAAAGTATCAGATTTCACCAAGTACAGCATAATAAATGGATATGGAAATACATATTTGGCAGGTTCATCACCTGAATGGATCTTTGATTAAAATGACCCAGATCAGCAAACATTGCTTCAGAACCTGTATAATATAATAAGAAATAGAAGGTTCTAATTTAGTCTTGTTTGCATAATAGTGAACTAATAAAAAGAAAAGAGGCTATAAATACCAAAGCAGAAAGTTGGCTATCATGTGTAGGAATTAAATTAGAACATTACTCTCATGCAAGATAACTTCTAGCATGGTTAATTTTTTTTCCCCTTGGCTGCTATCCTAATATGAATAGCCCTCACAAAAGGTCGTCAGACCAATTTATGTTATTTAAGCTACTAATTGGGCACCAGAAACGTTGAGGTTGCAACTTACAACATCTGAGAGTTTGCGTTACAGCAACTGTATAGATTGTTAAACTTACTACAGTAAACATTTTACGACAGGGTAAAGTTTAGATGGGTCACTTGATTTATAATAAAATACTATTGAATATAGTATTTTAGCTTGCCCCTAAATGTAACACAGAAACTAATTTAATATGCTATTCAAATATCTCTTGCCATTCATATATTTGGCCACAAGAAGAAGCTTACCTGTGATGCAAAGAATTGTGCCACCAAGCAAAAGCCATCCTTCCTTTCCTTTTCTCGAAAAGAATTGATAGATGTATTGTGGTGATACTGCCTTAAATATGCTTGGGTAGTGATGAATGATATTATACACTCCGACAATGGGGGTACTGAGTGTCCATGCCCCCATGATGGGTGAGAAAAGAAAACTCACTCGTGACGTACCAAATTTTTGCATCAGGAACAGGACAATGAGAACAATTGCAGATATAGATTCAACCAGAGCTGCAACACCAAAACCAAAAATATTGAACATGAAAAACATTACATAAAATAGCTTAGAAATTCATTATATCATGCTTTAGTGTAATTCTGAAGAAAAACTAATGACATCCACTGAAACCTGATTTGGTATCAATTATTTTTCTTTTTCCTTCTCTTCACTTGTTACCAGGTTTAGTGAGTGTCATGTAAGACCCTACAGACACAAGTCATACACCCCCGTTGGTGTGCATCAGACCCAACCCACATGTACCAGGTACGCGGCAGTCCTATATAAATGTGTTTGAGGCCTCTAGGAGGTCATTGTCACAATCCTGAGACATTTAAATTTCTATATGGGATTTTGTTTTTCAAATGTATATACCTTGCTTCGTCTTGGTGCTACATTGACAGTAATAGTTCGTAAATCTTAAAGAAAAATATGAAGTTTTAATAATTAAGACTTAAAGCACTCACAATATCTGAGCGTTTGAATATCAAAATTTTCCGGAAGATGATTTCTTGAATTTCTGCTGTATTATAATAGCAAGAGAAGAACATACGGGTATACTACCATCTAGTAAGAACATATCAAATAGCAAGTTTTAGTCAAGAAACAAAATATATATATCATAGCTCTACTAGGATGGCCACTGTGTGACTTTTAGTTCTCACAGGTTTACTAGGGAGAGATGCTAAGAAGTAGTAACTTTCAACTGCAGTGATTAAATTTTTTTGTATTTATACTTACACTTGCTTACTGAAGGAAAAGGTGCTCTGATGCCATCTATTGCTGACAACACTGAAAAAGGAATAAGAATAAATAACTATTACGATAGTGTATTTTATGTAATGCCTTTGGCAAAATGTAGAAAAAGTAGCCTTGGACATCTCGATGGAGGATAGACGCATGAAGTATTGCTGTTGGACAATGAAAGGGTACCTGAAATGGCTGGTGTAAGTATACCATCACCAATCAGCATGCACATGCCTAGCATTGCAATAAAAAATAACAGTCTTCTTGCAACTACGCTCGTCTCAAAAAATTTACCAAGTCTGCTTTGCTCTTTGGAGCCTTCATACTGGCTAGCATGAAAAAGGGTTGAGTTTGAATGGACGCGTTTTGATGAAAGACTTCCAATATCCATATACCTACAGAGTAATGTATACAGAGCAAATGTTCCGCCTGCAGCAGAGCATTTCAGTCCAGAAATTTAGGCAAAAGTAGTATTCTGGTATTCACAAACTACATATATCTTGTAACATGTTTACCTAGATCTGAAGGAATTTATTCTTGGAAAAACGTTTACTTTATGTCTTGATTATCAACAGGTAAGCTACAAGTATGTGCCCTTTGACATACATTTTTTTTGCCCCTTAAGAATATGGTAACTTGTCGTCTCTGCTGTCATGTTTTAATTTTCTTAATCTGTCATAAACCAAAACCTGTGTCCTATTTGCATGATACAACTTTTAAGACTTTCAGTGTTAAAGAGTTTCTGTGTTCTTCCGGTAGGCATTTTGAAGATAATAACTTATATAATATCATCTACCATAATGTTTGGGAGTGCGCGAGTGACCATATTTCTCACAGAGTGATGATCATACAGAGGTGTTAAAGAGATCATAATTTCTAAAAGCTCCCTATAATCAGTACAACTTTAACTATTTTACGGACATACAAATACTACAAAGCTATAAAAGAAGAAGTGCAGGATTCCAACATTTGGCAAGTAACAGAGAGAAACTGAATAGTAAATACCAAAGAATCATGTTACCTTCACCCTGATCATCGGCTTTTAGAGCTATCCATGAATATTTGACAACTCCGATCAAACTAAGAGTCCAGAAGATGATACAGTAGATACCCAAATAGTCATCTTCAGTTGGAGATTTCAAATTCATTGAAGGGTAAACATAAAGCGGGGAGGTAACCAGCCCTCCAAAAACTACTCCCAGCGTCTTATAAGCAAGAACTATTGTTGGCCAACGACCTGTCCCCTGAATAATGATGCAGCATCCAGAACCAAAAATTAATACAATTTCAGAATATCTCTAACGGTTGTATTATGAAGAACTACAAAGAATTTTTTTTGCGGCGTTGTAGTAATTACTACGAATAAAATTATAAGGAATATAGCACAGGTCAGTCATGAAGTAAAATATAACTTTCATCCACATATGTGCAAGGTGTGTAATCCAACAACCTTAAACCTTTTCTTCATGTCTACATCATGAAGTTGATCGCTATTTATTAGGTGTAATGGATATTCAAGTTTTAACTCTGATAAAAGTTTTAATATGAGGATATTATCAACATCAATTGTAAGTTATGAAGCTAGGCAATCAATGAGCACTTGCTCATATTAATACAAGTTACGACCAATCTCAATGAGCACAAATTGGCAATGAATCACAGCATAAAACTTCTTGATCTTTACAGAAGCCCAATCGGAAGCCGATTGACTCACAGAGTGGACCATCTGACAGGTTTTTGGTGTTTTTGAATGGTACGCTAGTCTTCATTAGTTTGTTCCAACCAATATTAAAAGTTGATGGGGGCTTCAAACGACCTCGGATAACTTGCTAACCTAAATTCGGGTTTAGTGTCTGAATTAATTTATTTCGAGCATGAGACCTCTCTGCGTAGCTGAGCTCCGATACCTTTATGTCATAGAAATTGAAAATTTAAGAAGCTAGACAAGATTTCACTTTTCAAGAAATCCGTTAAATGGGCCTTAAGATGACATAATTAAACCCTAAAAATTCACACTTTTCAGGTAACATATCTTTCAGACCAATACATTGTCAGCACACAAACACAAGTACACAACTGACAACACACAGTTCTGTAATTAATCTATGCCCGAATAAAAACAAAAAAGAAAACAACAACACATCAATCCATGCAAAACCCATCAACAAAAACATTAGTATTAAAAAAAACTTGTAATAAATTAAGACAATGTACATTTTTATCAGCTGAGGAAGAGATTGAATGGTCGCCAGTACGACGAAGACCTCCGACAAACTCTCCGTTTGACACCACCACTTCCGACAAAGACTCCGACGAGCCATGATTCTCTAACTGGTGCTGTTCCATCGGAGGGTAAACTGGCGGCAAGATACACAAATATCAATGAGCCACTCTTATTAACATGCGTGTGTGTATAAGTGTATATATAGACGCACTGTTCTTCTGCTTGTTTTAAATCTAACGGTCGTAAATTAAAAGGGTTCGTTCCAGCTGATTGTTCATGTGATTTTTTTTTCTTTTTGTCACTTACGTGCGGTTTTTTTATAGTCTGTTCTAAAAATCGGTGATTAATAACTGATTAATCCCTCATCCGTAACTCGTCGAACTGATTAAATATCTATTAATTTCCGATTAATTCGATTAATCTCCGATCAATTCAATTAATCGCCGATTAATCTTTGTTCAGTGACTTCATCGATTAAGTCCGATTTACGCTCTTTACAACATTGGTAGTAAGATATTTAAATTTTTTTTTAATTAATTTTTTGTTGATTAAAAAAACGGAGCTCTCCAAAATTAATCAATCAATCAATATATGAATATTCAATTCAATATATTCTTAATGAGGGCCAGACAAAGGCCTGTTCAGAAATTGCCTGTTTTTTTATTTTTTTTCATCAAATACATGCTCGTATAAGATTAGCAAAATTTGGTAACATAAGAGCATCTCCAACCATCTAAATCCCTTGGCTAAAAGGTGAGTTGGCATACTTAAAATAAAAAAATTTAGCCAACAGCTCCAAAAACTCAACTCCAACCATACTTACCTGTTGTCTATAAATTTAGCCAACCTCCTATGGATGGCTAAATTTGTCGAACCTCTACAGGTCTGTAAGAAAATCTGTAGGAAGATTGTACATCATTTATTACCATATTGAACTGATATATTCTATTTTAACAATTTATAAATATTAATAACATACTATTTTTAAATTATAGCCAACCAATATAACCGATACCATTGAAGCAAAATGTCTTACAGGTTCAGCAAATTTTACATAATGTCTTACAGGTCCAATTTAGCCAACAATTATAACCAACGCCGTTGGAGATGCTCTAATAATTTATTCCTTTTTCTGTCCTAGTTCGACAGAAACAGTCAAGCAACCAACGTATTTAAAGTGTGTGGTCCAGATTAATTGGGCTTGAAAATGTAATGGGTTAGGCAGGTTTCTAGTTTTGTTTTGGTTTCGATTTGAGCCTTTGTCCATATACAGTGACTTTGGAATCAGAAACTAGAAGTAGAAATTAGTGTCTAACCAATTTTTTTACCATTGTTTCTACCTGCATACAACAAATCAATATTTTCATATAAGAAATGTCTTCACATATATAAATATATATAGACACGCAAAAGTGTATATATAGGCCGGTTTGGAAATTAGAGGTTTGGGGCAAAATTAGAGGTTTGGGGTGGTTTAGAGATTTGACCACTAGAATCCGCTAATACAAGTGTTTGGTAGTTAGCCGATTGAAATAGAGGTTTGGACACAAAAAGCTAATTTTGAAAAAGCTGCTTTAAGAAGTTTTTTGGGTTAGCGGTTTTGGTTTATGTTAGAAAAAACTAATCAATCAGCTATTTACCAAACAGTTTACGAGAAACAGCTAATTCATTCCGCTGCTAGTCAAAACATCTAATTCAATCCGCTAACAGCTAATAGCTAACAGCTAATTCTCAAACATGACCATAGTCTTATTTAACTATAAACTATAAGGGTCTTTATAGTGTGTGCCCAAGGGCACACATTAAGCACTAAATTTGATGAGTTTAGTGGATTTTGATTGGTGGAGTTGGTGTAAATGCAGGGGGGCCATCCATATTTATGATTACATGACCAATAAGAATGCACCAAACTCATAAAAATTAGTGCTTAGTGTGTGCCCTTGGGCACACCATAGAAAAACCGAAACTATAAACCCAGCTGAAATATCACTAATTTCTAAAACAAATACTACTAATTTCTCCAACAACCTCACCTCTGCCTCTCCCTCTGCCTCCTGCAGTTCCGCCTAGGTCCACGTCTAGCTCTCGCATCCCCATCCATGTCCACCACCACTTCCATGACCACCTCCATTATCTCTACCCCACCTCCATTACCTCCTCTATCTTTGTCACCTCCTTCACCATTTTTATCCTCTTCAAAACTCCAGTAAAATAATGAATTACAACAGTTTCATATGTCGGGAAATCTGAGCAGTCTTATCAGTTATGTTTTTAAATAATTTTAATCATGATTTTAAAAAATAATAATTATAGTTTTTTATCATAGAATTTTCATTATTGTTAGGTAACTTCTTTTTATTGATATACTTCAATTATTAAATATGCATATTATTCTTCAGCGGTGTCTTAACGTGATTTCCGTCTCATAGATTGTCTTATATGATGAGTTTGGGATCATATACTTTCTCCGTCCCATTCAATCGTATAAGTTATTTTTTGACACATTTTTTAAGATTTTTTTAAAATATAGGTTCATAATATATTTTTAAATTATGTTTTTCTGAATAAAAATTTGATGTTTAAACTTTTATCCAAAAAATGAAAATTTGAAAAAAAAAACATTATAGAACTATCTTTTACATTAACCTTTCAGACAATTAACATATACTCCCTTCGTCCCACCAAATTCTTTGCGCTGGGATGGCGGGCTTACACGCATTTTAAAACTTCCAGTTAACTATAGTTTCATAATTTATTTATTAATTTTTTTCTGAATAAAAATCTAAACATTGAATTATTATTTTGAAAAAAAAATTAAAAACAAATTATAAAATTACACTTAACAACATTTTTAAAATATTTATCGAAATTACATTCTACGATTTAAAAAATCTGATTGAACGGATGAGATACTGTTCACCGGACGGAGGGAACAGGAGGTTTTATGATATCCCGGTGAATGATTGTTGTCACAGTTGATGACTTTTAACGGTCCATTAGGGAAAATAGATTTTTTTGCCACCCAACTTATTATTTGTTTAGAAACCTACCACTGAACTATAACTTTTTTCTTTTTTGCCACTAATGTTAGGTTCGGATTTTTTTTTTGTCACTAACGTTAGGTTCGGATTTGATTATTAACACTATGTTATTCTTTTTAGATTTAATTGCATTTGGCACCTCTTTGATTTCAGTATGTTGCACATTGCACCTAATAGTTTTGGAATAACATAGTGTTAATAATCAAATCCGAACCTAACGTTAGTGACAAAAAAAAGTCTGAACCTAACATTAGTGACAAAAAGGAAAAAAATTATAGTTCAGTGGTAGGTTTCTAAACAAATAATAAATTGGATGGCAAAAAAATTTATTCTCCCTCTTTAATTTATTGAAATCTTCTATTTTATATATAAATGCTGCAACAAAAACAATATGTGAGCACAACTATATGCCTGTAACAACCAAAGTCTATGTAAGAAAGACCAAGCTAGAAAGACCAAGCAATTAATTATAAACTTGTAGTATCTTATTGCTTATTGCAGAAATGGAAGCACAAATAGTTGCAAGCGGTACGTGTTCCGCAATTTACTAAAAAACATTAAAAAGTATTTATTGTATTTTTAGCTTAGAAATTACTCTGGTGACTATTGGATATACTACATCATATGTAGGTCACATCATATATAGGCTGAGAATATAAGTTCTTGTGTATGATTATGAGGAATGCATACGGTTTGTGTCAAATGATATTCAGGATAACTTGATTCATG
Organism: Daucus carota subsp. sativus; assembly: GCF_001625215.2. NCBI lineage: Eukaryota > Viridiplantae > Streptophyta > Magnoliopsida > Apiales > Apiaceae > Daucus > Daucus carota. The sequence continues at coordinate 34,524,438 of NC_030389.2, forward strand.
TACAAGCTCTGCATGTTGGGGAACTTCTGTATTCGTTCTCGAGGAACAGCTGCCGGGTCCTGATCTTCTATGTGCTTTTTGCGTGTATCCAAAGTTCAGATACAATTGCTCGATCCTCTCTCTAATATTTGCTTGCCTGGAAATGGTAATTGTCTTGTGAATTTTTATTATGTCATCTTTTAGTTGCAGGTCATCGACTGGGCTTCCCTAACCAGAGTTTATGTAAGCTTTTTGTTTCTTGAAATATTGTTAAGGATGAGAGCTTAAGAATCGGCTCGATTGGTTACTTTAGCGAGTCATTTCGGATTTGGATAAGTCTGATATATGTGGACAGGTTTGAGTCCCAACATCTATTAAAAGTGCTGAATACAGAACTTACAGATATCCTAATGATATTTTGCAGCGAGTTCTTGTTTAGGTTACACTGACGATGTTCGAAAAGCTCATATACAGGCTGCTCCCCCCTTAATTTCCCTCTCATTTTCGTAAATACCCACGTAGAAAACCTGATATACAGGTTGCTCCCCCCTTAATTCCCCTCTAATTTTTGTACATACCCCTCTGAAAATGCTCTTTATGTACCCTATCTGCTGGTGGTGTGCGATCTCCTTTTTCAATGCCTTTTATATCAGCATACTGGCTCTGATACAATTCCATTTTTAACAACTCAAGTTTATAACACGGAGGCATTCTTAATAACCCACACTAAGTTAGTTCAGAAAAAATAGCAACTTGGTGCACATTATTTAGTTACTTACATCTATAAAGTCCTGAACATTTTAAATCTTATCAATGTGGAGGTTACAAAATTTATGAACCTCCTTGTATCTTATATTCTTCATATTCACATGTCCAAATCATGTCTCATTTAGAGGTCTTCCATCAATTGTATCATTGTTTGTAGAATATAATAAATAATTCACATTTGTTTAAAAATCGTTGATCGAGGATAGCATATGTATCACAAACTTTCACCAAACCTACCTAATATTGTAAGGTTACTCAGAGTTAATTTGAGAAAGGAAATCTCAAATTAACTTATGGAACTATATTTATAAAAAGTGGGAACCTTAAAATACGTGACAAGTAGTGGTAAAGAACTATAAAGTCAAGTGATGCCATATATTTGTGGAGTCTTAAAATAATTCATAAAACTAAATTTTTTAGGTTCTTAAAATATCTGTTAAACTCTCATACTTCAAGGTAAACTAGCTAAGGGACACATAGATGACTGTATATAATGTTATAGACACATATCATATCACTATAATATTGCAGACTGCCACTATATTTTTATAATGCTAAAAGAATAACATATTGTTAATAATCAAATTAAAACATAATGTTAGTGACAAGAAAAAATCCAACATTTTTTTAAGGAAAAAAAACCAACATTAAATTTTATTCAGAAAAAATAAAATAAAATAATTTTTGAAATTTTTCGGAGTCTCAAAATGGGTGTCCAACTCTCGTCCTCCAAGGTAAACTACCTAGGACACAACATAAAGATATAGACACATATCAGATCGCCATTATATTGCAGACTAACAATATATTTTAATAATACTAAAAAATAACATAGTGTTAATAATCAAATCCGAACCTAACGTTAGTGACAAAAAAAAGTCCGAACCTAACATTAGTGACAAAAAAGAAAAATATTATAGTTCAGTGGTAGGTTTCTAAACAAATAATAAGTTGGGTGGCAAAAAAATCTATTTTCCCGGTCCATTATGCTTTTAACGTGCTGACGAAGAATTTTCCTTTATTGGGATTTTGTTTTGTACGGTCTATCACCTACTTTTACTTGTATAAGACCAGCTGAAATTGAAATATGTAAAATCATATTTGCCTAATGTACTTCAACACTATCTAAATAGAGTATTTATTAAATCACCAACACATTCTGAAATCTTCTAGTCATTACATATTTTTAACTAACCTCTAACCATTACATATTTAATATTTATGAATAAGAAAATCATCTCTCTCCTTTCTTTGTTTTTCCCTACTTTTCCCTTTCTTTTTATCAAATTTATTATTAAAATAATAATATGGGAACGAATATAGAGAATGATATTGGAGTTGAGATTAAAAATAGATAACTTAAATTTCTAAAACTCATTAAGATTTATTATTTTATATTATTAATAAGTAATGTGATAGGAGTTGGCTCCAATTATTCCATTCATCTTCAATCGGATTAATTGTTGACTTCTACGCATAAGAGCAAGTCCAATGGTGAGCTATATCTTGTTCTATATCTATATTATAGCTCAAAATCAAAAAATTTCAACTCCAATGGTGTGCTAAACTTGGTGCTAAAATAGCATATTGCCATAGTTGGTGCTATATTTAGCACAAACTATAGCAATAGCTATAATTGCCACCTCATCAAAAAGTAAAAAAGTGGTGGGAAATGAATAATAAATAGATTTATATCTCAACCTATTCAAGTACATGAATGCACATATATTCATTTGGCACAAGATATAGCACCAACCATTGGAGTTGTGATATTATTTTAGCACCAAAAATCACTTTTTGGTGCTATATAATAGCAATAGCTACACTTATTTTTAGCTCACTATTGGACTTGCTCTAACTCAATACTCCTTCCTCCCTCTGAATAGTTTAATAGTTTACGTACACTGTTTGCACGTATTTTGAGACTCTATAAAGTATAGTTTCATAACTTTTTAAAAAAAAATCTTGAATAAAAATTTAAACATCAAATTTTTATTCAGATAAAAAAATGCTAAAAATATATTATGGGGCCGTTTGAGTGAGCTTAAAATAAGTGCTTCTTGCTTAAAATAAAAAAATGAAGTAGAAGTTAGTCAAGACTTATAAGTGATTAAAGTGTTTGAGAAAAAAGTAGAAGTCATAAAACAAAGTTAGGAATCGTAGCTTTTTATAAGTGCTTCTCGACTTTTTACACAAATGGTACGAATAAGCGCTTCTAACTTAAAAGTCCAGAAGCGGGGCTTAAAAGCCCCGCCAAACACCCACTATGTAACTATACTTAAAATGAGCATGAAAAAACGTGCCAAAAAGTAACGCAAAGAAATGAGGGGACATAGAGAGTATGAGTTATCCTTATTTACGTGATTTTTATTATTTTTTTATGTAAACAAAAATTTAATATTTTAAGTTTTATTTACAATAAAAATATTTAAAAATAATTATATAATTACAAAGTCACTTCGAATTATGTATTTTTAGTCGATTAACTCATAGTCCCTCAATTTTGTTTTTAGTTTTAATCAAGTTTTTGTAGTTATTTTCTTTTTGATTTCAATCTTATATTTTTCCAAACGACTTGACTGTTTTGGAAATTAAAATTTTGTTGTCCGAATCTCCGGAAACATCTTATATTTTTGTTGGCGACATAACAAATTTTCGTTGGTGGAAAGATCTTTTTCTACAAAGTTACGATCTTTCACAAAACTAAACACAACAAAAAAGCTATCGAAAACTTAAACCATATTCTAAATACGGTTAACTAACACTGTAATTTAATCGATTTGATTTAATTTTACTATACATATTTTGTAAAAGAGAAAACAAACACTTCACTTTACATATAGAGATCTAGGTTGTGTGCATATATAAGCACTTGGAGGCCCTGCTTATCAAATGAATGGCAACATGTGTTCGGACTTTGGAGTTTTTAAGAACTTCCATATTGTCACACTAAATTGTTTATAAATTTAGTCACGGTTTAGTGTTCCCCAAATGAATTAATACGAAAATGAAAACTTGCAATCAGCTATTGCTTTACCAACTCCCACAATCTTTTTTGTATAACGTACCGTGAGTAATGTTTTCATCAATATATGACATACCGGCCTGCTGCTGGGTTTTAACGAATACCCAACAATCAGGCTTCAAATTTCAGTTAATAATAACTAGATTTTGTAATCTGTCCGATATTTTTTAATTAGATGATTAATTTTTTATTGATTATAATTTTATTAATAATGATGACATCTCTGTATATATGATATCTTAAGAGCATCTCCAATAAACTCTTTATTTGAGCTCTTAAATTAAAAAATAAAGAGTCATGCCAAATTTTGACCTCTAAGAGACTCTTAGAGGCTCTTTAAAAGCTTAAGAGCCTCTTCTCTCTCTTCAATTGTAGGAGCCACTAGATAGCTCTTAACTAATATTTTATTATAAGTTTGTTCCACTTACTCTCTTTCTTTCCAATTTTTTTTTGTCTTTTTATGAGTTCAATGTACTTTTAATAATATAAAAATAAATAACGAGTGGATATAAAGAACATTGTTGGAGTACATGTACACTAAATTGTTAAGAGCTAATAATTTATATTATATTTAAAAGTGATTCCAAGAGTCTATTGGAGATGCTCTAAACTTATGTAAAAAAGTACTACTCCCTCCGTCCCAATGGATTGGACACGGAGACCAAGAAAAAGTGTAAGAAATGAGTAAAGTTAGATGGAAAGTGGGTAAAGTGGTAGGACCCACATATTTATTAATAATAGATTTGAGGTAGTGGAAGAAAGTAGTGGGTGTAATAGTGTTTTTATTATTATAGAATGAAGATAGTGGGAGAATGTAGTGGGTGAAGTAGTGTTTTATATTATAAAAAGTTGTTATTTTGAGAATGTATAGAAATGATGGGACATCCCAAAAAGGAAACTGTATAGAATTGATTGGGACGGAGGGAGTATTTTTTATCGACCCTGCGTGTTAGATTATGTGTTTGGACTGGCATGGTTATATTCTTGGATTTGGTGACTAATCACTAACTACTGAGCAAGTGAGCATACATGATAACATGCTACTCTACCAAGGAAGAAAAAACATAGAAATAGATTTACGGCCTACTAGTAGAATGTCTGCAACGACAACAACAGGAGTAGAATTTCCACACATCTTTTGTCTAAACTAAAGATGCCAGCTTTGAGATAATGATGGGAGTCGTGCAATTTTAAAAATCGTATGTATATTGGTATTTGGTGACTTTTTAGCATATACTTTTACGTGCTTTGACTGGGTGGTTAAAAATATTATTTTTGAAATTTTCTTTTTTTAATAAAAATATATAATTAAAATTTTAATTCACAAAAAAAATCAATTAAAAATAATAATTTTTACTAGCTGGTCAACCCACCTAAAAATATGTGCTCAAGTCAAAAGTGACATATAAAAAAAACAGAGGGAGTATATGATTTAACTTTTTATCACATATTTTTAAATATTTTGACTATCCAGAGAAAGCTGTTATTTATTAAAATTTTAAAAAAATTGTATTATGTTATTAATTATTTCTTTTTATTTCAAAAAAAAAAAATTCTAACTATACATTAACTATTCAGAAATGTTTGTAAAAAACACATATATTTCAAGATAGATAGATAATCAATTAGGAATTTGGTAATACTGTATTCTGAGACACAGAGATCGTATAGTCGGCCACCTTTACGTGGGCATGAGACAGTTTTTTAAAATATTCATGACTTGTGGCAATTACAGTAAATAATTACAATCGTATTCAATAAAACTCAATTATTTATATCACATAAACTGTAGACATGTGGCAGTACTAGAACCGTAACCTCCCCACCATGAAGAAGAGAAATTCATTTTACACGTTATTATCGTATTACTGCAGGGTCATTACATCGTTTAACATTAGGAAGTGTCCTCCTCTTCTTTCTTTTTTCTTATATAAATCCACATCAAGGTTGCTACTGTTGCTGGGCATTATGCCCATCGACTCGACACATATAAATCATAAAATTATATGTAGCGTTTACTCTCCCAAGCCTGGTTCGTTTTCGATGGCTGTACTTTCTTTCTTCTGAGAATAAGAGTTATTTTGATTTATTGAAGGTAATTTAATATTGACTAAATTGCACTGTTCATACCTGAAACTTTTTATTATTTCACTTTAGTGGCTCAAAATTAAAAGTGGCCAAATGCATGGCTGTAAATAATATTTTTAAGCAATGAAAGGGCTCCGTCCATTCCAAGTAGACGGCATTAACGGCAGGGTAATTTGATCCATTCATTTGATGATCATACTATCCATGTCTAGTAATAGTACCAAAACATGCAGTAAATTTATGACTTCACTAACAAAAAAGGTACTAGCTCACAAACAGAAGCTTCACAAAATAAAAATTAGTTCTTAAAACTGATAGTTTAGTTCTTTAAAGTAGTTTGATTATGGTGCCTTTTTTGCCCCACCAACTTTGTTCCCAACTCCCAAGCACTCTCTTTCATATGTTTCTGACCTAGACCGGTTTGTTGGAGCTTTCTGCATCTTACAAGTCCTTGAATTGTGGCCTTCTTGATTGCAATTCTTACACTTCACCTTAGACTTTCCAACATTGATTTCTCTCCCTTCTGCTGCAGCCTTTGTAGCCTCATCAGATTTCTATCACCAACATGACATATTTCATCAAATTATGATAGTATGTGAAGGAGAAAAATTAACTTGTGATTAAAGTCATACCCTTGCAGCACAACTTCTCTGATTATGACCAACCGCTTTGCAGTATGTGCAATGAACCTTTGTATTTGTCCTTTTCAATTTTGTAAGGTCCGCTGGCACATCATTTTTTTTATTTCTTTGGCCTCCCTGCAGGTATCTTCACAGCAGGAGCCAAGGGTTTTGGTTCTGGGGTATCTTCCCAGAACTCTGGACCAACTATTGGTTCTAAAGTATGGCCGTATAGCTACAAAATTAACAATAGTCAAGGATGTAAATTGATTATAGTTAAATTCACAACAAAGCTAAATTGATATACCTGCAAATAAGTTTCCTTCTTATAGCAATCATGGATGTAATTTTCCCATGGCTCATTCCTTAGTGCTATGCATGCACATGCATGATAGCAAGGCAAGCCTGTAAGGTCCCACTTCCTACATGCACAGGTTCTCTTTAACAAGTTCACCACCAATTCATGGCCTCCATCACTACTAGTGACACTGTAGGATGAACCTCCAGACCAAGTCACCACACAATTACCAGCATAATGTATAGACCTGTAGACATTTGTCATATGGTGAATTTAGTATATAAAATATGGCATTTGTCAATAGATTTGGATTAAATTTAGCATAAAGGTACATACTTTGTTAATTTTTTATGAGCACTAGGGCAAATGACAGCATTTGTAGTTATCATTTTATCTCTTCTGATCTGGATCCTCTTCATTATTGTTTTATGTAATTCTCTAAACATTGTGATGATGTGTAGGTCCCTCAACTTGCTCAGACTGCTATTAAATACCTCACAGTGATTGTTAACAAACATATCACTATGTGAGGTGGTCCTGAATGCAGACCTAGACCATTGCTCTCTAGGTTTTTGCATTAACCATTCATAACAATTTGGTGAGACCTGTAGAATTAACCATTCAAAGCAATAAATATTAACCTGTTTATTATAGTTAGGCATGTACAAGAATAATCATCATAGACATAAATGCATATGTACCTCTTTCATCTGATTCATATGCAAATTAAACTCCGATAGAGTAGTGGCTCTAGCAGCTTTCCACAATAAACGCCTCAATGCCAATCCTTTATACTCTTTGTGCATGTTCTGGAACAAGTGCATGACACAAAACCGGTGTTCAGCTTGAGGCACAATTGACTCCAATGCATGTATTAATCCCTGATATATTATATATATAATGACACATATTAGATCTTCAAAGTATGTATGTTGTCATATATGTATATATATTGAAAAACAATTGATTGTAAGAATATTACCTTCTACCTATCTGAGATAAAAGTCCACTCCTTATCTACTAAAATTTGCAGGTCTTGGCATAAAAAATTTAAAAACCAAGTCCATGAATCAGTTGTCTCAGACTCCACAACTCCCCAAGCCACTGGATACATACCATCGTTTGCATCCACACCTACAGCTGAGATAAGTATGCCACCGAAAGGGCCTTTAAGGTGGCATCCATCAAGTCCCACAATCTTTCTGCAGTGTGCTTTAAAAGCTTTTTTCAGTGGTCCCAAACACAAATAGAACCTCAGGAATCTTCCACTCACTTGCTCTGGTTCTGGATTTTCAGTTAATATCTTGACAGTAGTCTCTGGAAGAACCTTCTTCAACTGGTAACCATACTTCCATAAATCTGCATATTGCTCTTCATGTGTTCCATTTATTCTTTTCAATGCCCTAGACCTTGCCCTGTAAACTGCATGTTTGCTCACATTACATTTTAGGTCATTGACAATTTTCTTGTGAAATGCACTGATGGGCCAAGTAGGATTCATTCTGATTTCCATCTCATAATAATCTGCTATCCACTTGGAGTTGATTTGCTTCTGATTGAAGGTAGGCATACATGTGTGCTTATTCACATATGTTTTAATCTGGTAAGTTACAGATCCTTTATGCATTGGAGATGCATAAATTTTCCACCTACAGGGTGGTTGACACACATATTGGACCTTCTTTCCAAAATTTCTGCAATTTATGATTGGCCTCCTATTCATAATGGCATATTTTTTAACTGTTTCCCTAAAAGTCTTGGAGTTTTTAAAGCACATTCCTCTCTGAAAAACAGGGTTCACCATGTTTGCATCTTCATTAAACACAGGATAATTGGTTTCATCCTCATTTGTGTTGTTGGCCGCAAATCTCTCTTCATCTGAACCTGCATAGACACTTGAGTGATCACTTTCATTCCCTACCTCAGTATCAACATCATATCTCACTTTCTCACCGGCAACCTCATCAACATTGGTATCGAACAACAAGTCATCATCACTCTCATCCTTGTTTGAATGGTCAGAGTGGAAGCTTTCTTTACATGTGTCACTGTCATCACCGTCACCCTCATATTCTTTATCTGATCTATTATCACTATCACCCTTGTATTCTTCCTTATCTCTTACTACATCTTCTTTAAATTGTGTACTATTGTAGTACTCTTCAATAAACACCCTGCACCCACGATAATACTTGGCAGCCTATACCAGTAGGTATGAAATCCTCCGTATTCTTCTAGTTCTTTCATCATTGAAATCAATTCTAGTAAACTCATTTCATCTCCATTACAATTGTCAAAGTAATCAACCTTGCCATTTACATATTTCTTCGGGTCATACTGCATCTCTCCACCATGAATCATTTTTATAGTAAAATATTCACAATCTGCATTTCATTGTAATCTATTTATTATCTCACAACTCAAAATTAGAATATCTACTACACAACTAAAATCATAGCATACACAATTATAATAAACAAGTAAACAAGAAGAAAGAAATCCTAAACCTAATATAGAAATATTATAGGGTTCCACAACTAAAATATGTTTCGATCAAAAAGAAAGTTAATAATCGAACATACATATCAACAATAACACCGTACTCACAAAACCCTCAAATCTAATAACACGGTATATATAGAATTGTATGGATCAAGTAAAAGGATGTACCTGTATATTTGGGGCTTTCTCGAGGTTTGTAAACATCGGCATTTTTTTTCAGCCTTCGATGCCATGTCATTTTGAAGTCGAAGGTCGAGTAGAAGGAATAGTGAAAGGTGTAGTCGAAGAGGAGGCAGTTGTATTATGTGAGAGAATTGGAGGGAGATGGGTGTGTTTTGTGACTGTCTGTTTACATACATGACCCAATTAACCTTACACTTGCGTGCTATTAGTTTTTACATCAAACGGCGTTAAAAAAATTTAGACAGGAGTGGGGAAGAGCCCTTTTATTGTTTAAAATAATATTTATAGCCATGCATTTGGCCACTTTTAATTTTGAGCCACTAAAGTGAAATAATAAAAAGTTTCAGGTATGAACAGTGCAATTTAGTCAATATATTTAAAGAAATATTTCAATACACTATTTTTCAATTTTTTTCTTTTTAAATAAAATATAGATGTCAAGTTTTTATTTAAATTTACACCTCAAATTATGGTGGTGTTTGTTTACAAAAAGCTGGAGCTGCTTCTTCTGATTTCTGTTTCTGTTGACCCGTTTGTTTAAAGGAGTAGAAACACTTAATTTGGAATAGGGGTTTAGAAGATAAAATTTTGTGCATACCACGAGCCGGAATGGCTATGAAAAAAATGTAAAGTACAGATTGGTTAGATAAAAATACTTTCATCATTTAAATCTTGAGAATATTTGAAAACGCGTATTTCATTTTAAATGAAAGATTTCAGAATTACAGAATTTAAATTGTCATTTGAAATTATCAAATTTATATTAATATTTGAATTCTGAATGTCGTGGATTTCAAATGAAATCCAAATTAATATTATCAAACAAAATTTTGCTCAAATTCAAAATTTTAAATAAAATCCAGAATCTCATACGCATGCCCAGGCTTTTTATAAATAGAGATAACAACTATATTCATGTTAATTTATTAACCCATTTGGAGTGTTCAGTGACGGATTGTTGAGTCCGTGTGCTTCTAATCGTAAATGCGAGATGTGCATATTAAAATGTACGCGTATGTGATACTTTTACTGATATTCGATTTTACAAAATAATCTGTTTTGTAAATTTGAAAGTTAATCAAACATGCTTATGTTGTAGTGCAGTAAAAAAATAAAGAGTACGAAAAGAAAATGTTATATCTAGAGCATTTTTGTTATATCCAGAGCAAAAGAAGAATGAAAAGACAAAACTGTCCCCTGCATACACAATAAACAACTGTTGGAAAAAATTCATGTAATGGTAATTTCGTCTTTCATGATTTGTTGTTTTGGAAATAAAAAAAGAATTTTGGAAATAACATTTCCCCGGAAGGAAATAGCAATGACAAGGAAATGAGATTAGCATGACCGCAACTTGAAAGTTAGTGGCAATATCACATGTCCTTGCGGTGTAGCCTTTAGAATTTTTAAAAATATTTAATAATATGATTGTATTTAAAAGGGAGACATGGTATAAATTATTGTACCAGGGATGTTCTTTCCGTATTTTAGTCAGACGGGAAAGAGAAGCTACGAGCAAAAACACATGCAAGGATCACCTATTTTCAACGCCTGCGAATTTAAAGTAGTGAAAGCTGCATGTATATATTTGTATACATGGCATGCTTCGATCACAATTATAAGGCGTAGGTCCACTGAACCATTTATTTTCACTTTTGTTTTCTGCGTACTTACAAAAACAGTAAATAAAAGTAATCATGTTATGGTGACTATTTAAGTTTTGTACATGAGTTGGGCAAAGACGAACTTGAAGATGTTAAATTTAAAAGACCGATAAATATTTAGGATATATAAATTACTAGAATGTTTGTTTGGGGTCATGTTCATGTAAAACTATTAGTTACAGAACTCTTAGAATCGTTATGTTTATAGTATTAGTTTAGGTTCTGCAGCAAAACTGCACGTGAAAAAAAAATACTCCCTCCGTCTCAATTTATAGGTCTAGTTTGGAAAGAAAATTTGTCCAAAAATACTTGTCCCTCTCTTCTTTCGATACAAATTTATCTACATATTAATTGTGATTTTTTTGAAACTCAACAATATTCTCACTTATCAATGCACTAATTAATGAAACATGAGATAAGATTCCATATAACCAACTTTTTTCTTAATATGGGTGTTTATTCCAAAATGGACCTATAAATTGAGACGGAGGGAGTATCTTACTTATGTATTATATTTTGAAACTATTTTTGAACACACACAACGATGCAAAAACATTATGTATTTAGATTTAAATCTTGAAAATCTATGTAAAATATAGGTTGTGCAACAAAACCTTAATGATTTTGTGATTCTATTTGAAGCATTTGTTCTCTCTTGAGAGCGATTCTGTTTGTATAATATATTTTTATCAGTTATATAATATTTAGATAATTATAATTATGATAGTTTAGTGATAATTTAAAAAAATAAAATATACAGTAATAGATAAGAAGTAAAAGTTACTGGGGGAAACTAGTTCCCTCCAGCTCCATCTTCCTTCCGGATTTCTGGTTACACACTGCACATATAACCAAACACAGGTTTACTATTTACACGCGAACTGTAAGAGCAACTTCAAATGAGATGCCAAAAAGAGTGCTACAGTGCCATATGGCATGACACTTTTGTTGGCTCTCCATTTGAGTGGAAGGAGTGTCAAACAAAGTTGTCAACTTTGGCACCCTCTAAAAAAGAAAATTGTATATATCACCATAAAGATATTATAGTTTCCTATCTTGTTATATATACTTATATTTGTACAAATATGTGGCAACTTTGGTTGCTAATCATTGGATCAAATTTTTATGTAAAAGTTGCCAAAGAAAATAGATAATAAAATAGTCATGTTAAACAACTTTAGTTAGAACCGTTAATTGAAGATGCTCTAACATTCTAACATGATTCCACTTAAATTCATGTTTTTATGCAACTACAAAATCGTGGAAACAAACAAGATCAATGTATTGAACCCACAGTTGCCGGTACGTTCTGGCCATTTTAGTATTTTTATTTTTTACTGCATGTAAAAAGTTAATACAAGCAACGAAATTGTACGTACATATATATAAGTATCCCCTACATATATGTCTATACAATTTATGCAAGAGAAATATTACAAGTAACAAAAATATGAGTAATAAACATTTAGCCTCTGGTCCTAATAATTGTAATAGTGCCTCTCCCTTGTGTCTGAATTTTGGTTAGAGCCACCACAGCCTTCCCGGAGAGACCATGTCCGTGGGGTGATGCTACCGGCCGGCAGGCAAAATCCCCCACCGGATGCCTCACCGGCCTCGTTGGAGTCATCGAAATTCTTTCGTTAATGTCGTTTAACGTTATTTCGCCTTCTTTGCCTCCCGGTTTAACCACTGCAAATGGATAAACTACCCTGGTCATGATCACCTCCTTCCTTTTCTTCAAATAATCTCCGTCCCCTAGTAATTTGGCCGAAAAAAATCATTAAACAGAATTTTAAATGAAATCCAAGCTTCCAAACATGTCATTTTTATTGTGCATGTTCATAGTTACAATCCGGCTCATCTAAAATTTTATAATACAATATAATATTATCATAAAGTCGACAAATGATTAAATAAACAGAGAATAAAGGATTGAAAAATGAAAAAGATAAAGAGAAATGTATTGCATATAGACATGCTTTGCGCCAACTGCCTATATTTATCTTCGCTTCTTCTTTTTTCAATCTTCATACCGTTTGCTGTATGACAGTGTATGTATCACACTCCCATTTAAATATCCATTAAGTGTGCTAGAAGTTATATATTCTAAAGAGGTACAAAAAGTAAACAATATAAATGAGTATTATATACTATCATATATCAGATACGAAATAAGCACGATAAATATGTCATATCGCTAACAGTAGATAATATATACATTTCGCAAACTAAGACTACAATTTAACAAAAATTAATACAGGAAATACAAAAGATAAATTACATACCGACTAAAAGAGGGGAATAGGCAGCTAGGGAATCTAGGGACTGAGAAATGGACCCGGTCTGGACTGAATCTTTGCTGTTTGGTGAAGAGGAGGATGAGCACAGATTATTATTGCCTTCAAAAGCTGGTCTTGCCTCTTCTGGTGATGCTTCCACATCTCTATTATTTTCATTTTTCATCTTGTCTGTACATAATGCAGTAATAATTAATAAATATTATTAAATAAAACATTCCTTGATTTTTATCATTTCAACTTAAAACAAAAATTACTCACCTTTCACTTTATCCATCTCATTTGTCTGATTAAGATCACCAAAATCTCCAGGATAAATCTGGCTTAAATTCTCCTTCCAGCAACTCTATATAAAATAATAGAGTGACATTCAAATGTAGATATATTAGTACATGTATTCAAATTATATATTGTCTACTCTATGCAATAATATTATCATATTACCGCATGCATGTACGGATCCCTAACAAATGATTATTGCATCATACTAATCGTTTATTATGATCGCAAGAAATATGCTGCAACAATCAGACCCGAGTCTTGTAATTACCTCAACAGGGCAGGCAGAGTAGTTTGTTGGTTCTTCTGAGAACAGCAGTAGCCTTCTCCTTTTAGAGCTAAATTCAAGCAAAGCATCTTGTAGATAGCCAGTGGAATAATCAGAAAGATTATCAAGTGCTGAGGAATATGGTAGACTGTTAATGCTGCCCATCCCAACTGCATTTATACACCAATGAATGTTACCAATCATTAGCACACATAAATACACTACAGTGATGACAAAACAGAAAAAAAATAAATTACATGAATGAGACATATCCGCATTGAAAACCCCAAGATTCTGATATTCCCAGCCAAGAGAAGAAGAAGAGTAGAAACTGGAGTTTGCTATGGAGTAAAGATCTTCCATTTTATCACAAACTGACCATAATTCAAATGCAAATATGTGTGAATATATAGAGTTGTTAAAGACAAAAAATTAAAATTAAAATAAAGGGAAGAAATGTGAAAAAGAAGTGAGTCAGTCAACTGCAATCACTGAGAGAAGAAAAAAGAAGAAGCAGATTTATGGGTTTCTTGGGATTCGAAAAATGTGGGCATTTCCACTTTGAATAAATTATGATATTCTAAGAAAGGTGGTTATGTGGGGATTAAATAATTGCAGTGGTTATGATTTTATGTTTGGTTTGGTAACATGTAAGGTTAAAATGGTTAGAAAGTAAGGAGGACAAATTTCGAAGAGACATAATTCAAATTCAGCTTTTCTTTTTTCTTGTTTTCTGTCTTTTTATTTTATCTTTTTACTTTTTTCTTCAGTTGTGTGGTGGTGAACTAACTGTTCTTCTTTTCAGTGATGAATAATACACTATACAGTGTTTTCAACTTTATTTCACATTCTTGGTTATATTTTGTAGGGTCATTTGATGGAACAAATGTGGATTTCCGGTGTTTGTTCTTTATTCTTTTGGAGGTTATTTGATCTAACTCTAATGGGACCGTGAGACTTTCATGAAACAGTTTGTTTTTCTATTTTTTAAAATTACAATTCCATTCAAGCCAAATTATTAGTCGATTTAAATTATTTTTATTGCATGTGTTAAGGGAAATTGAAAAAGTTATTTGCATACTAAATTTTCATTCAAAAAATAAAATCTAGAGATTAATTAATGAAGCTATTTACGCTTTTGTCACTCAAAATGTCTAACTTTTTTAATAATTTACTAAAAAAAAACTACTTCCTTCGTCCCAATTAAAATGGCCATATTTCTAATTTGGACACCTATTAAGAAATTAATTTTAAATGATCATATTTTTCACCATTTTTACTTATATTTATTGTAACAATTTCTATAGGAATAGACAGATCATACATTAGCAATGATAAATAAAATTACATAATTTTGAAAGATTGTTGATAAATATTTTACTCCTCTCGCTTATTTGCTTAACCTGCGTACAAGAGAAGTATATATATCTATAACATTTTGTGTGTAATATTAAATTTTATTATATATAATTTTTGAAGTTAACGTATGAACTAATTTCCTAAAACAAACTGATCTTATCATTGTGCGCGTTTGGCGCCGGCTCATAAGCCCAGCTTCTGAATTATAAGTTACTTATTTGTACTATTTGTGTAAGAAGTCAAGAAGTACTTAAAAAAAGCTACGAATACTCGCTTTTGTCTCACGGCTTCTACTTATTTCCAAAACACTTTTATCACTTATAAGCCTGCTTCTAACTTCTACTTCACTTTTTTACTTTAAGCAATAAGCACTTATTTTAAGCTCACTCAAACGGCCCCAATTATCTTAATCATTTTATACTAGTTGTAAGTACAAAATCAATATACTTATATAAAGGAGAAGCGAGGGGCGTGTAGGTGACGGCGTGGCGCCTCTCACATCGCTCCGTTCTATTTTTCTAATTTTCTGGATTTTTTGGATGAAAAATATCAAAAATTAGAACTACCGTTTATAGTTTCGGATATATTGGAAGCAAGTTTCAGAATCTGATTTTGTTTCAAATTATTTATGGAATATAGCAGCTTCAAAGTTTTAATCTGATTTTGTTTCAGATTATTTAATTATGGGAAAGAATAGCACACAAGTCTCTCTGCACCTATAAATACCCTATAGATTGTAGGGTTTTGGATCATCTAAACACAACATCCTTTCTCACAATACAACAAACCTACCTCTCTCTGGTGATAGAGGGGCGTGTATGTGGCACCTCTCACATCACTTCATTCTATTTTTCTAATTTTCTGGAATTTTTGGATGAAAAATATCAAAAATTAGAATTACATTTTTTAGTTTCGGGTATATTAGAAGCAAGTTTCAGAATCTGATTTTGTTTTAAATTATTTATGGAATATAGTAACTTGAAAGTTTTAATATGATTTTGTTTCAGATTATTTAATTATGGGAAAAAGTAGCACACAAGTCTCTCTGCACTTATAAATACCCCTATAGATTGTAGGGATTTGGATCATCTAAACACAACCTCCTCTCTCTCAATACCACAACCCTACCTCTCTGTGGTGATAGTTCTCTTGCTTGATTTCTAACTCGGAGGTGCCGTTATTCTTCAACCATCAGTGAAGGCTGTTTATACAGTATTAAAAAAATAAAGGTTGTTGCAAGTAAAGTAGCTATAAACCGTTATATTGGAGTCGACAAATCCAAACACGAGAAAAAAATATAGTCTTGACATGATATTGATGGTTGATATCAATAAATTAACTATTAATGATGTATGTTTGTTGGTTATTCTTTTATAATATTTGTTTTGTTCATCGGACATGTTTGTTTTTGTTAATTTTTATATGATTTACTTTGTATACAGGAAAATATTATTCATACATTATCTGTTTGCTCTGTTCAAGCAACTTTTAAGAGGATAGTTATAGACCGCTATCTCATAGATTGAAGTTAGATGTTTTTGTGCACAATCAATCCAAAAAAATTGGAGGAAGGTGATAATGTAAGAACTTGATTACTTTTCAAAAAAAAAACAAATAAGATTAAGATTCGTCATGCTTTAAATTGTTAATTACGTGTATAAATTTTATTTCATTTTTTCATCATGAATTATAGTCCAATTTTACAATTTTATATATTAGTATTGGTATTATATCAAGATTTTTATAATATAAATTTATTTTATCGTACAAATATTAATTTTAAAACATTATTATATTTTTTATAGACAGCCACAAAATTATTTTATTTTACAAATATTAATATTAAATCATTAATATAATTTTTATAGGCCGCCACAACGCGCGACTTCTCAACTAATTTATTCTAATTTCAACTTGGGCCTATCTATATATTTATAGACAAACAAGCTACCTTTACTCGTTTCTCTGATATATTACACTAAAACCATGTCTTAGATCCATTTATGACGATTCAAATCATATGACCACAAAGAATTTATCATCCTTCAACTTTTGAAAACAATATCAAAGCCCAATATAAGTTGAGCTTTAACATTTCATTTACTAACAAGAAAACTATCAAGAGAGTTAAAGCTATATATTGTTCAAAAAATGGATGTCATCTTACATTAACTCCATAATTTAACATTATTAAACTATTAAGATCTAATTTTAACATTAAAACGACAAAAAAAATTCAAACATAATAACACAAATGAGTTTCAAACGTGAAAACGTCGTTACTTAGAAAAAGACTTGATATAGTTGCAATAAAATTATTAATTATACTAGTAATGTAAATTCTAATTTATTTTAAAAAAAAGTTATAAAAAACTTGTATCATGCATAACAATTTATTTTAACCTGTTTGAAAGAAAAGAATAAATGTGAGTAATGAGAAGAGAAATATTTATTTTAAGCGAATATGGTACGTACTTTTGCAGGGCCACCAGCAGCATGCGGGGTTGTCGACCCAAGAACAATAACCCGACCGCAAAGATTTGGTTGAATAAGTGGCCCAAAGTGTCGGGTTCTTTCTCAATATTTGTATAGTCTATTCAATGATTATTGAATTTTACGTGGAAACTTGTTCATTATCTCTGTTTTCATTAGCTCTAAAAAAAATCATTTGTTAAAAAAATTGATTAATTTTTAAGATATATTTATAAATTTATTATTATATTTAGTTTGACTAAAAATCCTCAAATTTGACTAAAACATTTTTTGATAAATTATAAACCGATAGATTAATCAATTACTCCCTCTGTCCCTCTCATTTCTTTACCGTTACTATTTTGGGATGTCCCTCTCATTTCTTTACATTACCATAAATAGTAAGTTTTTTCATCATTACACCCACTATCTTCCCCCACTATCTCATATTTAATAATAAAAACTACTATTACACCCACTACTTTCCTCCACTATCTCAAATCTATTATTAAATATTGATGGGTCCCACCACTTTACCCACTTTTCATCTAACTTTACTCATTTTTCATACATTGTCTTGGTCTCCGTGTCCCCCTCCAATGTAAATAATTGAGGGGGACGGAGGGAGTAGTTTTGTTTCCGATTTTTCACAACTATATTACGTTCTGTTAATAGTGTTATTCTGATGTTAAAAACGAACCAAATTGCATACTACAATGTTATCTGCCAGAGTTTCATTCTCCGCAGGTTGCCATTTTTTAAACTCCTTTACCTGATTAAATTTTGAATTTAGGAGTCGCATAATTAGCTATATTGCTCTGATTCATTGCAAGTGTTCTGTTCACCTGCTTCGGACCTTGCTCACAAGCAGTTGTGGGGTTAGGATTTCGTTTATATAAAAAAACTAGTTGAGACTCCGCGCGTTGCGGCGGCCTATAAAAATTATATTAATGATTCAGTATTAATATTTGTAGAATAAAATAATATTGTGGCTGTCTATAAAATGTATATTAATGTTTCAAAATTAATATTTGTAGGATAAAATAAATCTATATTATAAAAATCTTGATGTGATACCAATACTAATATATAAAATTGCAAAATTGGAGTATAATTCATGGTGAAAAATGAAATAAATTTATACACGTGATTAAACATTTAAAACACGACGAATCTTAATTTTATTTGTGTTTTTTTAAAAAAAATAATCATGTTCCTACATTGTCCTTTTCCTCCAATTTTTTTGGATTGATTGTGCACAAAAACATGTAACTTAAATCGGTGATAGTGGTCTATAACTACCCTTGTTTGTAAGGACCTTTATTTTTTAATACTGTATAAACAATTTTCACTTAAAAGTTGCTTAAACGGAGCGAACAGATTATGCATGAGCAATTTTTTCCTGTATATAAAATAAATCATATAAAAATTAACAACAAACATGTACGATGAACAAAACAAATATTATAAAAGAATAACCAATAAACATACATCAATAATAGTTAATTCATTGATATCATTAACAAACTTACATTACTAATAGTTAATTTATTGATATCATCCATCAATATCATGTAATATCATGTGAAGACTATATTCTTTTTCCGTGTTTGGATTTGTCGACTCCCACAGTCTATAACACCTTTGCTTGTAACAATCATTATTTTTTTAATATTGTATAAATAACCTTCACTTATCGTTGTTCTTCTAGAACGACACAACCGAGTTAGAAATCGAGCAAGATAACTATCACCAGAGAAAGATAAGGTTGTGGTTAGGGGTGAGCATTCAGTTCGGTTAACCGAAAACCGTACCGAATAACCGAATTTTTTTCGGTTCGTTTAACCAAATTATATAATTCGGTTCGGTTTTCGGTAGTGAAATTTTTGAAATTCAGTTTTTCGGTTATTCGGTTATTAACCAAGGTTAACCGAAAAACCGATCCGTTAACCAAATTTTCAATATTTATTATATTATTAGTATTAATATTACATACATATCAGTTATTTTACTTTTTATAGTTGTTATATGAAGTGTCAATCCTATAGCTTCAGTAAGCTTCATATGCAATTCACTCTTGGGCAGTTTCATTTGTCATTCACTCTGCTTAGATTTACCAATGGACAAAGCAAAGCATGAGAAACTTAGCTTCTGGCTCTGGCCGACGTCCGTGAGTTTGCATAAAAGCATAAGAGATCACTTAATATTTGCTTAGTTTTGGACAAATGAATTAGTTTAATAAATTTGGATGTAACATGAATTCATATCAAAGCTGCAGTAGATATTAGCAGGGAAATAGTTTAAAATTCGGTTTTCGGTAATAACCGAAATAATAGTTTCGGTTTCGGTTACAAACCGAAAGAATTTCGGTTCGGTTTTCGGTAGTTAATTTCTGCTTATTTCGGTTTCGATTAACCGAAAAAAAGTTTGGTTTCGATTTCGGTTAACCGAATACTCACCCCTAGTTGTGGTATTGAAAGAGAGAAGGTTGTGTTTAGATGATCGAAAACCCTACAATCTATAGGGGTATTTATAGGTGTAGAGAGACTTGTGTGCTATTCTTTCCCATAATTAAATAATCTGAAACAAAATCAGATTAAAACTTTTAAGGTACTATATTCCATAAATAATCTGGAACAAAATCAGATTCTAAAACTTGCTTCTAATATACCCGAAACTAAAAAAGGTAGTTCTAAAAATCAGATTAAAACTTTCAAGTACTATATTCCATAAATAATCTGAAACAAAATCAGATTCTGAAACTTACTTCTAATATACCCGAAACTAAAAAAGGTAGTTCTAATTTTTGATATTTTTCATCCAAAAATTTCAGAAAATTAGAAAAATAGAACGGAGCGATGTGAGAGGCGCCACCTACACGCCCCTCGCTTCTCCTTTATATAAGTATATTGATTAGGGATCTTTTTAAAAATACCCATCTGTAAAATTATTTTTTTAAAAATACTACCATCTTTTTCATTGTTTTTAAAAATACCTTTTCATAAATTTTTTTTTTCAAAAATACGATTTGCAACTTTTGCAACCTCATTTGCAACCTTGGGCGGCGCAGCCGTAAAAGTTGCAAATGAGGTTGCAAAAATTGCAAATAAAAATGGAAAGTTGCAACTGTTGCAACTGCAATTGCAATTAGTTCAACTGAAAACTGTAAGTTGCAAAAGTTGCAACCTCAGTTGCAACTAAATGCAACTGAAAACTATATATAGTTGTAAATGAGGTTGCAAAAGTTGCAAATGAGGTTGCAACTGCAGTTGCAACTTTTGCAACTTCATTTGCAACCTCTTGCAACTGAAAACTATATATAGTTGTAAATGAGGTTGCAAAAGTTGCAAATGAGGTTGCAACTGCAGTTGCAACTTTTGCAACTTCATTTGCAACCTCAGTTGCAACTAAATGCAACTGAAAACTGTAAGTAACAACAGATGTATGGTGTGCCCCTGGCGGGGCCATTAGATTACAATAGAATCAACTGAATGCAACCATATGCAACTGAATACAACCATATGCAACTGAATACAACCATATGCAACCATATATGCAATTACAAATCCTAATTTCAAGTTCCATATGCAACTGAATACAACCATATGCAACCATATATATATATATATATATATATATATATATATATATATATATATCGATTCCGAAAATGAGGTCGAAAATGACATTTGAAAACTTGAACTTGAAATCAGGAATTCAGCTGCATATGAAGTTGCAAAAGAGGTTGCAACACGGCTGGCGCCGCCTGTAGTTGCAAATGAGGTTGCAAAAGTTGCAAACAGTATTTTTGAAAAAAAAATTTTATGAAAAGGTATTTTTAAAAATAATTCTGGAAGGTAGTATTTTTGAAAACAATAAAAGAAAAGGTAGGTAGTTTTGTAGATTTCCCTTAAAATTATACGATCAGTAATATTCGCGACATACTAATACATTGTTGAAAATTTAATTTATTAAAATGGACTAAAATTTTAGAAGTGAATTTAAATTTAATATATTTAACATTGTAGGAAAATAAGAAAAGAGGAAAGGAGTCGGGAGTATTTAAGCCCCCGATCACCCCTTCTAATTCCGGCACTAGTCACAAGTTCACACAATCTCTCTGGAACCATGAACCCTGCTACGGAGAATGCAAAACAAATCAATAAATTACGTTAAATCATAAGTCATAAACTCCGTCAAACGGGCTTGAAGTCTAGCACTGTGGATTCATGTCAATGTTGATGGCATTCCTGCATCGTATATGGACATGGTGGTTGAAAGTTATTTTCCAGGGCGCCTGCCTCTTCACAGAAATAGCCTGATCACCAAATTTATCAGTTTTAGTTGTTTAATTCCACAAGTAGAATTTATCGGTGGGACTGCAGACTTGGGTATGAAACACAACACAGAACATCAGCAACTCAAGTAAAAACTGGGGAGTACTAATGAGCTGAAGTGATCCTTTTTACTATACTTTTTGATTAAAATACTAGAACCCTTGCATTGTTGTGGTTAGGCATCTTGAAAGAGTGGCTTCTCAAGTATAGTCTTCCCAGAATGTTTATGAAATTTCTAAATGCCAGAAATCTATTTGGTGCAAATATCTGCTTTTGTTTCAAGTTCTGGTGTCATCATATTCACAGCTTGAATTTTTCTACAAGTCCGCCGATGCAATGCACTCGCAACATGTTATTTTGGATTATTAAGAGCACTTCATCACTGCATCAGCTTCTTGTTCAGCTAATAGCCTCGCAGTTAACACGGCTAACTTTCTCTGCCATTCAAAAAAATCGATAAAAGTTTAAAAGATGGGCTACAAAAGAAAACAATTTTCTGCACCGTGCAGGGCTGCAACAAATTCTTTAAAATAAACACAAATGCTAAAACAAGATTATTTTTTGTCTGGTAGATAAGAGTTAAGACAAGTAAAATCTCATATTGAATAATTACTGGGCTTAGTTCTTTATTTGACTGGTTAGATTCTTAGTTCTATGCAAGGGCGGACCCAGGAAATAAATTCCACCTGGGTTACTTTTAGAAGAAAAAAAAATCTTAACTCGATTCTATAAGACAGGGATACTATAATAACAATAATAAAAATTTATCTCACAACCATAGCATAAGATAAAACACGATAATTTGATATCATATGTACATCATCGGAGCTCTCATTTTAAATTTTTTTATGTTATTTTCTCTCGTGACTAATGTTTGCATAAAAGAAATGGGCTGGCGACACATTTTTTCCTGGACTGACTTCCAAAAATCTGGACTAAATAATGGAAAATCATATATGGCCGGATGCGATTACCAATTTTCAAGGTCCTCCTGTTGCATTTTCAAATATGATATACACGACTTCATATTATAAAAATACTTATATAAGTAGAATTAAACTTCTTCTTCGCCTAGCGAAAGATGATCAGCAGAAATCTTGAATGCTGCTACGTGCATGACTACTCCAAAAAATACACAAAGGGAAGAAAAGTGCAAAGCCTTTCTCTATCACTTTATGCCTTTTTATATTCAAACACAAAAGTATGACCTAACTCCAATCTTTAATATTACAAGCACGTAAAGTCAATGAAAGTTAGGTTTTAGTTTTTTCTGCCTTGTGCCATTTCTTCTTATATCTAATCTTTTTGTGTGCGGACATGAAATACCTAGAGCCACATTCCACCATATATTATAGATTGATTATACTCCATGTCTGAATCAATCATTCATACTTCAAATTTTCAATTGCTTTTTGGTACAACTTAGTCAAAGCCAAAATAATACACAATTTATTAGCATTTCATCATATAGTGTAAGTATGTATCATCCCCTACTATATACATGACTAGTAATTATTACTACTATGTATGACTAGTTCTCGTTTGAACTGATTTTTTAAATTGTTTAATAATATTATTAATTTTGTGAAACTTTCAAATAAATAATACAATAAAAATCATTATAGTCTTTACATAACATATCATATATAATTAGTTACTAGTATATATAATTTGAATTCGAACTTAATTTAGTGAGAGACAATTATAAAGCATAGGCTTGATTAATATATGACTCGAAATTATTACTTTCCTGAGGATGGAAAGGAAAAAATTCTTTTATGTTTACAGGTCAAATCATATATAAACATGATCAAGATTTAAGGGGTGGCAATTTCTTTTCTTTTTCTCGGTTTTTAAAAGTTTATTTTGTCTTCTATCGGTTTGTCATTAGTAAGGAAAGCTCAGTATGGTTCAATGAACTGCGTTAAGATTTGAAATATTCCTTCTTTAGTGTGTGTTTGTTACAAAGTATATTATAGCGCGGTCCAGAACATATATAACATGTTTTCTTTGACTCTCAACTTAAACTTAACTACTTCAAATCTACAATGATATTATGCTCCTCTTGTGTATTTGTTATTATCATACAAAATGTATATATGTCAACATTTAACTTGACAACTTGTTATTCTTCAATACTGACTCACCTTTAAACAAAGACATTATAACTTTTACAACCAATTTGCATGCCTCATTTGTTACGATCTAAACTATAATCGGCTTAAAATGTCAAAAGTGTCATGCAGACGCCATAATTATAGTATCCACAATTATAGTATATATCAAATAATAGAAATTTATATTATGAAAGAGTATTGATAATATAATAATATTTTTAACTTTCTAAAAATATTTGTATGAGAATATATTAAAATTTTATTTTACAAATAAGTCATAAAGTAAATTTAAGAATTTATTATTTAAAAGTAGATGAGAGTAGAATGCTTGTTTATAATCACTGATAACTTAAAATATGTGAAATAACTTGTCTTTTACTCTGTAATAACTTGTCTTGCTCACGTTCGTTTCCATATTTATTACAAAATATATTAATATAAAATTATTTATAGAAAAGTATATTGATATCTTCTGTAAGTGACTTTAAGATTGTGCACTCGATTTATCTTTATATCAAATCTAGTAAAGAAATTATAGACGGAGTGTACTCGTGGAATCCAAAAATTGTTTTAAAGAAAAAGTTGCGTTAACACAAGAAAAGTGTATTTTTTTGAATATTAAACATATTTAAATCATACAAATGTTTTATAAATATATAAAAGTTTTACTACAAATAAATCGTTAGGCAACATAAATTTACCCAAACGGCTCTAGTGTCACGTGAGTAACAGGCAGAGACACATAGTGCTTTAAATTGAGAAGTGGTTAACCGAACATGCATTTAAGTGTTAAAAAAAAGAGCTTATTACACTTTGTAACCCCATACTTTGGCTAATTAGCAAAT
Source organism: Daucus carota subsp. sativus (assembly GCF_001625215.2). Lineage (NCBI taxonomy): Eukaryota > Viridiplantae > Streptophyta > Magnoliopsida > Apiales > Apiaceae > Daucus > Daucus carota. Next base: position 34,549,539 of record NC_030389.2, read on the forward strand.
CAGACCCCACACTTTCAAACGTGACAGTTTGTAACCCTAAATTTCATTTAGCTTTCAGTTTGTAACTCTGGCCCACACATCTGTTAAAAACAGCCGTTAATTTTAACTGTTTGAGAGGTAACAGTGTGTATATTAGTTTCCAACAGCTACTTTACTCCACGTGACCCCTCAAAATTTATGTATCATATTTGGAAATTATTTCTAAACACACACAACGATATAAAACAATTTAAAATAATTTTTAAAATACGTATTTAGATTTAGAATCTGAAAATTTATTTATTTTTACATAAACGATGTAACTTATTTTAAAATTTTAAAATAAATACATATTTTAAAAATTATTTGTAATTTAATATATATTGTTGTGTGTGTTCAGAAATAATTTTAAAATATAATACATAATTTTTGAGAGGTCATAGGGGGTAAAGTAGCTGTTAAAAACTAATATACACACTGTTACCTCTCAAACAGTTAAAGTTAACAGTTGTTTTTAACGGATGTGTGGGCCAGGGTTACAAACCGAAAACTAAATAAAACTTAGGGTTACAAACTGTCACGTTTTAAAGTGTAGGGTCTGATTTGCTAATCAGTCAAAGTGTAGGGTTACAAAGTGCAACAAGCTCTAAAAAAAACTGAAACTTACAGCATGAAAAGAAGGGGAGTAGTGTGCAACATCTTAATTCTACTCGAATTGTCGATTGAATTGACAAGGCTCCTTATCCCAGCTGTTAGTATGTCTCCACTCCCTTGTTTTGGTTAGTGGTATTTAAAATGCTACTCCTTGTTATTTGTTCATTGAGTTGATCTAGCTTCTGGTCTTCATAATCTTGTCAACCAGAAAATATGACAATGCACGGTTCGAGATCACACGGATTCTAGAAACAATAGTATTTGTTTTCGTAAGAAAGCTGATTTATACACTCTTTGATTTTTATATTTCACATGAAATTTACTATGAAACGATTTCATGTGAATACATCAAGAGAATTATATAATTAGAGGGTTACTCCGGTGAGAATTTCTTAAAATAAGAACCGTGAGAACTTCTATAATTTATCATATTTTGACTAATTTAAACATCAAACTAGTGGGTACCCGATATAAAAAATGTATATAAAACTAGTGTCTCCCTAGCTAGTCAAAAAAAATTCAAAAAAAAACGTCCACTGCCACGTCATCGGTGATTTTTTTTATTTTTTATTTTTTTTTCGGCTAGCTAGGTGGAGACCTTAATGATATACATTTTTTGTGAAGGTGCCTCTGGCGGGGCCCTTCAAATAAATGAGATTTTGATAAATTAAAAAAGTTCTAACGGTTCTCATTTTAATAAAGTTCTTATTTGAGCAAGTGCCTATATAATTATTTTACAAGAAAAAATTTATTATTATAATCATCCAATTTCCGACCCTTTAAAATTTTTAATTAAATTCAATAAATCATATCAGAAATAACAAATATAAATATTATATAAAATTTAATTTCCAATTTAATTTACTCTAATTACTATATTCACGAATCTAATATACATACATCCGGATGCTCTTAAATCTGGACATGCGCTGCATACGGTGGCGGAACCAGGAATGAAATTCAAGAAGCTCAAATTTGAAAATAAGTGAGATGGTAAAAGACTGATTAAGATTTGAATACTGAACCTCGATACCACATTCATCAAAGAGAGACGACCATCTCTCTAGGTTGCAGGTATTGATTGGTTAAAAGGCTTCAAAGAGAACGTTGTTCAAAGTGCATTAACATAAAATACAGCACTAAGCAGCGGCGTCGAAAAAAAATTGACTTATAAAATAGCGATTTTTTTACGCCACAAAATGGCTGTAAACCTCCGAAAAAGCGTAAGCAACCAGTTCTAAGTGACATGACTATTCGCTATTTCTTTCCAAGATGTCTCCTTCTCCATGTGTGGCGTGATAGGATAACGATCACTAAGGGCTTGGTCTGTCCTTCTTCCCGTAAGAACCCCATTGCCCATTGCCGAAAATATTAAGCCTACTAAAAGCAGGAAGAATCGGAGAGAGCATGTTGCAGGCCAGTGGGCTATGGGCATTAGGCACCGGCCGCCGGGAGAGAGAGCGCAACTGACAGGTTGTCGCGGATTCGTGGCTAAATGAATTTATCACAGTGAGAAGCTGAGTTAGGGTAGTGTCAAGTGTGTGCGTATGACTTATGAGTGTATCTGTTTGAATGTATTTATTAATCAGACTCTCTTTAGACTAAGAGCAAGTCCTAAGCACAGAGAAAAAGAGAGTATGTATAAGAATTTTTTATAATATATAGGATAGAGTAAAGAGAGAGAGGTGCCTTGTAAATAAGGTTTCAAGAGGTTGTCCTAATGATATAAGGCATCACTAGGACATTGTTGGATCAACATTTTTTTTTATCAAATGTCCTAAATTATGATGTAGGACATGTTATAAGGCATCTCTTGAACTCGCTCTAAGTACTCTAGATTATAATGACATGAATAATTTAGCGGAGGCTGGAAAAAAAATATACATTATTTTTTCGAGGTTAGAGGGGCTCTAGTATCCCCTAGCCCCCTCTGATGCCACTGCTAATAAAATATAATACCATCGCGGCATCTTATGTTGAAAACATGATTCGAACTTTTTGATAAAAGTTTTCGAGTTTATTCTAGATTTGTTGACGACAGCAGTACGAAACGGAGGTAGAATATTTTATGCATGTCTGCAAGAATAAGGGACCCGGGGCAGCGGACAGAGAGGAATTTAGAGATAGGACTAAATACAAATGCATGTAAATATCATTCATTTTATTCAATCCGTTCAGATGACAATGCGGATATTTGAGGGCACATCAGAAGAGATGGACAAATCTATTCTCACTCTATTGTCTTCTCACACGATTTATTCCAAGCTCGATTTTCGAGAAACAGAGGTAGCAGCAAGATTGGACGATGGATACTACTGTAGTAGCATTTTCTTTTCTTGTACCCTACATTTTCACCGGCGTCCTCGATGCACACATCGAAATTCAACTATTTGTGTTTCAAACTAAACAGCTATAGCTACTCTTGTATTTCGGTATTTAAGTTTATTTAACAAGTGAAGAAAAATGTGCATGAAGAAAGAAAAACGAGTATGGAATAATGGAAGAGGATTGCTCGGTTTATTTGAATTTCAGGGGGGAAATGCCTTGTTGGATGTTAATTTAGTTATTCTTTTAGGTTATTTTGATTATAAAGTTAATTATTTAAGATCCCGAAACAACAGAAACAACAGAGGATAAATCCACCGTATGGGCTATCCAATCGTAAATCGAGCGTTGTTTTAGTTGAATTCTTGTTGATATATAGACTGTGAAATTATAATGATTGTTTGGCTGCATAATTTAAGTATTTTTTTTTTTTGAAAAATTAGTTTCTGTTTTATTCCACTCGTTTGTGTAAAAAATTGAGAATGTTATCTTTTGTTTCATGACTCCTACTTATTTCTGAAACACCTTAATCACTTATAAGTTTTAAGCTGTTTTTAACTTCTAATTATTTTTTTTATTTTAAACAAAAATTATTTATTTTAAACTCACTAAGACAAGCCCAAACATCTCTGCATATCATACCAAATTCAACTGTATGCATGTCGAATTTTAGATTAATAGTCCAAATTACATGTATTCTAAAGTGTATCAAGAAAGATAGTTATAAATTTTTCTTATAAACAAAAACTCATCAAACTAAACTACTAAATCCGAAATCCGATCATCTAGTTAGTAGTACAAAGTTAGCATTCTACTTAGTCGAGGTCTACTAATTAGCACACTTAAAAGATTCGGGATAGAGTAGAATAGGTTTCGGACGATGGAATTGCTCAAAACAAAAAGAGCAAAGAGAGGTCAGCTAATAGTGGTAGGTCAATTCAAAAAGGGGTAAAAAAAACAGTGAAATTTGTAAGGCATTGAGAGAAGAGGCAATGGAGTGGATGGAAGGGGGAGTGGTAGAAGCGTACAAATAAACCCATCATTCATATTCTTTCTGCATGCAGCAAAATCTCATCATTCCCCTGCTGAAACCTGCCTTTCTCTGTATATACTCTGATATGTTATTTCTCTATCTCCCCCTGCCATCTTCATTTAAGTTCTTCCTTTTGTCTCCTCCAACGCATCCTATCCTCTGTCTCTCCCGCCCCTCTCCTACAATGCTTGCACACTGCACACTCATGACTCACCCTTGCATCCTACAGGGTCACCCGTGCAGTAAATTTATTTGTTACTGGTACTCTCCTGTGTCCCCCGTCCCGGTGAGTAGTATATATGGAGGACGAGAACAATAGTCTCTGCACCAAATTTACAATTCTTATAAAATATAATTTTATAAATTATTTTACTTTTTATAAAAATTTTAGCTTTTTATTCAAAAACAAAAAAAAATAAATTATAAAAATATATTTTATAAAAGACTTAAAATACATGTCAATTAATATAAAAAATCATATAAAATTATGTGAGACAAAGGAGTACTAATTTTGACACTAAATTCACGCCTATAAAAATATGGGAGATGACCGTGACAACGCTTTTTACTAATAAATATAAGACATTATATAAAAGTTGTTGAAGCCCTAATCCATTTTATTTCTATGATGATTAGTTATATTTTAAAAATCGCATGGTATTATTATTTCATGTTGTTATAGATAAAATTTATTATTTTGCTACATATCTCTTGGTTCAACAAATGTTGTCATTTACAGGAGTTTGATATATAAATTATTTGAAAATTATTTACATAATATGGTCCGATATAATATTATTTTGAAAATATTCGTCCACCTTACAATGATCCTACAAAATGCGACCCCACTTGGACTCAAAACTAAAATACGTAAACGGAGTAAATTCTGAATTGGATTGATCACCTGGAAACTGGAATCCAAATATCCCATCACATCCAGGAGGCAATTTCGATAAGAGTTTGAGTTTGGGCAGGATTCTTCTATTCGATCCAGTGTTTTGGTCAGCTCTAAATCGAAATGGGTTAAAATTTTAACCCGAACTAACTAGTTCATTATCCAATCGAATTAAAAATAATATAAAATTTAAATAAAAATAATTATCTTTCTTATATAAAATTACTAGCTTATAACCCGTGCAATGCACGGGCGGTTAACATATTTGTTATTTTATTATATATATTTTAAAGTTACCTAATTTTATTGTAAAAATAAAATTATGATAGAATAACATGGTTTAATAAATTTTTTACTTAACAGTTGGATAAATTCTTCATAGTTAAGTCCGTTAAATGTCTAATTGAAAATTAGGTCGAACATATATATTTTAATGAGAATGTTAAAATATTTTCTTTTACATGTTATAATTTAAGGTGGCCTGTAAACTCAGATATAAACTAACCAATCAACCTTTGATATTTAGTTAATAATAATTAATAATATGGTATAAAACATACGCATGAACCAAATACCTCCCCATCATACTAACCTAAATTTGATGTTTTGGTTTAATTGATAATAAAAAATATACTATAACATGTTATAAATTTAAGAGCTCCGTGGGTCGAATACCAAACGATTCACCAAACTCAACTAACTGACCAACCAAGTGAATTTTTATTTTTGGCTTTAATAGTGTAATAATATATAGTATATGACAGATTTGTAATATTTCTTTTAATATGAGATCATTAGAGTATTTAAAAATAATGTTATTCATGTATTTTGGTTGAATAATATCACATGTTATTTATTAATAATTATATTTAATGATATTATATTTTTATATATATGGCGCCCGTGTTGATTGTAAAAACTCGGTTTTTTTAGTTAGAAAATCTAAAAAAGATAAAGCGTTTTGATTAAAAAGACAATTACTATGTTGCTCGATATTATTTTAGAAGATTGATTTTTTTTTATCTAAAAAATATATAAAAGATAATTTATTTTAGTTAAAAAGAATAATTGGTTATATATATAGATAGGCCCGTACTTCGGCCCAAGTACCGACCGCCCGACCAATATAATAATACTCCCTCTATTTTTTATTATTTGACTTTTAGACTTTTGGCACACATCTTTACGTATAAATATGTCGCCCATGTCCGTATTAATTGTAAAAGATTAATTTTTTAGTTGGAAAATTTATAAAAAGATAATATATTTTAGTTAAAAAAGTAATTACCATGTTTCTCAATGTTATTTTAGAAGATTGAGTTTTTTAGTAAAAATATAAAAAAGTAATATATTTCAATTAAAAGGATTATCTGGTTATATAGATAGGCTCGTACTATGGCCCAAATTAAAAAGAATAATTGGTTATATAGATAGACCCAGAATAATTGGTTATATAGATAGGCCCGTATTTTGACCCAAGTACTGACCTACCAAACTTTTAATGTTTCAGTTTTAAAAGGATTATTATTAATTGGTTATATAGATAGGCCCGTACTTTGACCCAAATTAAAAAGAATAATTATTTATATAAATAGGCCCAGAATAATTGGTTATATAGATAGGCCCGTATTTTGGCCCAAGTACCGACCGACCGACCAAACTTTTAATGTTTCGGCTTTAATAGTATAGTATAGATATTTAATTATAATACATTAATAATTATATATAATAATTTAATAAGATCGTAAGACGAAAAATCTATTTTCATAACTTATAATATAAAAATATTTCGTATCGGCCTGAGTACACTAATCAACTCGAACCTGACTCAAATTTTTTAGATAACAATTTAGCCTATTCAAATCCTATTCAAAATATAGCATCCCAACTTTAATTTATATTTTTCCAAATCATGTTCAACTTTAATTTCAAATAATGTCAAATTTTATCACAAGAACTCAGTTTCGATCAAATTAAAACGAACGACGTCTATTGTTGTGTATGTATGAAAATGTCAAAGAGAGTAGTAATAAAGAAGTCGGCACCGTCCGTAGCAATTCAGAAGTAGAGCATTGTAGCCCCAGATGAGCCATACAGTGTTAAATCAGACGTTTTACATTTTAACTGTTCAAAGAAATTTGAAAACGTACGTGACCTGATTGATTGAGTGATTGATTTGAAAACTGATCGCAGTAATTTAATTTAATTTTCTTATTTACATTGAAAAAACAAAAATAATAATTTAATAAAGTTGATGTTACACATAACCCCACGTCTACGTACACATTCTGGAAAATCTAGCCCAAGAATATTTACATTCTTTCGTTTTATTCTTCTTATTTGTCGTCATCATCGTCATCTGTTTGATTAAATAGTCTGAATCAACGGCTGAGAATGGATGCTACGGATGACTTTTTAACCTTTCTTGTTTGGCTCATTCTCTTTTCTATTTATTCAGGTTTTTCTGTCAGTTGACTTTTACATTAGTAAAAATATTCGTTTTCATCGATATGGACCGGATAACATCCGCTTGTTTAGAGTATACGGCGTGTTTAGCCGGGATTAAAAGCTGGGTTAATAATTATAAAAATTCAAAAAGCATCTAAAAAAGAAGTTATAAATGTCGGTTTTTATTTCACGAATTCTACTTATTTTTTAAATATTTTAATCATTTATAAGTTTTAACTTTGTTCTACTTCTACGTCTCTACCTCTGCTGTTTAGAATTTACTGATTTTATCTTTCATATTTATAATTTTGAAATTTTAATAATTAAAGTGGTACATATTCCTTGATAAGCACTCCCTCTCATCTAATTAAATATCTAATTTTTATGTGACTTATTTTATTTTTGGAATATGATTTTACAAATATATAGAGAATCTTTTTAAGTCAATTTCTAATTATTATATTAATAATAATTGTACTTAATGAATAATAAAAATCAAAAAAAAAATTTAACACTTACTTCTCAATTATAATTTACTTTTCATTTATAAAAATTGAACACTTTTTTAAACTTCCCTGTTAATTTCGTCATCTATGATCTATAACATTGAATTCCAAGCAGTTCAGTAATCGCTAAAAGTTCTTCTTAAATATGACGAAAATTTGTGGTCTCAGATTGAATTGAATAGTATAATAATTTCAAAAAATACTTGACATACTTCGGATAGCGACCCTGATGTATATTCGCAAAATTGTTTATAACCGTCGAAAATTTAAAATATTTTGTCAACTTAATATTTAAGATTTCTTCATGAATAATAGATACCTATTATTTTAAAAGTTTGAATGTATAACTTAAATTATAATATTTTAATTTTGTTCAAATAAAAATCTGAAACTAATATTTTAATATACATAAAAACAAGTACCAGGACGGAGAACCTTCTTTTTTTCTAAAGAACAGGAGGGGTACTTTTTTTTTTTTTTGACAAATGCAGGAAGATTTCATTAACTTGAATATAATACAGCCGGGATAAATCCCCAACTGCCGATACAACCAGGTGGTAAAACAAATAACATACTAAAAACAATTAGATGATTTGTTTCCTGATCGTTTAACACATAGAATTTAAAAATTCTTGAAACTAAAAACGAAATCAAAGACATCCCAAATGATCCAAACTGCACCAACATCTCTGGAAATAGTACCATCGCAATTGACCGTATCACGTAAAACCCATTGTTAGCCCAATGTTCAAAAACAACAATCGTATGAATTGAGATTGGAGAAACGGCACCACAGCTATCTACATGCCGGACACCAGCTATAGACATGCCGAAGGCACCCCAGCTATCTACATGCCGGATACCAGCTATAGACATGCCGAAAGTGTAACCCCGTGAAGAATGAACAATCTTTGATTGTGAAAGGTGAGCTCTTGCAATAATCACCACCGTCTCAGAATCAATACAGTCTTTGCAGATCACCAAAAATATCAATAAACTCGTTTTCAATAGATCCAACACCAAATGAACCCAATCACAACCAGACAAAAACATAACAAAACACTCCAAAAGAAGAGACAAGACACACACTCCAAGAGGAGAGACACACAAACACCCAAAAGATTGGGTTTTATTGAAAGGAAATTAACGAGAATAAAGAAAAAATGAAGGGGTTGGGGCTTTCCACCGGAGAAAACCAGTGGAAGCTCCTTGATTTACTTGAAAATGCACAAACCCTAGATGAGAGGAGGAGAGGAGGGAGGCCACTGATGTTAACAGGAGGGGTACTTAATTAGCACGAAGAGTAGATTTCTTCGATCCAGAAGCAGACATTAAAAGAAAAAAAAAAGTAAAGCTCCTTTGGCTTTTCCACGTAAATTTGTCACTAGATTACTTCTACATATAGGTATAAAAAATTACGAGAAAACAAACAGTAAGTCACTTAAATTCAGCACATCTCTTTTTATGATTTACCTGCTCTCACCAAACGCAGAAAGTCACCTTTCCCCTCTCGGGGTGATCAATTAATCAGCCCACAACAGCATCTCAAATCCATAAAGAATTCTTATTTGATAAATAATATAATATAATCAAGTTCTATGAAATCTGTAATTTTTTGATTTTGAAGTCCAAAATCCTACTCCCTCCGTCCCCCTCAATTGTTTACATTGGAGGGGGACACGGAGACCAAGACAATGTATGGAAAATGACTAAAGTTAGATGAAAAGTGGGTAAAGTGGTGGGACCTATCAATATTTAATAATAGATTTGAGATAGTGGAGGAAAGTAGTGGATGTAATAGTAGTTTTTATTGTTAAATATGAGATAGTGGGGGAAGATAGTGGGTGTAATGATGATAAAAACTTACTATTTATAGTAACGTAAAGAAATGAGAGGGACATCCCAAAATAGTAACTGTAAAGAAATGAGAGGGACAGAGGGAGTAACAATCTATTACATTGATGGTCCCTATTATTTTCAGTTTTTATTTTTAAAACACACACACATAAATAAATACATGTATATAATATCTGTTAAATAATTATTATATGAAAATTACGAGAAGTTTTTATGTTGTACGTGAGTAGATAAATATTCCATGCCTTACTAGTCTTAAACGTAACCTGAGAATATATAGAGGGTGTTTGTTTCGGACTTTTAAGTCCAACTTCTGGATTATAAGTTATGAGCACTTATTCGTATCGTTTGTGTAATAAGTCAAGAAGCACTTATAAAAACCTAGGAATGCTAGCTTTTGTCTCAGGGCTTCTGCTTATTTCCCAAACACTTTAATCACTTATAAGTCTTATCTTGCTTCCAACTTCTACTCCACTTATTTATTTAAGTAATAAGCACTTATTTTAAACTCACCCAAACGCCCCATAGTCAGCCAAAACGGAATGCACATTAAAGTCTAAACCGAGGTGTTCTATGTTTGCAGGGGAAGCAATGGAATAGTTTGGCTACAAAAGTAGTGTCAAATTTGAGTCCAGAAAATATTAATGTAACGGTGATCAAGCGATATCACAGCTCATAGAATGTATGGAATGTCAAATGCGTTACACAGTTGGTTACGTTTATTGACAAACCATGTGTGTCGTTTGCTAATTTTATCACGTGTTTTTCCATATTTGATGTAATATTGATGACTTTCCACTTATCAATTTGGAACCGTTTTTATCCGCTCACTAAGATTTGAATACATTTATTTCCTATTTTGAAATAAAATATTAATATATTTACTAGTAAAATGATTTGTATTATAACTTTATAAGGTGCATACACTTAAAACAATCAAGGAGAGTTCGGAAAGTTCAATCAAAAAAAAAAAAGAGAGAGAGTTCGGAAAGAATATTGAAAATTAGAAATTTTAATACCGCTATATAGATGGTGACACAATTTTTGCCAAAAATAGAAAAAAAGAATCATTTAATAAATTTTAAAAACTGTATTTTTAATAAAATAAGTATCCATATTTTTGAAAATTTTTAATTTCGGTCTTTATTAAAAATTGTCACAAAAATTCATCATTAATTATCATCAAAAATATTATTTTTATATTATATCTAAAAATATACATAAAAAAATGAAATAGTTATATAATTTCACACAATTTTAACAAACACGTAATCTTTCATGTCCGAACAGAATCGCAGTCTCCCCTAATTAGGTAATGCACCTAAAAGGCTAAAAGTGTCTAGAAATTCGAGTAGCAGCGTGGGTCCTAAAACTTTGAATTACTTTCTTTTACTGCAATGTTAAAAAGTTCAAAACTACAATAACAAAACAAAGAAAGGAAGTATTTTCTCCCTATCTTTCTAAACATAGGAGACCCGTCAGTGTTAGCCATATAAAAAAAAATTGGAGGGAGTGTTATGTGTAAAAGCAACTCCAATATTATCTTAATAATTTTTATAGAATAATATTATTATATAAATTTTAGTGATTAAAGATATTGAGTTATAAAATTATCTCAACAATAATCTATAATTTTGTTTATTAATTATTATTCTAACAATAAATTCAAATTCAAGAAAGACAGAATAGTGTGAAAAGAGATAAATGAATATTAATTTATAAAAATAAGATGAGGAACAACTATATATTTTTTAAAAATAAGACATGTTAATTTTTAGGAAAGTACCAACTGTAACAACCGCAAATTTTCAAGTACGTGAATAAGTTGATTATTAAATTTTATGCGGTTAAAATTAGCATTCACATAAATTATGAATTTATTATTGGTACGTAAAATATTCAAGGGTAATAAAAGCTTAGATTATATTTTTATGTCGGCTAGCGAATCAAGTTCAGTTACGTGCCATTAAAATTAATACGTGAATAGTTAGTAAACGTGAAGTTCTAATTTTACAACCCGAAAATAAATAAATACTACGGGTTAGCCAGAGTAAATATTTTGTTATAATTATTCAATAAATTTCAAAATATTTAGGAAAATATTAGAATAATTATTACTTATTTAATTAATCTCGAATAATTTTATTTAAAATATTTAAATGAGTAGCGTTAAAAGAGCCGGGACCGGAATATTCGAGAATAAACGAAACAATTTATACTTTTGCGAAACGTAACTTGGTGCGCAAGAAAAACAGAAACTTACGGCCCAAGTAATTAAACTTGGGGGCCAAGTTTGCTTGGTAATCAAGTAATAAAGTGATTAAAATTAAATAGTGGGCAATTAGCAATTAACTACAATTAGTGGAAGTAGTATAAATTCACAGGAAAATAAGAGAAAACCAGTAAGCTTTCTGCAAACTGTAGGAGTACTTTGCAAAGTTTAAAGGAGATGACTTTGGCCTTTATTTTCTTTAAAATAAGGTACATATCCCTCTTAGCTTACTCTCCGTTAGTATATTAATTAGCTTATTCAGGGAGCATGACCCACTAGTAGTTAAAGATTTATGAACTTATTCTTTTAAAAGAGCTGTGACATCGTGTTACACAAATATAAATCTTCTGGTAATATTCAAACAATTCAATTTGCTTAATTGGGTTTGCTGGAACTTAGAATCTTGGATCGAGAATTCGTGGTTTATTGTTGATTTGGGGCTTTAACTAAATAAATATAAAATGATTGTGATTGGTGGTTGAATTGAATTTGGGGCCGAAGTATTGGAAATCAAGTGTAAACGGGAGGGGTGATGGCGGAGTGCTGTCCGGCGACCACCGCGGACAGGGGAACGCCGAAAACAGCGTGAACGCCGTCGATTGGCGGCGACGAGTGGTGAGAAAAAGAAGATACAGGGGAGAAGCGGGAGTATGTGCAGTGGAGAAAGAGAGAGAGAGAGAGAGGAACGGAAATGGTTGTGGTGCCGCTGGCGATTCTGATCGGACGGCAGAGGAGAGAGTCAGAGAGATCAGCAAGGGAGAGAGGAGAGAAGAGAGAATGGGAGAGATGATGGTAGGGGTGTTTCGGGTATTTCACGGATAAGATTTTTAATAAATAAATTTTGGAAATAAAATGAGTTGGGGAATGCAAAGTATTTGCCGTAAAATAAGAAAATTGAGAATGAAAGTAGTATGAGAATTTTTAAATTTAGAAAATAATTGGTTAATGGCAATGATAATTCTTGGGTGATATAATATATTCGGAAAAAAGAGAATATTTTATTTTTATAAGAGTAGTGAAAGAATTAAAGAAGAGAAGAATATTAAATTATGGGTTAAAATATAATATGGGATTAATTAATAACATTAAATGAGAATTTTAAAATGTTGTGAATAAATTTGGGGATTTACAAATAAGGATAGACTTTTATTAGATAAATAAATTGGTGGGTTATTAGCATTAGTATTGTTGAATAAATAATTGGTCAAAGATAAAAGAAACAATGAAAAAGTGGATGAGTATGGGTCGAATGGTAGATCAGTAGGAGTCTTCGGCAAAAAGAGGAGAAATGATAATCATTAGAGCAATTAATGTGGTGATAAACAATAGAAATTGGGTTAATTGGGATTAATTTCGATTATTAATCAAAGTAGAAAGTTGAGCGACATATGTGAATTTCCCATTTAAAAAGTTTAAGCACAATACTTTAAGAGAGGGTGAAAGAACAATTACGGAATAAATAAATGTATAGTGAATACATATTTGACATAATATTTGGAAGTCATTATTTCCTTTATAAAGAGATTTCTAAATTACTATTATTTTGTGTGAATTAGAGAATATAATATCTGGAAAAGCCGAGCCGATTTATAAATATTAGATTCGGAAAGTCTTATCAAGCTAAGGACGACAGGCAAGTTCACTATCCCTGTCTTGACGTGAAGTATTTTTGTGCTTATTTCATAATTTTGTGAAAAGTGTTGATTGTGAACATATTACATTTCGTACCATTGTGAATTCGAGAAAATATCTCCTTTTCATTTTGAGGGTTTTAAAGATATTGTTCACATATACTTTCAATAATTCGAGCCCTCCCATTGTACGGGAATGAGCTGATCCTAATAACAATAATATTTTGAATCTTCAAAACTTGAGGTGAATACGTTGCAGCGATGATCTCACCACAATTAACTTACTCCCTTTTTGGAGATCATCTTATTCTTTGGAATCTAGTTCTTTTAATTATCCTTCACTTCTACCTTCGGGTAATCCTTGTTGAAAGGGTGCATTGTTCGCACTTCTTTGGTACAAATGAGTAGTGATGATTGGTGTTTGTGTGGGAGAATATCCTTGTATTCGGAGGAATCTATTCAAGCTGGTCAACACGAATTTATTAAATTCGTGGTAGAGTTGAGAATTTACTATCTGGTAAGGCAGATAGTTTAGGGTTACAAATGTTAACCCTTATGCTAGCAAATGAGAGTGGTAGGTGTGTCTTGTGCGGTTACGATCAGACTGCAAAGATCACACAGGAGAACGGTATTCACGAAATGGTGCTGATCGAGCCACGTAGTGTTACCGAACGGTGGAAGACCAGCGTTTTCTTTACTTGAACTTGTGTTGTCATTTGACGGTAGCTGCTTTGTTGCTTTGACTTGAATTGTTTTCTATGCCTTACATGCATATTCTGTTGATTGTTGTTTTGTTCTATGTGGACTTGCTGAGCAATTTGATTGCTCATTCTTGCATCTATTTTATTCCTTTTTGAGCAGTAAATAGTGAGTATGGCACAACTCAAGAAAACCGGCCGGAAATGGGTTTTTGGCAAAGCGAGGGAAATGGCGTATCGCCCAAGCTGATACTGCTAGACTACGCCGCTTGGTAGTACGAGCTATAGTTATTATAATGGTCTAAAATCAGATTTCCCTTATGTAATAAAGTTAGACTCGGTAGTAATGTTGTAAGACGATCGACCCTGGACTTGTGGGGCAAGAGTTGGATTATGTAATATTAATATGTAATGCAAGTGTTGTTTTGAGCCAGATGTTTAGTGGCAGACCAGATCTGCGGGATGTGGATCTGGGGGCGTCACAGATTTGGTATCAGAGCGAGGTTATATCCTTAGGATACGAGGAACCCTAGGAATATAACGAGCGAGAATGATAAGAAGTTTAAGATGGGTGCTTTAGGTAAACCTATCTCCATATGTTATTAAGTACATACGTGCCAAGTAAACTTTTAGCAAAAGGGGTTAGTAGACTCTATTGAAATGTATATTTATATGTATATATGTAGAAGGACATACGGACCAGTAGAGTCAATGGACTCTATAAAGTTATATGCTTATGTATAAAGCCTGCGCAACTTTGAGTAATTTATGTTTATAATGTATAGATGTCAGGTGATAGATATCGAGTATGAGAATTCTCCTATACAGATATTAGAGCCACTGGCACCTGATATCATTAACTTAGTATCTGAGGAGATCAAGGATAGAGAATCTTTTGAGTTCACTAAGAGTGCTTGGATGAATATCTTTCGATCCTTACCTGAGCTGACTTATGTTCCTACTTTGACCCCTTCCTTTTCGATTAACACTTCTACTGTTCCTCCACCTATTTTTGAGAGTGGGGACCCTTCCATTTTAGGTTTGCTTCAACATTTCGAGCCTACACCTCTTTCTTATAGTCTTATTACCACACATACTTCTGATTGTTGTCATTTTGGGACTGCTGTGTCATCTCTGATTGGAGATGCTCCTATACCACCTTTCAGTAGTCACACCCATGTTTATACCACACTTAAACCTCGAGTTCGAGTTACACCCCTAGTTACTACCATGTCAGAGACTTGTGTACCATTTACCTTCATATCCACTATTTCAATTTATGTACCTCATACCGCTCTTTGTCAGATTAGTGGATCTTTCTATGCACTAGTTTCTATACCATCAGGTGGCGACTATGTGCCACTTTCTTTGGTCCATTAGTACCATCTGTTGAGAGAGTCTGCTTATGACTCTAGATTTGGGATTCCAGGATCTTACGATCTTATGTTTGTTTTGCGGGTTTAGGATTTCTGACCCGAGGGTTTAGTATGGAGATTGTGTATAAGATTTCTAATTCTATATTAGAGGGACTTTGTATTGATATCGGTGAGATACCTTCCACAAGCTCATGATATGTAAATGTTAAACTTGTTACAATGCTAATAAATAGAGCCTTTCCTGAGTTTCAGCATAGGGTCTCACAGATATTTGGATGATAGATTTGCTTTTTGACTTTTGAGAGATAACACATATAGTCGGTGTGTATCTCATTTTATAGTATATGATGTATCTAGAGGATATAGAGACACTGTATAGTATCGGAATAGAGGATCGTGCGCTTCTCTTTATTTTATATACAGATGCTACAATTTCGATTAGTATATCATTAGTAGTAGAGATTTATATAAAGTGATCTTTTGTATAGTGATGTCCAGATTAGATTTGATGTAGTAGGGTGATGACTAGATCAGATATACTTCTATATCATGACTTGTACCCTAAAAGCTTCGGATATTATGACCACTTTGGGAAGGATGATCAATCTTGTTGTCATATTGGTGTCTCTTTCTTTGTCTATACCTGCCCTATTCTTCTTGGACTTGTCAACTACTTTTGACCTGTTTCACTCCTGTCAACCTATCTTGCATCTGCTACATCAATGATCCAATGTGAAATTTTAATGTGTATTTATTCAACCTTTTAAAATTGTTTTTTTTTCTTTTTTTAGAGGTTTTGAAAAAGAGAAATGCTAAAGTTTCTAAAGTTTAGATTTTTCAAAAAGAAAAGATGCAACCTTTTAAGTTTCTTAAAGGTTTTAAAAATATGCAACTTTGGTAAAACTTATCTTTCTAAACAAATTATGCAACCTACTTCCAAAGTTCTGTACTAATCATTTTACAAAACAATTGCACCTTGTTGAACCTTTGGATAAACCTTGCATTTTAATGATGAAACCTATTAAACAGTTTTATCTACTCTAATAGATTAAGGTGGATTCACACCAGATGCTTCACTTGAATTTCAACCCAGACCATATCTTGTTCAATTACTTGACAACATACCTGGGTCAACTTACTAAACCTATCTTTTCATTCAAATCTTTCAAATTTTTGCCACAACAAGAGTTTAAAGGGACAGTAGATCCCGTTGAGGCCAAGATATGGCTAAGAGAAATCGAGAAGACTTTTGAAATGGTTGATGTAGAAAAGGATAAGAAAACTATCTGGATGCTTATATGCTTAATGGAGAAGCTAATTATTGGTGCAAAGCTAAGCAGTATCTAGAAAAGTCTAGTGTGATATCATGGACTAGGTTTACAAAGTTATTCCTAGAGAGGTATCCTAAACACCCATGGAATCCAATAGAGCTCAAATTTCTATAGCTCATGCAAGAGAATATGTCTGTAGCTAAATACGAATCTATGTTTATCAACCTTTTGAGATTTATACCGTATTAAGTAAATATAGACACAAAGAAAGCTAGATGTTTCAGCCAGGCTTGAAGCCCTAGATTCATAATTGGATTGATATTCTTAAGATTGCTAGTTATACGATGTTAGTGCACAAAGCTTGAATCATGGAATTAAGTAGTGAGTTGTTTAAAAAAAAAAAAAAAAAGAAGAGAAGAAAGTCGGTAGGAAGCGGAACCCTCGCAAAATAATCAAAATGTAGGAAAAAAAAAAAACCTTGGAATCATCGTGTGAAGAAACCTTTTGGTGAAGTAAGAGATGCCGTGAGCAGATAATATAGGTAATATAAAAGGAAATCAAAGGTTTAGATCCTCACAAAACGCGAACGTGTTATAAGGGAGACCCTCGTTGCCTGATATAAGATTTGTGGAATATGCTATTTATAAATAATATTACGTTTCACATCATTTCGGCTCAAGTTGACATCAAATCTCATTTTGAAAATTGTGAAGTTTATTCTGTATCTTGAATCCTTCCTTTGTTCGGAAGTGACTGCTCCTAATAATCAATATTTCTTTGATGTTATAAAATCTTTTGTGATTCATGATTTAACATTCAAGAATTAGAATAAATATATACCACAATGATGATCTCAATCTAATAATTCTAAGAGATCGTTCCATATTTGATCCTATTTCTGATTCTATCCACTGAAAATCCGTAATTTGTGGTTAAAGGATGCATTGCTCGCATTCTTTGGAAGAAATATGTCGAGAAGTAATTATGGTAGATCAAGTTTGTCCAAGTTATGAGATAACAATTCAAAAGCAAATCTTTGAGATACATCTTATTTCCTTAATATTTCTTCAATCTGATTGGGATGAATAACCCTAATTATAGGGGACACAAGGTATACCTGTCTGTGTGATAGGAGTTGGATGGGACACCATCACTTGTGTGTGTTGTGATTACAAGAAGGTTAACAACCTTTAGTAGTGTCTTAATTTGGGCACGCAACACTTAGTTCATTTGATCATATTGGTCTCCCAGTCATCATCCTTTTATTTCAAATGAAAGCTACTTTGAAAAATCATTGGTCTGTGATTACCACTGTAAAAGACTTCTATATATTCAAGAAAGTTTTAAAATTCTTATTTCCTTTGAGTTATCTTCAAAATGCTCAGATTTCAAATTCTTTGATTTTGTTCTTTTCAAATATACAATTTTTTTTCCCAAAGGTGTTTCAAGAAGGTCTTGTATGGAGACATCAAATCTTGACCCTCTGATTTGAGGATTGTCACATTCATTATCGAAAGTTAAATAAGACGACCCTTTACCTGAGGTTGATGATTTGTTTAATCAGTTGAAGAGAGCACCTTAATTTTCAAGATAGACTGAAGGGGATACCATCAGTTAAAGAATCAGATTTGAAAATGTACCTAATACGAACATTATGAGTTCTTAATAAGCCTTTTGGATTGACTAATGCCCCTGAAACTATTATAGATATTATGAATTGAGTATTTAAGAAATATTTGGATAAGTTCATTATTATTTTATCAATAAAATTGTGATTTATTTTAAAACAAAAGAAGAACATGTTGAGTATCTTAGGATACCTTGAAAATACTGAGGAAAAAAATAGTTATAGGCGAAATTTTCGAAATGTGAAATTTTGATAGAGCAAGTATAGTTTTTAAGGACATATAGTTTTTAAGAAAGGAATATTAGTAGACCCGCGAAGATTGAGGCATTATCAAATTGGGATAGACTAAAAACCCCAACCAAAATGAGAAGTTTTCTTGGTTTAGCAGGATATTATAAAAGATTTTTGAAAGATTTCTCTAAGATTGAGACTCCTTTGACTAAGTTGACTGGAAACGAAGAGAAGTTTGAGTGGACACCTGAGTACGAGGAAAGTTTTCAAGAATTAAAGAAGCGACTTACAATGGCCCCTGTATTAACCTTGCATAATGAGACAAGATATTTCGTGGGTTTATAGCGATGCATCTCATCAAGGACTTAGATGAGTTCTTATATAAACATGGAGAAATGATAGCATATGCTTCTAGACAACTTAAGGCTTACGAGCTGAGATACCCGACACATGACCTAGAGTTAGCTGCTATAATGTTTTCTTTAAAGATTTGGCGACATTTCTTGTATGGTGAGAAGTGTGAGATATTCACGGATCGTAAGAGCTTAAAATACGGCTTACTCGGAAAGAATTAAATATGAGACAAAGGAGATGGTTAGAATTGATAAAAGACTATGATTGTACAATTAACTATCACCCAGAGAAGGCTAATGTAGTTGCTGACGCGTCAAGTAGAAAGGAAAGAATTAATGTGATGTCTTTATTAAAGAAATTGATTAAGAAGATGGAAAATCTCGGATTGAAGATTAAGGATTCAGAGCATAAGGATGGAAGGATTTTTGAGATATAAGTGCAGCCAGAAATACTAGAACAAAGTCAAGAGTTGATAATTAAATAAAGACATTTTGAATTTACTAACGATGAGTATTTAAGTGAAATATGAGAAAGGAATTATGAGATTTGCTAAAAGAATTTGGATTCCTAACATAATCGATCTTAAAAGAGATATTTTTAGTAAAGCTCATGAATCGATATATTTTGTACACCTAGGAAGTACCAAGATGTACCAAGATTCGAAGAAGTATCATTGGTGGCCAAATATGAAAAGAAAAATCACAGAGTGGGTAAGTAGATGTTTGACTTGTTAAAAGGTGAAAGCAAAGCATCAAAGACCTAGTAGATTGTTGCAACCATTAGAAATCCCAGAATGGAGCTGGGAACACATTACTATGGATTTTATAGTATATTTACTAAAGTCGCAAGCCAATCATGATGCTATTTGGGTAATGGTATATAGATTGACATAATTTGCATTTTCTTCCTATTAGTGAAAAATATACCCTTGAAAGACCGATAAGGATGTTTATGAATGAAGTTGTGTCTAAGCAGTATCAATTGTTTCAGATAGAGATGTGAAGTTTACATCAGGATTTTGGCAAGCATTTCAAGAATATTTTGAAACTAAGTTAAACCAGAGCACTGCATATCACTCCCAGACGGATGGACCAAGTGAAGGAAAGATTCGACTATAGATGATATGTTGAGAGCTTGTTCTATGAATTTTAAAGGAAATTGGGATGATCACCTACCATTAGAGTTTGCATATAATAATAGTTACCATTCTAGTATCGGAATGGCATCTTTTGAGGCATTGTGTGGTAGAATGTGTAGATCAGCTCTTTGTTGGAATGAAGTTGAAGAGGAAAAGATTTTAAGGACAGATTAGTTCAACACACTAGGCAATCAATTGAAAAGATACAAAAGAGTTTAATAACAGCTCAAGATAGGCAAAAGAAGTTGCAGATTAAAGAAAAAAAAGAGAGAGAAAGAAAAAAAAAAGAAAAAGAAGAGAAAGCATTTGATGTAAGAGAAAAAGTACTTTTAAAAGTATCACCTTGGAAAGGAATAATTAGATTCAGGAAAAGAAGTAAGATTGAGTCCGAGGTACATGGGACCATTTGAGATTCTAAGAGAAGTTGTAAGTCTTTCTTATCAGTTGACTTTACCTCCAGATTTACACCATATTGATGAAGTTTCACGTGTCTTTGTTAAAAACCTACAAGACTAACAACCATCACATTTGGAACTATGAAACAATAAATATCCTGTATGATTTAACATATGAAGAGAAACTGGTAGAGATTGTAGACTCCAAGTTTCAAGAATTGAGAAAAAAGAAAGTGAAGTTAGTTATAATAATATAGCGAAAACAGGCAATAGAATAAGCTACGTGAAAGGATGTAATGAGAAAAAGCTATTCATAGTTGTTCAGCACCTATCATGATTCCGAGGTCGGAATCCATTAAAGGAGGGAAGAATGTAACAACCGCAAATTTTCAAGTACGTGAATAAGTTGATTATTAAATTTTATGCGGTTAAAATTAGCATTCACATAAATTATGAATTTATTATTGGTACGTAAAATATTCAAGGGTAATAAAAGCTTAGATTATATTTTTATGTCGGCTAGCGAATCAAGTTCAGTTACGTGCCATTAAAATTAATACGTGAATAGTTAGTAAACGTGAAGTTCTAATTTTACAACCCGAAAATAAATAAATACTACGGGTTAGCCAGAGTAAATATTTTGTTATAATTATTCAATAAATTTCAAAATATTTAGGAAAATATTAGAATAATTATTACTTATTTAATTAATCTCGAATAATTTTATTTAAAATATTTAAATGAGTAGCGTTAAAAGAGCCGGGACCGGAATATTCGAGAATAAACGAAACAATTTATACTTTTGCGAAACGTAACTTGGTGCGCAAGAAAAACAGAAACTTACGGCCCAAGTAATTAAACTTGGGGGCCAAGTTTGCTTGGTAATCAAGTAATAAAGTGATTAAAATTAAATAGTGGGCAATTAGCAATTAACTACAATTAGTGGAAGTAGTATAAATTCACAGGAAAATAAGAGAAAACCAGTAAGCTTTCTGCAAACTGTAGGAGTACTTTGCAAAGTTTAAAGGAGATGACTTTGGCCTTTATTTTCTTTAAAATAAGGTACATATCCCTCTTAGCTTACTCTCCGTTAGTATATTAATTAGCTTATTCAGGGAGCATGACCCACTAGTAGTTAAAGATTTATGAACTTATTCTTTTAAAAGAGCTGTGACATCGTGTTACACAAATATAAATCTTCTGGTAATATTCAAACAATTCAATTTGCTTAATTGGGTTTGCTGGAACTTAGAATCTTGGATCGAGAATTCGTGGTTTATTGTTGATTTGGGGCTTTAACTAAATAAATATAAAATGATTGTGATTGGTGGTTGAATTGAATTTGGGGCCGAAGTATTGGAAATCAAGTGTAAACGGGAGGGGTGATGGCGGAGTGCTGTCCGGCGACCACCGCGGACAGGGGAACGCCGAAAACAGCGTGAACGCCGTCGATTGGCGGCGACGAGTGGTGAGAAAAAGAAGATACAGGGGAGAAGCGGGAGTATGTGCAGTGGAGAAAGAGAGAGAGAGAGAGAGAGGAACGGAAATGGTTGTGGTGCCGCTGGCGATTCTGATCGGACGGCAGATGAGAGAGTCAGAGAGATCAGCAAGGGAGAGAGGAGAGAAGAGAGAATGGGAGAGATGATGGTAGGGGTGTTTCGGGTATTTCACGGATAAGATTTTTAATAAATAAATTTTGGAAATAAAATGAGTTGGGGAATGCAAAGTATTTGCCGTAAAATAAGAAAATTGAGAATGAAAGTAGTATGAGAATTTTTAAATTTAGAAAATAATTGGTTAATGGCAATGATAATTCTTGGGTGATATAATATATTCGGAAAAAAGAGAATATTTTATTTTTATAAGAGTAGTGAAAGAATTAAAGAAGAGAAGAATATTAAATTATGGGTTAAAATATAATATGGGATTAATTAATAACATTAAATGAGAATTTTAAAATGTTGTGAATAAATTTGGGGATTTACAAATAAGGATAGACTTTTATTAGATAAATAAATTGGTGGGTTATTAGCATTAGTATTGTTGAATAAATAAGTGGTCAAAGATAAAAGAAACAATGAAAAAGTGGATGAGTATGGGTCGAATGGTAGATCAGTAGGAGTCTTCGGCAAAAAGAGGAGAAATGATAATCATTAGAGCAATTAATGTGGTGATAAACAATAGAAATTGGGTTAATTGGGATTAATTTCGATTATTAATCAAAGTAGAAAGTTGAGCGACATATGTGAATTTCCCATTTAAAAAGTATAAGCACAATACTTTAAGAGAGGGTGAAAGAACAATTACGGAATAAATAAATGTATAGTGAATACATATTTGACATAATATTTGGAAGTCATTATTTCCTTTATAAAGAGATTTCTAAATTACTATTATTTTGTGTGAATTAGAGAATATAATATCTGGAAAAGCCGAGCCGATTTATAAATATTAGATTCGGAAAGTCTTATCAAGCTAAGGACGACAGGCAAGTTCACTATCCCTGTCTTGACGTGAAGTATTTTTGTGCTTATTTCATAATTTTGTGAAAAGTGTTGATTGTGAACATATTACATTTCGTACCATTGTGAATTCGAGAAAATATCTCCTTTTCATTTTGAGGGTTTTAAAGATATTGTTCACATATACTTTCAATAATTCGAGCCCTCCCATTGTACGGGAATGAGCTGATCCTAATAACAATAATATTTTGAATCTTCAAAACTTGAGGTGAATACGTTGCAGCGATGATCTCACCACAATTAACTTACTCCCTTTTTGGAGATCATCTTATTCTTTGGAATCTAGTTCTTTTAATTATCCTTCACTTCTACCTTCGGGTAATCCTTGTTGAAAGGGTGCATTGTTCGCACTTCTTTGGTACAAATGAGTAGTGATGATTGGTGTTTGTGTGGGAGAATATCCTTGTATTCGGAGGAATCTATTCAAGCTGGTCAACACGAATTTATTAAATTCGTGGTAGAGTTGAGAATTTACTATCTGGTAAGGCAGATAGTTTAGGGTTACAAATGTTAACCCTTATGCTAGCAAATGAGAGTGGTAGGTGTGTCTTGTGCGGTTACGATCAGACTGCAAAGATCACACAGGAGAACGGTATTCACGAAATGGTGCTGATCGAGCCACGTAGTGTTACCGAACGGTGGAAGACCAGCGTTTTCTTTACTTGAACTTGTGTTGTCATTTGACGGTAGCTGCTTTGTTGCTTTGACTTGAATTGTTTTCTATGCCTTACATGCATATTCTGTTGATTGTTGTTTTGTTCTATGTGGACTTGCTGAGCAATTTGATTGCTCATTCTTGCATCTATTTTATTCCTTTTTGAGCAGTAAATAGTGAGTATGGCACAACTCAAGAAAACCGGCCGGAAATGGGTTTTTGGCAAAGCGAGGGAAATGGCGTATCGCCCAAGCTGATACTGCTAGACTACGCCGCTTGGTAGTACGAGCTATAGTTATTATAATGGTCTAAAATCAGATTTCCCTTATGTAATAAAGTTAGACTCGGTAGTAATGTTGTAAGACGATCGACCCTGGACTTGTGGGGCAAGAGTTGGATTATGTAATATTAATATGTAATGCAAGTGTTGTTTTGAGCCAGATGTTTAGTGGCGGACCAGATCTGCGGGATGTGGATCTGGGGGCGTCACACCAACATACAACATCAATATACTTATATAAAGGAGAAGCGGGGGGCGTGTAGGTGGCGCCTCTCACATCGCTTCGTTCTATTTTTCTAATTTTCTGGAATTTTTAGATGAAAAATACCAAAAATTAGAACTACCTTTTTTAGTCAAGTTTCAGAATCTGATTTTGTTTCAGATTATTTATGGAATATAGTAGCTTGAAAATTTTAATTTGATTTTGTTTCTATATAATCTGATTTTGTTTCACATTATTTGTGGAATATAGTAGCTTGAAAATTTTAATTTGATTTTGTTTCTATATAAAGGAGAAGCGAGGGGCGTGTAGGTGGCGCCTCTCACATCGCTCCGTTTTATTTTTCTAATTTTTTAATTTTCTGAAATTTTCAAATGAAAAATATCACAAATTAGAACTGCCTTTTTTAATTTCGGATATATTAGAAGCAAGTTTCAGAATCTGATTTTGTTTCAGATTATTTATGGAATACAGCAGCTTGAAAGTTTTAATCTGATTTTGTTTCAGATTATTTAATTATGGGAAAGAATAGCACGTAAGTCTCTGCACCTATAAATACCCTTGTAGGTTGTAGGGTTTTGGATCATCTTAACACAACCTACTCTCTCTCAGTATCACAACCCTAGCTCTCTGTGGTGATAGTCTCTTGCTCGATTTCTAACTCGGTGTTGCCGTTCTTCTGGTGAAGGCTGTTTATACAGTATTAAAAAAAAAAAAAAAGTTGTTGTAAGCAAAGGTAGTCATATAGCGCTATGTGGGAGTCGACAAATCCAAACACGGGAGAAGAATATAGTTTTGACATGATATTGATGGATGATATCAATAAATTAACTATTAGTGATGTATGTTTGTTGGTTATCCTTTTATAAAATTTGTTTTGTTCATCGGACATGTTTGTTGTTGTTAATTTTTATATGATTTACTTTGCACACAAGAAAATATTATTCATATATTATCTGTTTGCTCCGTTCAAACAACTTTTAAGTGAAGACTGTTCATACAGTATTAAAAAATAAAGGTTGTTGCAAGTAAGGATAGTTATAGACCACTCTCTCACGGATTTAAATTAGATGTTTTTGTGCACAATCAATCCAAAAAAATTGGAGGAATGTGACAATGTAAGAACATAATTGCTTTTTTTAAAAAAATACAAATAAAATTAATATTTGTCGTACTTTAAATTGTTAATTACGTGTAGAAATTTATTTTCATATTTTCAACATGAATTATAGTCTAATTTTGCAATTTTATATATTAGTATTGGCATTACATCAAGATTTTTATAATATAAAATTTAATTTATCCTACAAATATTACTCCCTCCGTCCCAGCCATTTGTATACAAATGGTTGGGACACGGAGACCAAGAAAAATGATAAAAAATGAGTAAAGTTGGATGAAAAGTGGGTATAGTGGTGGGACCCATTTATATTTAATAATAGATTTGAGATAGTGGAGTAAAGTAGTGGGTGTAATAGTGTTTATATTATTATAGAATTGAGATAGTGGAAGAATGTATTTGATGTAATGATGTTTTATATTATAAAAGTTTACTATTTTTGGAACGTATACAAATGGTGGGACGTCCCAAAAAGGAAACTGTATACAATTCATTGGGACGGAGGGAGTAATTTTTAATCATTAATATATTTTTTATAGACAGCCACAAAATTATTACATTCTACAAATATTAATATTAAATTATTAATATAATTTTTATAGGCCACCGCAACGCGCGGCTTCTCAACTAGTTTTTACATAATTGAGATTTTAAAAGACTTTTCATTAATGAAATCTAAGGATATTGACTCAGATTTAAAAATATATATCGGAATCTTGAAATAAACTGATGAATTTTGTAGGATTGTTCAAGTGTATTTTAAGTTTTTTGAAATTCTACCAAAATCAATGAGATTTGAAATATTAAGTTAAATCCTAAAAAATTTATATCAACTCCGTGACAAAAATTCGCACGGAATCAAAATTATACACAATCCATTAAAATCCGTAGATTAAAAATAATCTACTAAAATCTTAGTGAATACACTTAAATTTTAACTTAAATCAATGTAGAAACTAACAAAGAGCATCTCAAGAGAAGCCGTGGCTAAAAATTTAGGTGGCTTACCAAAATTGAAAAATATAGTCAATGTCCACAGAAAACAGCACTCCAATCATAGTAAACTCTTGTGTATAATTATAGTCATCCTCCTGTGAATGACTATATTTGTCGAGTAACTACAGATTTGTAGTGAATTCCACGTCATCTCCTACAGTTTATTTTCCTCCTTCACGCTGATTACATATTATTTATTACCATATTAAACTAATATATTATATTTATAACAATTTAAATATTAATAACATACTATTTTTAAATTATAGCCAACCAATATAGTCAAATATCACTGAAGCACAATGTCCTACATGTTCAACAAATTTTACCCAATATTTTACTGGTCCAATTTAACCAACAATTATGTACAACGCGGTCGAAGTTTCTGTAATACAGTTACTCCCTCCGTCCATCCCATTTCTTTACACTTTCCTTTTTTGGGTGTCCCACCCAATTCTTTACATTTCAAAACTTACTAAAAATAGTCAATGAGCCCCACCACTTCTCCACTTTTCTTTCCTTTTCACGCTACTTTTACTTAACTATCTTCTTTTTATATATTAAAAATCAATGGGTCCCACCACTTCACCCACTTTTCTTTCTCTTTTCCGATACTTTATACATATTATTTAACCTCCGTGCCCAACCCATTCGATAAGAAATGGGTGGGACGGAGGGAGTGTTTTCTTAATTAAATTAGGAGGCCAAATACCATTTATCATATACAAACTTTGAGATATCATATTTCCCAAATAAGTTTTAACAAGCAAATGTAACGAATGCATGCGTACGTTACATATATGGATTTGGACTAGGGTATACCACGTACAAAAGTAAATGAAGGAAGCTGTGTTGTAATGATGACGAAGGTTGGCGTATTTAGGGAGTAGAGAGAGAAAAGGAGCTAGGAGTCAAAGTGGCAGCGAGAAACAAGAATTGCAGATTTGTCTCCGGCCAATTCATTTCATAATACTCCTCATAAGCCCTCTCTCTAGCTGGCTAGCTCTCGTGACCAGATTTTAACTTTGCAGCAGCTCGTATTTATATTTCTACTTGCAAAAGTTGATACAAACAGAATTTACAGACTCTCTCCTTCGTCTCTTCCTTTTCTCCTGATCTCTCTCTCTCTCCCTCCCTCTTCTCTCTCTCTCCCTCCCTCCTCTCTCTCTCTCTCTCTCCCTCTTATCTCCCCCTCCCCCTTCTCTCTCTCTCTCTCCCCCTCCCCCTCCCCCTTCTCTCTCTCTGATCTCTCTCTCTCTCTCTCTCTCTCTCTCTCTCTCTCTCTCATATTGCTGCTTTAAACCTAGACATTTGCAACGAGATTGTGTAGTCACAGCCTCTCTTTGCTTCAACTGATAACCCAACGTATACAAATATTCATCCATCTCCCTGAGAAAATACACCTGAGAATGGGTTCTTGTGGAAGAAATGGAGCAGTGAGACAATACATAAGATCGAAAGTCCCTCGTTTGAGATGGACTCCTGATCTTCACCAAACCTTTGTTAATGCCATCCACAGGCTTGGTGGCCAAGACAGTAAGAACTACTCTCTTCCACACTTATCTTGTTTTCTTTCTTTCTTTCTTTCTTTCTTGTTTTTATCCTTTTTGCTGTTTGGGTTTAAGTGTAATTCTACAATATTTCAGAGGCCACGCCTAAGCTCGTTCTTCAGTTCATGGATGTGAGAGGACTTACTATTTCACATGTCAAAAGCCATCTCCAGGTAATTACCCCTTTTTGTATTTTCTTTCACTTTAATTACTTAATTTCATATATTATTAATGGGTCCGCAAAGTGATTGTTGCAGCAATCTATCTGCTGTTTTTTTAATAGAGTTTTGATTTTTTTTGTTCATGCAGATGTATAGAAGCATGAAGACTAATGGCAATGGTGAAGGTATTAATTCTACATGTATACTATATTTTAAGAAGCCTTGTTTTTCCAACAACCATTATCAAATATATTCATATCTACCACGAATCTAGTAACTACCACATGTGTGTGTGAGTGTGGTATATCATTCATACATGCAGTTGAATCCTGATTTTGACCTTTCAATGTGTTTGGGTGCAAGCACAGATTTTATACTCATGCTTCCTGGCCTGCACTTATTACTCATTCACACTAGTTGATCAGGAAAAAAGTGTTACCTTCTTCTTACACATCTTTTAGCAAGAAGCTTGCAAGATTACTCCACTTCATTTATTATTTCTTTTACCAATGCTTTCCTCTAACTAAAAAGAATTGACCATAGTACCAAACCTCAAATTTCCTCAGTATAAGCATTTTTTATGAAACCCACATCCCCCTTATTCTCTACTTAGTTTGGCCACAATCTCTCTCTCTCTCTCTCTCTCTCTCTCTCTTTCTCTCCCCCCCAGTTTGGCCACAATTTGGATCTCTCCCTCCCTCCCTCTCCCTCTCTCTCTGTTTTGACAAACATGTTGTGCTTTTGACAAATTTTGTTTAATAAATTGTGTAGATGGGAGTAGTTTTATCCAAGAAAGCATAAAACAAAGTTATGAAGAAGAAGATGACAATGATGGGTGTTTAGAAGAAGAAGAAACAAGTGTGGGTTACCATTCATCATTACAAAGACCCCTCATGCAAGTATCTTCTTCTCATCATAACCATTTTCCCTGCTTCCACACTAGTCCTCCAGTTCCACTTGCAAAAAGGTATCTCAAAGGCTCATGCCTTTTTAACATGGACAACTATATCAGTCAGTCTTTTTATGATGCATACTTATCATTTAGTCTATGGCTTCTTCCTCAGAGCTCGAAATACAGATCAGTATCTGCAATGCAACTACGACGAGAGAATGCTAATGAATCTATGCAGTTATAATGATTTTGTGGTGGCTGAGAAGAATGGAGATGAACTCTTGAGAAAATTGGAGACTAGTTTGATCAGAAGCCAAGAAACTTCAATGCACACAGCCTTCTCACATCATTCTCTTAAGGTACACTAATTTTTATGTTTTCTTGGTTATTTAATTTTTGAAGATTTCTAGTATGACATGGATTATGGTAATAATTTTAAATTGGTATATTTATAGATAGTACTGCCTTTTAAGTTTCAACTGCAAGTCATGTACCATATATAATTTTTTATATCTATTTTTATG
This sequence comes from Daucus carota subsp. sativus, assembly GCF_001625215.2. Lineage (NCBI taxonomy): Eukaryota > Viridiplantae > Streptophyta > Magnoliopsida > Apiales > Apiaceae > Daucus > Daucus carota. Next base: position 34,579,149 of record NC_030389.2, read on the forward strand.
TATAATTTCAGAGGGTTGCCTAAATGGACAGATGTTGCATGAGTATATATAATGAATTCATGCTTTTTGGGACAAGCAGTACTCAAAATTTATGGTTTCCTTCTGTCTAGTAACATCTCTTGCAGAGAATAATACTATGACACTGTAGCCTTACTTTTGATTATACTCTGTGCTTGTGTTTACTCTTTTTGTTCCTAGTGAACATTGAAGATAAAATGTGAAAATAGGTAGCTTTTCTGAATGTCAACTAGTGCCATAAACTTTAAAGTCCTGCTAAAGCAGGCTTCATTTTAATTATTGCTGAGGGGGAGTGGACTCGGATACAGGTCGGGAGTGTCCAACTCGGATACGTGTCCAAACATTGGACTCTGAAATATTTTTAAAAATTACATGTTTTTGTCTTAAAAATGTGTTAAGGGTGTACCTAGACAAACAAAATGAAGAGTCTGGATAACACATCTCGTATATATAATACAAGTACATGTTATAGATATATATTTTCAACAGGACTCAGAAGCATTGAATAGTGATTTTAGGGCTAGAGGTTGGTGTATAGCTAGCTTAGCTTATTATTATAGTTCATCTGAAAAAGTAAAAAGTGTAAATTTTGTAGATTTATTAAATGAATGTTGGATCTTGTGAGTTTGATCCCAGTAAAAACTTTGGCAAACTGTGGTCCATTACTGTATTCTTAACAAAGCCATAACTTTAGGATCTAGATGGCCAACCCCCTTAAATGCAAGATTGCAGTCCTGTACAATGTTCATGTTTTAACAACAGTCTTTTATCACAAGTCTTGGCAATATATATGTTGTTGGTCCACTAGGCCAGACACCTCATGCATCAATCTAATATTTTGTGAATTTCTTAGAAACTATATACTTGTAGTGAAGTGTTAATAGGTTTAAGGTCCAATTTACCAATCAGCAGTACTTCTAATCTTTTGCAGGTTGCTGAAGAATATAAAGCATGCACGTCAGCTATGAAGAAACGCAGAATTGAGAGCCCGGGAAGTACACAGGAAGTTGACAACGATGATCTTGGTTGTGGATTATCACTGTCGCTCTCATTGCAGCAACCCTCCACACAGAAGAGCAATGGTTCTTCGCGTAGCGACACTAGCGAGGCAATTTCGTCTTCGTCTTATAGGCCGAGCCTGAAGCACTGCGCTAGCTCTTCACAGGAGCACAACCTTAATCTAGAACTATCTATTTCTTTATGCGGTGCCTGAGCTTATTCAGTGCCAATGTCTTCCCCTTAAATTTTAGCTAGTACTTGGAGCATGTTTTCTATTTAGGTTTAAAACTCCTAGATTTAGTTATAATATTGCATGGCCATTTATGGATTTGTGATATGGATCTTCACGACTTTATAGATTTGGGATATGGAAAATCACGACCTCACTAAATGATTCATCCACAAATTAAAATCTGTCATGTCGTTTCACACGAAGAATAATTTTTGGGATATCTAGCATTTACGAGTATTGATCATCCCTGAGACTTTCAAAAATGCTAGCATGAAATAATTTTCTCTGGTTGCAACATAATCACATTTGTTGAAAATAAAGTACATGTCTGTTCATATTATGCTACTAAGGTCTAGAGGTAGAGGTAATTGCATATCGCACCCTCTAAGTATCGTTCAAAAACGATAGAGTACCTATACTTTAAGAAACTCAACTCGCGCCTCTTATCTTTACTTCTCAAAACCGAGATGCACCCCCTGCCGCTCAAAACCGAGATGCACCCCCTGCCGTTAACTTCCGTTAACTCAGTGCACTCCGTTAAGTCATTATATATATAATTGCACCTCCTAACTTACGTTCAAAAACGATATTCTACCCGTACTTTTGGAAACCCAAATCGCACCACATATCTTTACATTCCAAGAACGATACGCACCCCCTCCATTGAATTCCGTTACCTTCCGTTAAAATACTCACCCGTCTCAATTTACATGTCCCTTTTGCTTTTTGAGAAGTCAGATTGACTAATTTTTGACCAACTATTAAAAAAATATTTATTTGTTATTTTAGGAAATAGAAAGTTATGTATTAAAATATACTAAATTTTGTTTAAAAGAAATATCATCAAAAAGTAAATCTAGCCTATTTTAATAGAGGTAAATAATAGGGGGTCCGAATTGCAGTTACCTCTATTATTTGCGAAAACAAATAGACTAGATTTACTTTTTGATGATATTTTTTTTTTAAAATTTTTGTTTAATTAAGTTATGCCCAAGTCAAAATGATTTTACATATTGAATGATTTTAAATTTTTAGTGACATATAGGGGTGGCAATCGTTTCGTTTCGTGTATTTTCGTGTTTCGTGTACTCGAAGGTGAAATCCGTATCCGCCGGTTATTAATTTCGTGTAACTAATTTGAACCCCGTATCCGTTTCGAATCGTTTCGTGTATATTTCGTGTACTTTTCGTGTATATTATATATAAAAATATTAATATATTTTTAATCAAAAAATGGATTTAATATATATTTTCCTTTATAAATTTATTAAATGTTAATGATATATATTATACTTGTATACAATTCTTTATAAATTTGTTAATGTATCTACAATATATATCCACACATACATATAAATATATACTTTATACTCAATTATATATTTAATATATCATTACATATATATAATAAATATAATCTACAAATATTTCGTGTAATATCGTGTATTTCGTGTACCCAAAATGAAAATCCATATCCGGCACGAAATTTATCGTGTAATTTCGTGTTCGTGTACTTTCGTGTTTCGTGCATCGAAAATCAAAACCCGTATCCATTTTTTTCGTGTCGTTTCGTTTCGTGTTAGCGTGTTACGTGTCAAATTGCCAGGCCTAGTGACATATGTATTAAGTACTTAAAATATACACTATTTTAAATATAAAAAATAAATATTATGTGATATTTATTATAAATAATACATAAATTTATCTATTAATTAAAATATATAAATTTCGCAACGGAAGGTAACGGAATTCAACGGAGGGGGTGCGTATCGTTCTTGAGATGTAAAAAAAGGTGGTGCGATTCGAGTTTTCAAAAAAATGAGTGCAATATCGTTTTTGAACGTAAGTTAAGGGGTCCGAATTGCAATTATATATATAGTGACTTAACGTAGTGCACTGAGTTAACGGAAGTTAACGGCAGGGGGTGCATCTCGGTTTTGAGAAGTAAAGATAAGGGGTGCGAGTTTGAGTTTCTTAAAGTATAGGTACTCTATCGTTTTTGAACGATACTTAAGGGGTGCGATATGCAATTACCTCTAAGGTCTATTGTCTTATGCCAGTCGCCCTCAATTTTCACCAGATCTATAGGGTATTACAAGTCGATGCCTTATCCCCACCCCAAGTTTCAATTCAAATAAGTTGACAATATACTCCTAACCAGGACTTTTGTTGTGGTCCATGCCTGTATTAAGTACATCAGTTGATTAGCAAGATAGCTACTGCACTAGATTTGTCAATTTGCCATATCCATTATGGACTATGGCCATAAATTTCAAGCCACCCCCAAGGGACTGCCTATGCACAGTGCAAATGGCCATCCATACTGCCCGATATGGGAGTTCTCCGATATTTTAAGATTTTTCAGGATCTAAAAGCTCAAAATAGTTTACGGGTCTCTGACACAGTTTAGTCTCGAGTTTAAAGTTTAGCGGGTCTTTGACATAGTTCAATTTTTTAGTACAAGAATCTTTCATCTGATGTATTGCATCTAACAGCATCGACATATATGGGGTATGGTATCAGAACAAAGAAAGCAAACTATAAAATGACTTCAAATCAAACTTAAGAAGCGAGAAAAAGGGAAGAACAGAAACTCATAGGAAAAATATAAGATTACAGAGGGTGATTTTGCAAATCGAGCTGAAATTCCCAGAACTATTTTAGCATTTTGCTTAAGGGAGATCAGATTAGAGTCTGCTACTGAGGGCTTTAGCAAAATTGTTTAATTTAGACTTACAGTTGCATGTTCATGAATCATGATAAACTCATTTTTGTACCATGATATTCTTGCTATTCTTCTTTCCATTACCTGTTTTCATATCAGAAACTAGAGCTTTGATGCCAAGCTTAGGCTTGGTGCTCACAAGATTGTACGGGAGAACCGAGACCCCAGCCACCAATGACCCACTCGTTACTCTTGAAATGGGTAGCAGCTCAATAAGAACTGAAAGCTGAAGATTATACTCTATGGTCAATATGAGCATTAATATAACAGAAGTACTACTCACTACTATGTAGTACTGACTAAAGCATCAAGGATGGTACCTCTGGATGGCTCAGGTCCACCATTGAATCAGGTATAGCTTCTTTAACTGCTGCAGCTACGACCGTAAAACATTTATTTCGATCTAATAACTCTATCACGTCTGATTCATTTAATGTTTTTTTTGTACCCTTTATCTCTGCCTCCTCAAATCCTCTTCTGTTGTACCCAACTGCAAACTGTAACGGTGTACAAGTTATCTTAGTACAAATTTATACACTTGTCAGTTTTCACTAAAAGGAAACCACGATCGCTTGCAATAGGCTCATGCTATGTTAGATTATGATCAAATTGAGATGCAACATATTACAGTCAATATCCTAAAACACATTGATCAATGATTCTGGAAAAGCCACATCAGACATCAGAATTCAAAAGAAAGACCTAAGAAAACAAAAAAAATGACATCACCAAATAATTCAATGTGATAGATTTACTGTCTAAAGTCTAACTTTTTATGCTTAATACAGTTTTTTTTACCATAAACAATCAAGCACTGGCTACAGTTGAGCAAGAAACTACAACAGTAACCTTGGCTACGTTCACTAACTGGTGTGTCAATCCTCTAATGTACTTATCTTTCGAATTAGTCATCCACATATAATACATAATCTTTTATAAAGGTGGCCCCGTACCTTCACAGGTCGCACAAATTTGTTCTTTCCATCATTCACAAACTGTAAAACAAGCTTTGACACTAATGCAGTCAGTTCTTTCTCATTCAGAGTACAAGTAGCTTGGATAGGAAATATGCGATGACACCAACTGCACCACAAACAACCTGGCTTATTAGTAATAGACGATCCCAGCCAGTGATGATAAATTTAACTAAGATAAACTTCGGATACTAATTGAAGTGCATTCAACCAAAATCGATTAAGGTACATCTACATAACCAAGGCACAAGTCTAAGGCAACTTTAGTCACCTTATACTTCGATATCATAGTTTATACTTATGGATTAAGACTGAATATAAGCCAACAGCTTTGTTCCAGATAGTGTTTCACATGGAATAAGATCGCACATATTCATACTATGTAATTATATAGACTAGGAAAAAGATGAAACAAGTAATACTAACAGTGGAGACTTTAAACTTCCGGACTCCAATGACTGCATGATTTTTGCTACGGTGTTGGCTACATCATGGGAGTGGTCCTTGTGAAAGATAAAGAGAAGCAAGCCACTTCTTATCAGCTTTACTAGAGAAAGAACATGTGTAACACCAACATCTGTCTCTTCTTTCACAGAGGGCGCACATGAACCTTCAAAGAGCTTTTCTGATACAGATAATTCATATAGATAATTTCAGAAAATTCAACAATGAGTACTTAGTTGCAAAAAAGAGCCAAGTTATGTTGCTAAAACAATACCATCAATGTCAGCACTCTTGGTTTCTACACAGTTGACAGAAACCTCATCAGTTTCTGTGATAAACACCTTTCTTCTTTTAGACACATTAGTGTTGTTAGTGTTATCTAGATCTTCAGAGGTGCAAATTTGAGAGGACACAATAAACTGTAAATACAAATGCCTGTCATATCAGCACACATCAAAGAACAACTTCAACATTTAAGTCGTATCAAATATTACAAATTGATGCAGACAGAAGACAATAATAACACAACTATGAGGGACAACTTTGTAGTAACCGAAACACAATAATATTCCTAGACAAGAAGTTCGTGTATAAAATCTAACTGACTGAATCACAGTCATACATATGACAACTGAGAAAATCAATTTGTTCATATATTTTCTTTCTTAAATGCTAGAATTTTCATTAGGAAGTCTAATAATAGCAAAACTGTGATGATTGCTTAAGTTACTGCATAACAAACATCAGCACAAATAAATAAGATTAAACAAATAAAAAATAATGCATAACTTGGACACGACACTTTTTTCGTGTCAGATCTTTTGACTAAAATGTGGACACTTTGACCAGTTTAAAAATCACATACGAGTCAAACTTCCAATTCAAAACAAATATGTGAGGAAAAAAAGAAGCAAAATGTGATTAAAGTACAAAAGACGCCTAATTTGCAAAATCCCCTACAAAACCATGTCTAGTTTGAGTTTTATTGTTACTTTTTGTTAAGAAGTCTAACTCACCATACTTGTTTATTAGTATACTACGATGTGTCCCCGTACCCGTGTCCCCAATTCTCAAAGTTCCCAAGTCCGACACTCGGATATGTGTTGTGTCCGACACTCGGATATGTGTTGTGTCCGACACTCCGTACCCGAGTCCGAATAACATAGAACATATGTAGCAAGTCAAGTGAATAATGCACAATATTAAGCAACAAATATCCTAAGAAAATATAACAAATGCACATAATGCATACAATTAATAAGCCAACAACTAAAAAAGAGAAAATGAGGGATAAATCGATTATATCAAAACCTTTTGGAAGATTGACATGGCTTCCTTCGTAGCACTTTTCTCCCTCTCTGCAATAATACCATAGCAAACCCGTATAAACCTTTAAGGTCAGTATAAACAATTTTTTGCCCCTTGAAATTATAATTTCAATCCAAAAATATTAAAAACCAACAAAACAATAGATTAAAGATTGTAAATTAAAACTAAACATTTAAATTAATCAACTCATAAGCTCACAACTTACTCAAGTACTAAAAATCCAGTCTTTTTTAAAAGACTGGAACATACCAAAACTTGTTCCACATTTAAAAGTGAACCAGTTATTCACACATAAATAACACAAAAGGAACTATACAACACTTCAAAGATTGTAACTTTATACCAAAACATACCTACAAACCAACTTCACCTCCCACCAAAACATTAAAATTCAGTCTTTTCAAAAACCCAATAACACAAACACTCATTCCACAAATAAAACCAAAAACAATCATCAAACTTAAAACACAAAAAACAACACATCAGATTGCAACTTTACACCAAAAAGACATACACACCAACTTGTCAACCCACCAACACATTAAAAAATCCAATCTTTTTTCAAGAAAACCCAAGAACATGCCATTACAAACACATATTGACATATTTGTATGTATATATGAAAAGGGGTTTTTGAGACTTACTGATGGGGCATGTAACAAGAAACCCAGTGAAAGAATGGCTGAGTAAAGAAGAAGGGGCGTTGTAATCAAAGCGAGGGATGCTTATAACTGCTGAGTGCTGCTCCCATGGTTTCATCTCTGACCCACCTGCCTTTTCTTCTTCCTTGGCTGCCATTTTATGTATATTTGTGTGTATATGTGTATGTATATGTCTGCCACTGACGGCGTTGGTCTACCGATCGGTCTGCTTTTCCGGCGAGGAGTTGCCAATTGAGCAAAGAAGCAAACACGGCCTTAAACCCAAGAATGAAATATATGAGCCCATATGTAAATGAGCCCATATTAAAACTGTTACCCTGGACTCTGGAGTCTGGGACGGATGTAAAGCTGAACATTAAAATAAAGCTATGAATTACTTTTTTATATTTTTTTGCCGGAAAAAGTTATGAATTATTTTAAGATTAATAAAAAATGTCATTGATAAAAGTTTATAAAAAAGGAATACGAAAAAAGAATATCGTGAACAATTCATAATATATGCTGCCTTCGTCCCTGTGTCCCTCTCATGTGTAAACTACCGGAAGGTACGAAGGAGTATATTTTAACTTATACAACTCATACTTACATGGCGATTTTTAAAACTAAATAATAATATACATGTTAAGAAAGTATATTATATATATTGTGTTTATAATATTTTTTACTTTTAATAATTAAAACATTTCATTTTTATTTGTTCCCTTTTTATTTTTAATACTTCTTCCGACTATATTTCAATATTATTATATATAAAATACTTGTTAGATTTTATATTCATACATCTTACATATTTTTTCATCTTGTATTTTTTCTTATTATGAAAAGCGCCCAAGACATATTTATCTGAAAAACCTAATATCTTATCACAGTGACCTAATATCTTATGATAGTGTTGCATTTAGGATATTTGTATGAAAAATTTAATATTTTTTGACAATGTCAAAATTGATGTCTTTAAGATGTAGACGTATAGTAAAAAGGGTTAATTATCAAACTCATCACTGAAGTCGACAAATGGTATTAACTTCATCTCCACGGGGTCTCAAGTGGCTCATTAAACTCGCTTAATGATATCAAACTCATCACTGTCGTTAAAAAATTAACGGAAGTTTATACGAAATGACAGATTGACGATTGACGTGGCACATTCGTTAACATTTTAATCGGGTTAAATAGCTAATTCATAACAAAACTCGTTAAAAACTTGCAGTTTGGTCATGTTGTTGAAAAAGCTCACAGTCAACTAATGAAGTATTTAAAAACTTTCATATCAGTAATTCTCGTGAGCTCTGTTAAAAAAATTAACGGAAATAAGCAGACTTTCAAAAAGATCACTGAAACAAGAAAAATAATTCAAAAACATCATCCAAACATAATTAGCATCACTAATTGGCAGCCTCTCTCATAATGAGTCCTCTCATCTACGGACTATGGAGTGTGTGCATGCATGCATAATCACGTATATCCTTATTTGGAGCTCCTCCCGCAGTCAAGTACTTTGATACAAGTAGCAAACAAAAAGCATAAATGGTTAGATCTTTTCATGAATGTCTGAAGTTCCTCCTCCACATCCTAAAAGAACACCATTTGATATCAGATTTTTCTCAAAACGGAGTTGATTGTGCTGAAGCATTTTCTTTCGCCCAGGAAGCTCTTTCTGCCCCTTTGTGTTCAAAAATAGAAGTACCGCGTGGAAGAATATAATTGTCGAGGAAACGACAAAGAGTAAGATAAATGGGAACTTGGTTAGCGAAGATTAGGTAAAAGGTGCTAAGAAGTTTGCAAGGGTGAACTCAGTGAAGAATGAGAAGGCCTCCAAAGATGTCTTCTGCTATTCTCTGTAAGGATCTGTTGCATGATAAAGTTCGAGAGCTTTTATCAGAGGCTTTACTTAAAGTTTCAGGTGAGGTTGGTGAAGAAATTCAAGAAGAAGCAGACACCCCTTTGTGATGAAGTTCATCATTTTCCTCCATTCCACTCTCCTTTTACCCCAGTACAAAATCCTCAAAGTGATCGTTACTCATTGCTCCCGATCCATGCTACTTTTACTAGTCTGGTCGCATCTGTAATGATAAAAGCAGAGAAACGGGTAAATAGGATGTAAATAGGAGTGAGTCGGGTCGGGTTAACGGGTTAACTAACGGAAAACGTTAAAAGTCAATGACTTTTAACGGGCGTGTAGGTTTCTGTTAACACAATAGTTCGATTGAAAATTATATATAACTAAGTTATGTGTATGAAAGGTTTTTCAACAACATGACCAAACTGCAAGTTTTTGACGAGCTCAATTATGAATTAGCTATTTAACCCCATTTTAATCAATTAAGTTTGAACAATGTTTGTTTTTGGACCTTTAAACATCATATGTTAAAAATCGAATAGAATTTCTTTCTGTTCAATCTCTAGATTTGTCTTAAAATGTTAAAAAATTTGGTGATATAAAAAAAATTAAAAATATTTTTTTGCTAACAATAATATTCACATAAATAAAATTTATTAAAAGAGAATACATTTCAATATTATTCAAAAATAATTATAATCTAATGAAAATGATAAAACTTAATCTTGGATGTTTAGTTAATTATATCTTAAAATTTAGTTCCATGCATTTATTTAGATAATTATATCCTAAAATTAATTTAATAAAAAGATTGCATACTTTATTTCCATATAAACTTCAAATTATGTGGCATGCCACGTGTCAAATCCTACCGCCAATCTATCATTCCGTCTAAACTTCTGTTACTTTTTTAACGGCAGTGATGAGTTTGATACCATTAAGCGAGTTTAATGAGCCACTTGAGACCCTGTGGAGATCAGTGATGAAATTGATACCATTTGTCGACTTCAATGATGAGTTTGATAATTGACCCATAGTAAAAAATATGTCAAAGTCATAGGTGTTTTAAATTCTCTTTAGTTAAACAATTGTGATAACTTTACAGGACAATTACACAACTACAACTTTATGTAGAGCAATAGTTTAAAGATTGCAATTTATACTAAACAGTCGAATAAATCAACTCACCAACCTACCAAAGCACTAACATCCAGACTTCTTGAAAACCCAAGAACATGTTAATACTTATTCGACAATAAAAGTAGTAACAATTATTCACACTCAAAACACAAAATATAAAAACAACATTTTAAAGATTGCAACTTTATACCAAACATACATATCAACTTAGCAACCCACCAAAACATTAAAAATCAAACCATTTTTAAGGAAAACCAAGAACATGCCAACAAAAATACATAGGCACATATGTATGCATGTATAAAAGGTGGTTTTAGGGACTAATTGATGGCGCAAGTAACAAAAAACCCAGTACAATAATGGTTGAGAAGAAGAGTATAGTGCCAATTATATAAACGGATAGGACGTCCACATACGTAACTACTGTACAATTTAGCAGCGTCATGCAAATTCGTTTCAAGCCTATGATTCACTAGCCTAGAATTACAATAATATAAAAATACAATGCTGTTGCCAAAAAGGTTTAATCCGAATCAGAGTCCATGTGTTTCCTGCTCACAAGGATACCTTCCTCCCAAATCTCAAGACACCTGCGATGTCATAACATTCTAAAAATTAAGAATAAAATTTAAAGTTTGCACAAAACAATAACTTGCAGCATATAACTGATGATCATAATTAACAAATGAATCAGCTTCAAATGGTCGTCCACAGTACAGAGTATTAGTAGCCTTTGATACAATGTCATTGTCAAATGTAACAGGTGGTTGAATATCAGTCATCAAATAAATATTGAAAAGTTGTTATAACAATTATTACTTTCAATTAAATAACTGTTACAACAAGTGACTAATATCATTTATAACAATTAATAGTATATTGCAAAGTGGTGGGACATGGACTAATTCAGAGCTATATTACTAAGTACTAACTGTGACGCATGAGCAAGATTGCGTGCTAACATGGAATATCTTTTTTCTTGTCTTGTTAAGGATCCAAACAGTAAAACCATACAAAATCCATGTAAACATTATAATTTAAATATGACAACCTGTATATGGAAAACAGAAATTGACACCATTAACACAGAACTAGCAGATACATGAACCATATAAGGGAAAAAGGTACAGGACTAAGCATAACTACATATACCTTTCCCCATCGACATCAATACAAAGAAATTCACCATGTCTCCATCCATCCTTGAAATGACCAAAAAATATTTCACCGTTCCTCGAATAAAAGCGCCCTTCCCCATTGGCCTTTCCCTTCCAGAAGTTCACAAACCATCTATCCCCAGTGTGAAAATATAACCATCCCTATATATCATAGGAGGTAAATTCAGATGAAGGCGATTAAGTTTGTATACATAGATGTCATGGTATTATAAAAATAAAAATAAATTAAAGGTTGACAATGCAGTTCTTGCACAATCAATGGAGGAATTAGCAGCAGAACTAGTAATAGTGCATGTCAATGCAGGACCAAAATTCATTTCCACAAAAACATAAATAGCTACAAGCTTCAGTAACACTACTTGCCTTTCCATGCATGAGATCATCTCTCCATGGTCCACGAAAAACATCACCATTACTAAAGCAGAATGTACCCAATCCTGACCTCTTACCATAGCGCCACATTCCATCATATGTGCTCCCATCCCCATGAGAAAGGCGCCCCTAAATATTGATTAACCCCTTATACATTAGCAGAGTGTAGTAAGAAACCCAGAAAAAATGCTTCTGGTCTACATAACTGTACCTTGCCTTCAGGAAGACCGCCTTGGCAACGGCCCATGTACGAACCCCCTCTGTATTTAATCTCCACTACAGGACTCCACTTTTTAGAAGACTCTCGTTCAGATTCCTGAATATTAGCTAGTCAGAATTAGAGAAAGCACATTGTTTCTGTCATCTTTGACCGACATGTAAATAGTCGATACTCATTATAAAAGAAATGTGTCCATGCTAACCCTTAGCGTTCACACAAAAATCATAATTATTTGTTGCTTGCCCATCATATATTCTTTATGGAATATACATTACTGTGGTTTTTTATTGTAAAATATATAGCGCAAACAAGTCCATAAAAAATTTAACCCCATTCAGTATAAGGACAAAAAACAAAAACTTGAGTAACAATTGAACAAATAAGTAAAAAATATAATAAAAATGAACAAAATATATGCTAAATAGTATATAGTAATGAACAAAATTTACGATAGGTACCAGCATGGATGCTGCACGAGCCGAAAGATTTCCCTGCTTCTTAGAAACATCAGCATTGTTTCCTTTCAATATTGCAGAAGCATTACTGTATAAATCGGTAACAGCTTCATAACTAGCATCGGTCAATGCATCCCAAGGTACAATAGGGCTAACTTGAGGCTGAGGCTTCATTTCAGCATCTAATATATCTTCTTTCTCTGCACGATTAAAAGTGATAGACCTATCTTCTTTTAACTCTTCCGAAGGTTTTACGCCTATCGGGAGTTTGAAGATGCCCAGACTGTCAAGCACTGAAGCAGAAACAGAATTACCAACAGCTTCTTCAATGGCCCAGTCCTGTGCATATCCTGCCCCTATATTATGTCTGCTGAGCAGCCGTTCTCTCTGGAAAATAGGTGATCCTGATGCTGTATAATGCCCGTCAAAGAGAATCATAGATAAATGATCATTTGATTGATGCAAATATTATTTTTCAATGCCTAAGTTTTAGGTTACTAAACACGGATCATCAGATTGCACATTTAATTTTAAGATGAGAAATCCTAACTTAATCTACCTTTAGTACTTGGATCAGCAGACATGGAAGAACTAGGACTAGAATCTCCTTCTGAATTTCTAATTTTGCTTTGTCCGGGACTACTGCCATAACCCCTAATATTGCCAAAACAGATATATCTTTATTGAAACAGAAAGTAAGATGTCACATTTGAACTCCAAGGAAGTCAGAGTATAAGATACAACCTCGACATATAAATTTTATCATCATCTTTGCTCCTCAACAGTGTATTGACTTCAAAAGAGTCAACATCCTCAGCTGTATCATTTGCAGAGGTCATACTTGGCATGTCATAAAGATCTGGTGAAGGTATCACCTTAGAGAAATGTCCGTCTTCAGGCAAATCACATTGTTCGGTGTTAATAGATTGCGGTTCGCGTTTCGCCCACAAATTGAAAATGGAAGGAAAATGTTGGACCAATCTAGAGAAGATACCCCCTTTAACTGATTCCACATCTTTAGCATAACTGATAATTAGATATAAATGTAAGCATCCAGATCAAGATATACACAGTAGATCATTTAGAATAATCTAAAGCACTAGGTTCACCTTGGTAGCAAAGTGTTGCCCAAATTTTAGCAGTCTTCGTAGTTTATCTTTATATAAATCATAATTTTACAATTAAAAAATCACAGTTCAACTTTTCCAATAGCATTGTTTTTTAAAATAATAATAACAATGTTAATTGGGCCAATTCCGTGTAATATCAAGAGTGTAAGCAAAAATGGAGGTCGAAGGAGAATAAGAAAGTAGGATAGTCACGTTGCCCAAAAAATGAACTACTGTAGACAAAAGCTTACCCTAAATTAACAACTGTCGTTGCTATTAGGTTGGGTTCCATCTTGGGTTCATGGACAATAGACATTATGACTGCACCCCTGAATTCTGAAGTTTGACGAAATAAACGCAAAACAGATTGAACATCATTGCTTTTAACAGCACCCGAACTTGTGAGGCAAAGAGCAACGGTTCCTAGATCCTAAGTAGGAAATCAAAGAAGACAAAGATATTCATGTAAGATATCATTCATTAAAGGTTCAGAAGAGAGTTGGAGGAACTAGGCACCATTATTTAGCATGAACAGAATAGTTATAACAACATCAGATTGCAAAAGAACGACATAAAAATAGCAGTCCTCCCAAATTCAATTTAATTGATGTAAACCAACAATCTGAGCAGATCACTAGCTCTAAATTACAAGAACAAGATATGAAAAAATAAAGAAAGTGCAACAAAGTCCACATTGTTCAAACCTTGACACCTACGGCAAGGAAAGGGCATTCGTATAAAGATCGCATGATTGAAGTTTTAATGTTGTAAGCACTTCCAAATCCAATTTTTGCATCTTGATATGCTCCTAGAAACTGTAATACACACGTTGGCTTTTTAAACATTGATAACTCTGCAACAAACAGAAATGCTTGATAACTTACTTTTTTCAGTTCTGAAACTTCAAGTTCTTTCATAGTACCATTAGGTACGTCAAGAAATTTTCTATGCACATCCTGTCAACAACACACTAGAGATGATTACACCAGGTAAATGGAAATTAACTAAAACAATGAATTGAAGGCCATCTTACCGATACAAGAACGGAGATGGCATTAATGGCTGTCAGAATAGCATTATTAGCAGTTTTCAAAGCCTCATCCAAGGTTAACGCATCTTTCTCAAGAAGTGTGTCAGTATCAACCACTGCAGAGCAGAGGGACAAGTTGCACTAAGCAATCCTATCACACACTATAAACTAAATTATTCTGTGGACATATATGCGAAGAATCTACATAAATTCTGAAGTAGTCTCTTCGAAGTCGAGAACCCTTCACTAATTCTGAGCTAGAGAATCAACATATTTTAATCCACTGACAGTAATGTGTACAAGGAGTAGACATGGTTTCTGATCACTTAATACATAATACAGGCTTGAGACATGATATTGTGCAATTGTGTAAACTTTAAAGTTATTAGCAAGCTAACCAAGTATCAACACATTATACAGTTACATTTATTTAGTACTAGTAGCATGGAAACTAATTTTAGACTACTCACTGATACAGAAATTTGTGTGCTCCTGAAGTTTATCGGCCAACTCTATCACCTTCAAAAAGTAAAAAATATAAAATGTCAGAATAGATGATGCGAGAGCAATTTACTCATAAAAAGACATGCAATTTTAATATGAAGTTTTTAATGTAGAAACTAGGAAGATAACATAAACTTTCAAGTTTATTATGACATGATGCACTTAAAATAAATTACTATTAACATAAAACATGTATAGTTCATTGATAGGACTACATGAAGATGTTTGACACCCCCCCCCCCCCCCCCCTCCCCCCACCCCGAAAAAAAAAAAATGGCCGCCTAGAGTCTACAATCAATTTAGAGATGTTACAAGCATCACTGGAGAAAGAGCAACAAAAGAAATGGTAATAAAAGATTAATCCATTATGAAGCTGCTATTCAATTAAAAGTTCACGCATTACCATCACGAGCCATAAAAGATGTGGAATTGTGTACAATGAATTTCTAGAAGTGAATTATACTATGGATAATGGATCTAAAGTGCAAATTCATGCATTATGGGATAATTAAATTTATCATGTACAACTTATTACTTACGTAAAAGAATGAAAAAATTAGAAATTATATGTAGTGACTAGTGAGAATAATATTAGTTATTGTACAGTCAATTCCAACTTAAACAAGTCACGAATATAGGTATATATTTCCTACTTCCAAATTCAGCTAATAATAATTTGGTTTTCAGTTGTAAGTTAAATCTGTAAAATGGGCAAAAAATTACCTATAACTTGTTTTATGTTATAACTTACTTTCTAAACAAAGCAAACACTCCTTAAATACTCTTGTTCAACCTCTCAAAACGACTACAATTCGATTGAGTATTAAGCTACATAGCAATAGGCGGCCTTCCCATAGAAAAGAGAGGTAGCCTTCACTCAGCATATAGCAGAAATAACACAAACCGGGAAAAGAGTAGAAAAATTTTGAAGTACAGTTTCAGATTTCAAGGACTTAATATTGCGGTTGAAAAGCCAAATCAGATGACAAGGTAGCTACTTTAATACACAAATAAAAGATGTTCTAAACTGAACAGTATAAAATCTATAAAAGCACCCTACACCATATATGAAGCAGTAGTTAATAAAACTGTAGCTATTTTAATGCATTAGTACTCGATGTTTTAAATTGAATAATATAAACTCTATATATACCAATATGCATCCACACCATATATGATATAGTGGAAGATAAAATTTAAGATAAAAGATCACTTTAACATACCTCATTTCTGCGCCTTCGCCCTTCAAAGCTGAAAGGCTTCAGAATAATACCAAAAACTAAACCATTAGCAGACTTTACTGTCTTAAGGATATCGAGTACCACCCTATACTCTGAGCCATAAGCAGCACCAGCTACCTAGAATAAACAAATAATTATAATCAAATAAAGCACATTTACACAAGCAGAAACATTGGTGGCCAGTGAGGCTTAAATTAAAAGGGCAGATAAATTTAAGCAGTAAACTACATACAATATCTTCCATAGTGAAACAACATCAAGGACAATTCAGCTTATAATCATGAACTATAATGACAAACTCAATCAATACAAAAAAATATCAAATGAGAACTAAATCTGATTGCTACCACGTATTTCATTCTAGTAAACTTAAAGACAAAATAAGCATACATATGAACAAGGTAAAAAGGTGAGGAATGTACAAACAAGTATAATTGCTTTAGAACGTGACTGCAAGGTTGATGGAGTGTCCAGTATACAGGGTGGGATATCTGCAAAGAAGTAACAATACTGCCTTTTAGTAAGGATACGGAGAGTTGTATTGCTATTAAGATAACACAAAATGGAGAACTATATAGTACAAATGTCAAATAATAATTAATGTCAAAGTTTTAGAATCTTTACTAATATCTGAATGTTGAGTTTAATAAATGACAAAGCAAGCAAGTAAACTAGTCAAGAATTTCTCAAGAATGACAGAGTTCTGTTAGAGGCTTGATAAAAACTATTAAAATCATTTTCAGATGACAACTTACACAATACTCTATTACTTGCAAACCCGAAATTAATCTTTATTTGTAAGACCTTCTAATAATGGAATGAGATGAAATTAAGCGGAAGAGAAATTATTAAGAAGGCTTTTCCTCGTGGCAAAAAAAAAAAAAAAAAGGCTTTTCCTTGTCCCTTGAAATTACATGTTTCAGATATAACAAGTTTGATATTTTTAAGAACAAATATTCCTACCGAAGTTTGAAGCACTATTATGAAAAGAACAGAAACCTTTAAAAAATTCACAGTTAAGACACAAGTCATATCCTTAGTTACGTAAACACATCGTTCCATTGTTATCCGAATGCAGTCATATGCCATGAATCTAAGAAAATGCACCTATCACACTCCCACCAGTCAGAACCTTTTATCACTGAAAAATGCGTATTTTGACAACTGACAACTGTATGAATAATTTAGAACATGGCCATATAGGACATCATGGATGCACGTAAAAATAGATATATACCTTTTTCAAGGACCCTTTGTTGCAACTCAACATTTACTGAATCTTTCAGACTTATGTCCCTGGAAAAGAATACTAATCAGAATACTAGTATATAAATATATTGTTGCACACTATCAAGAGAAACTACACTTAACCGAACTAGACCGGCCGCCATAATATTATTTGCATAGGTGTTTGTTCTAATGCAAACTAATTTATCCTACTGTGACAGCTGATACATGAGATTTATATTATAATTGATTTGCAGAGCTTGTAAGCTTACATATTTATCAAAATTTCTGATAGGAACTTTTATCTAATTGGAAATCACAGAACCAATTTGGTCTGCATCATTTCCTTTGTGTTCTCCAAAATTTGTTCAAAAGTGTCTTCGTCAGAACTCAGAACTATGTATATTTCCTCGGTATATTGTTATTCTCAACAAGAAAACTTTTGTTTTCACTAGACAATATATACCAATACCAATTTTGCAGGACACATGTTGTATAATTCTTAATTTAAGAGAAACTTCTTCTTAAATATAGAAGCGTGTGCTAAAATGAGATCTCCTTATAAACACTTGGCAAAAAAAATAATCCCTAAAATTGAATTGAGAGAGACTGAGATCTACTGATTTGTATAGTTGAAACTCGTAATTTGGATGCAACTCAGTAATTACAATTTCAATACAAATCAAAATTACAGTCACAATTGCACATAAATTACAACCTATATGAATAACCTCATTCAAGGTGGTTCTCGCTGGAGCAGTACTGTGGGCCTGTTTAGCGTACCTTGAAAGAGTTGCTTTTGTTCAGTTCTATTCATCACCTATAACTAATATAGTTGCTATAAGCTTGGATAATGTTATTGGTAATGTAAAACTTATGATATATGAAAATTAACAAAATAATGTACTTAAACTTACCTTTGAAGTTTGAACAGGATAGTAACAAGTCAAATCACAAAAATAAAAATAATTAACTATAATTTTTCACTTTTCAGAATTCAACTTATAAGCCATAAAGCATATTTCTTCTTCATATTCTTATAAGCTGCTACTAATACATATAGCTAAACTAGAATTATACATATAGCTATTGATATATCATAAAACCAAAAAGTGATTCTACGTGCTAAAAGAGAATTTTAGTCTAATACATATTTTTAAAATGGCACTAAACAGCTGCAGTATATATATATAACAGAATTGCATCTCATTTATGTTTTAAAAATGTATGCTAGTTTTAATTAGCCACTTCCCTCCATTTTCCCACTTGCATAAACATGTTTTAAGGCGATTACAGCAACCTCTATACCAGTTTCTATATTTAGCAACAAGTATAGCACAACATTCTTTTAACCCCATGTTTATCATTGCATTAGAGTGATACGTTTCAGTTAATTCCAGATCATGGATATAACTTGTAAGTTACTTATAAGTCGAAACTAATGCTCACACAACTCCCTAGCATACGCATCTAAATCACTACACAAATCACCATTTCTCGACTCTCATCATCACAATGACAGCAATTACGCATGAATACAACTAAATTAACAAAATCAATCTCAGACACAGCCATAAATCCACAAATTATACCACAACCGCAGCGCGGAACCCAAAAGAGGCGAATCCAAGCAAAAATCAAGCACAGCATCTCTCCGACTCCCAATCGCAATCACCTCAACAAACCTACAGTCCTCCCACACACTCTCAACACCACAATTTGAGCAATTCTGTTCCAAACTCAATTTAAATCTCAGAGGCTTCGAATTACACTTCAATCTGTGTCTGCTACTCCTGTAACTATAGACACAGGCTCTGTAAGTATGTTCTGAGGCAATTGGGCACAGTGAGGGCCGAAATATAGAGTGTTGGAAGCTTCTGGAAATAGAAAGCTCCATTGAAATGGAGGTGAAGTTATATCATATTTGCCCTAACAATTTGGATGTCTATGTGGCTCGGAGGTCTTGTAAGGATATACTATGACAACTTAAGTCTTAAACCCGATATTGTTTTGATTTTGTAATTTTCAACTCCCCTGGCTTTAGTTTTTTTTTTTTTTTTACAAACATATGATTTTATTAATATGAAGCGCCAACGCAAAGCGCCAACGCAACCAGACAAACTCCAATCAACTACAATACGGTTGTGAAACAAAGAACTAACTAAATAAATAGTTGTTTTGTTTTCAGATCGCTTAACACATTAGATATTCACATTCTTCGATCTAAAAAGCATTAGAATGATATCTCGAACAATCCAACTTACATCAGTTATGAAACTAGTAACATCACAATTGACCTTCACATAAGTATCATTTGTGGCCCAATGTTCAGGACCATCAGTCAAATCAATTGATTTTGGTGCACAAAACGTCCCCAAATTAAACATAAACAATTATTTGTCGTGAAAGGTGAGCTCTTGCAATCTCCACCATCGTTCCAAAATCGATGTGAGTCATACAGATCTCCCAAATTTATCGTATAAATCCTTTTCAGAATGATAATTGAAAGAAATACCAAGACACATAAAAATATCAAAATATAACAGACTGATATTCCAAAAAGATGGACACACACTGAAGTCTCAAAATATGGGCACATAATAATAACCTTGATAACAAGGTACTTAACAAGATTAGATCTTGGTTTTATTGAAAAATTAGTAAAATAATAGTGGGAGGAGAGAATGAAGAGGTTAATTTTGATAAGATGAAGATCCGGGAAAAAAAAAAATCTTAATGGACAAGTTAGTGACATTTGGTTCGTGATTATTGAACCTTATTAATAAGAATCAGATTTAAGCTCTATTTTAGTGTTTGAATTTTTAAGACGGGTTAATAAAGTGTGCTCATTAACACATGTTCAACACTGTCATTTATGAATTTGGATAAAGATTTAAATTCATATTTTTTAATGATTAATATGTGCCCATGGACACAATAAAAAACGGTTTTAAGACATGGAATGGTTATGGACCTCTCATTTTCCTATGCTTCATGCTCATTTCTCTCATTTTCATTTCCACTCGCCCGTCCAAACTTTTCAAGATCAATTTTATATCACATATTTTTAACTTATATATTCAGAATTAATTATATTTCACATATTATATTTGAACAATATAATAATTATGATTATAAATAAATTTTCTTATAGAACTTAATTTTCTTAACTTCTTATAAACAAAATTATTAATCGCAATCAAGGACATAGTAATACTTTTGTAAAGTGATTTAAAAATAATGAAATTATTTTACTTAAATGTAGTTTTCTCATGAAATCAGGAACGGGCTTGTTTGAAAATTATTTGCTATAAATATTAAAAAAATGTCAGAAATTAGTGTGTCGTAATTTATATAATTTGGATGATTTAAGATATGTATTCGATAATTGATATGTTATTATAAAATTCTCTTCATCCTATTCATTTTATAAGAGTTTTATTTACATTGGAACACATTTAAAAGTAGATATGAAGTATAATTTCATAATTTATTTTGAAATTTTAAAATAAAAATTTAAATATTAAATTTTTAT
Organism: Daucus carota subsp. sativus; assembly: GCF_001625215.2. Lineage (NCBI taxonomy): Eukaryota > Viridiplantae > Streptophyta > Magnoliopsida > Apiales > Apiaceae > Daucus > Daucus carota. Next base: position 34,600,383 of record NC_030389.2, read on the forward strand.
TTTAAAAAATGGAAAAATTAAAATAATATATAAAACAAATCCTTTTTGCATCCCAAATATTAACAATCTTCCCCAAGAATATACATTTAAGACTTTCTATTTCTAATTCCATTCTGAGGAGGACATTTGGTTGGGAATAATCGACAAAGACATAGAGAAACAATTAAATCCATTTTGTTTCAGTACAAGGCTGTTTAGCTAGGAGTATATGTTTACTAAAAAGAAGAGGTTTGGTGTACGTGATGATTCTGCCCAAAATTTTGTACATAACATGTGTGGATTTAACTTGAATGATCCTCTATTTACATCAACAATTATAATTAAAACATTCTTAATTGTATAATTTTTTTTAAACAGCACCTGACACTACTCTTACTAAAACTCCTTCTTAAGACTTGTTCGGATTATAAATTAAGTTCATATTATAATTCACTTTTCATGCTGTAAAAACATGTGTATATACAATCCTAAATCCAAAAAACTGTATAATCACACAACAATTGCACTCGAAAAGACTGCCTAGTAAATCATTCCTATGGAGCATTTCTCTATACACATAAATATTTGGTGCCACCACTGTATCCTCAGTCCTGTAGTACTCCCACCACCCACATTCAGATTGTTGTACGTTTCTACAATTCTACCCCAAAGGTGCTGCCCACGTGTTAGATATTTGAATAAATTTGATTATTTGAATATTTGTTTTTGATTATTTGAATATTTGATTTTCATGTATTTATTTGATATTTTTTGTAACTTATGATATAATTTTGTAACTAATGAAATTGATTTGTAACTCCTAATAATAACTATGGTTTTAGTGTTATGTGGGAGTTACAAATTTCAATTTATTGCATTGTGGTGGTTACAAAATTAATTGGGTTGTAAGTTACAAAACTCTTACTCCTATATAAGGAGGCCTGTGCACATTGGTTGTGTACACAAAATATATCACTTACTTGCATTCCTCTTAGAGCTCTCTAGGATTCAGTTTCTGTGAGATAGAAGAAGCAATACTTGTTCGGTTCGTAGGAGGCGGGTCTCTAGTGCTTTAGATCACCTCTATTCGTTGTATCCTGGGAGACGGAAGCCACAACACCTTCAAGCACCACGTGGAAAGGGCTAATCTGTTTTAAGGACAGCGTGGTTTTCACGTGCCTCGAATATTTGTTCAGTATTTTTACAGTTGATTATTGATTTCAGGTAATTTTTTGTGATATACTTCCTACACCACGTGCCACCACCACTCATGCCATCTACCCATCTCCCAAAGCTCCCCATATGTATTAAAACTTCATTGCATCAGACCAAGAGCTCCTCATGCTCTTAACAAGAGCTACATTATTGGAATCACATCCGGTTAGGGCGACCTGGTGTAGAAGAGCTGTGGCCGATAGCTGAGATGCAGGGGTACTATTCAGAATATTACACGCAGAAACCTCACCAGTATTTTGTTAGAATATATGGGTATAATTCTCATATTGGTAAATAAGATTTTGAGCATTATGTGTGAGATATGATGATATCTTCTTAATAATGGAAATTATTTTTTCCAAGTGGAATTTGACTCAAATATTATGGCATAAATTAATTTGATTTTGTTTCAGATTAATTGATATGGTGTATATCTTGATATATTTAATCTGATTCTGTTTCAGACTATATATGGGATATAATAGCTTGCAAATATTTATTGATTCTGTTTCATATTATTTATGGAATAGTGTGGCGTGCAAGTTTTACACCGATTCCGTAATTACTGATAATTAATTATGGAAAAGAGTAGTGCACAAGTCTCTCTGCACCTATAAATACCCATATAGGTTGAAGGGTTTTGAATCATCAAACACATCCTCCTCCTCCTCCTCCTCCTCCTCCTCCTCCTGTCTCTCTCTCTCTCTCAATACCACGACCCTAACTCTCTCCGGTGATAGTTCTCCTGCTCGATTCAAGCTCGCCGAAGGTGCCGTTTTTGTTAACGACATCGCAATCCGTTTTATCATGGGAAGCTTTCGTTCCACACACACGACTTAATGAAGAATATTAATGGAGCAATCCCCACGAGGGGTACGGCTGTTGATCCCAACGCACTGGTTAATCCAGATGGGGATCAGACACAACAGTTGTAGGCTAACCCCAACGCACTGGTTAATCCAGATGGGGGTGTGCCACCTGTTTCTGGGCCTACGCCTACGGGCTACGGTTCTGGGCTTACGCCTGCAGGCTACGGTTCTGGGCCTACGCCTGCGGACTACGGTTCTGGGCCTATGCCTCTGGGCTATGGTTCTGCGAAAAATATGACCTTTGGTCAGTTCAGTGTTCCACATACACAGAGTCCGGCATGACATGGTCCTCCGCCGGTTGTGACTGCTGTGCATACAGCGCCTGTTGCACCAATTGCGCCCTTTGCGCCGGCTATGCGTCACGTGCCTACTGCTCACGCTGAAAGGCCGAAAAAGTTCAACGGAACGAACTTCAAACAGTGGCAGCAGAAGATGTTGTTCTACCTGACCACACTGAATTTGTCTCGCTATCTGAGGGAAGAGACACCTATGCTCACTGCTGAGAGCGATACGCAGGCGGTGTTTGCTGTTGATGCATGGAAGCACTCCGACTATATCTGTCGGAACTATGTGCTGAATGGTTTGACTGGCCCGCTGTATGATGTGTACAGCTCGAACGTAACATCTAAGGACTTATGGGAATCACTTGACCGTAAGTATAAAACCGAAGATGCCGGTGCCAAGAAGTGGATTGTTGGACGCTTTCTTGACTACAAGATGGTGGATTCCAAGACTGTTGACAGTCAGGTGCAAGAATTGCAACTGATTATTCATGAGATGCATGCCGAGCGGATGGGTCTCACTGAATCTTTTCAAGTTGCCGCTGTGATAGAAAAGCTGCCTCCTGGATGGAAAGATTTCCAAAACTACCTTAAGCATAAGCGAAAGGAGATGACTATGGAGGATCTGATTGTTAGACTTCGCATTGAAGAAAATAACATGGGATCCGGAAAGAAGCCTATTGCCGGTGAAAAGGCAAATATGGTGGAGCATGCACAAAGCTCCAAGTCCAAGAAGACCAGTTCCGGGAAAGGGTCTAAACTGACACCCAAAGGAGGAGTTTCGAAGCCATCGTAGTTCCAAGGAAAGTGCTTCAACTGTGATAAAGTTGGTCATAGGCCTGCTGACTGCAGGAAGCCTAAGAAGAACAACATGAAGAAGGAAGCAAATATGGTGGACAGTATCTCAAAGGACATGTCCGACATAGACCTATGTGCTACGGTCTCCGAAGTAAACCTGGTTGGCTCCAATCCAAAGGAATGGTGGATTGATACAGGAGCATCTAGGCATATTAGTTCCGACAAGGCGACTTTCTCTAGCCTTATAGCTTCTGATGCTGATGAGAAGCTATGGGAAACTCTGCGACTTCTACCATTGAAGGGGAAGACACGGTGATTCTGAAGATGACCTCTGGGAAGAATCTGTCTTTGAAGAATGTACATTATGTGCCTGATATTCGCAAGAACCTTGTGTCTGGTTCTTTGTTGAGTAAACATGGCTTTCGCATTGTAATAGAGTCAGATAAAGTTATTTTGTCTAAGAGTGGTATATTTGTAGGCAAGGGCTATGCTACTGACGGGCTGTTTAAGCTCAATGTAATGTCCGTTAAGGACAATAATAAAATGAAGAATTCTTTTGCTTACTTGCTTGAGTCTCCTAATTTATGGCATGCTAGATTAGGACATGTGAATTATGACACTTTGCGAAGATTAAGTGCAAGAGAATACATACCAAAATTAACTATCGATTCAAAACATAAGTGTGAAACTTGTGTTGAGGCAAAATTAACGAGATCATCTTTTAAACGTGTGGAAAGAAACACCAAGGTGCTAGACCTAATACATAGCGACATATGTGATTTAAAATTCGCTCCAACAAGAGGAGGAAACAAGTATTTTATTACATTCATAGATGATTGTACAAAATACTGCTATGTATATTTGCTGAAAAGCAAAGATGAAGCTATAGATAAATTTAAAATCTATAAGGAAGAAGTTGATCCGTTTGGGGAATTCTGTTCACAACATGGTATAATCCATGAGGTCACTGCACCATACTCCCCTCAGTCAAATGGAGTGGCTGAGAGGAAGAATCGCACTCTCAAGGAGATGATGAATGCGATGTTGCTAAGCTCTGGACTTCCTCAATCAATGTGGGGGGAAGCCATCTTAAGCGCGAATAATATTTTAAATATTACTATGCGCAAGAATAAGGATGTGAGTCCTTATGAAATGTGGGAGAAAAAGAAACCGAGTTACAAACACCTGAAAGTGTGGGGGTGCCTTGCCAAGGTACTGATCCCTACACCTAAGAAGGTGAAGATTGGTCCAAAAACCATGGATTGTATCTTCATCGGATATCCTCCACATAGTACAGCACATCGGTTTCTTGTGTATGATTCTAAGATTCCTGAGATTCAAAAGAATACGATAATGGAATCAAGGAATGCCTCATTCTTTGAGACTACGTTTCCTTGTAATCTAAGAAACGAGCACCCTACAACGTCTAAACGAACTCATGAATCTGTAGATGATGAAAATGAGAATGATGAAAGTGAAGATGAAAATGCGGGGGTTGTGAGGAGGAGCAAAAGACAACGAACAGAGAAATCCTTTGGGTCTGACTTCATGACCTATTTGCTCGAAGAAGGTGATCTGAAAACCTATAAGGAAGCGGTCACCTCACCTGATGGACCTATGTGGAAAGATGCCATCGAAAGCGAAATTGATTCTATCCTACAGAATCACACTTGGGAATTAGTGGACTTGTCACCTGGTTGTAAAGCACTAGGCAGCAAATGGGTTTTCAAAAAGAAATTGAAACCTGACGGAACCATTGATAAGTATAAGGCCAGACTTGTAATCAAAGGATACAAGCAGCAGAAAGGCCTTGATTATTTTGATACGTATTCTCCTATAACGAGAACCACGTCCATAAGGATGATGTTTGCAATCACTGCGATGCGAAACTTAACAGTACATCAGATGGATGTGAAAACAGCTTTTCTAAATGGAGATATAGATGAGGAAATCTATATGGAACAACCTGAAGGGTTTGTTGTCCCTGGGCAAGGAAGGAAAGTATGTAAATTGGTGAAATCACTATATGGCTTGAAGCAAGCGCCTATGAAATGGCATGAAAAATTTGATGAGGCTGTGTTAGCTCACAACTTCAAGATTAATGAATGTGATAGTTGTGCCTATTACAAGGATAACGAGAAGGGTTATGTCATGATGACATTGTATGTGGATGATCTACTTATTGCCGGAAGCAATGATAAAGTGATAAAATCTACATGTTAAAATCAAGATTTGACATGAAAGACATGGGACTAGCAAATGTAATTCTAGGAATCCAAATTTCTAGAACATCAGAGGGTCTCGCACTAAGTCAACCTCATTACGTTGACAAGATCCTTGAGAGGTTTCTTAAGGATGATATCGAGAAAGCTAGAACACCTGTGGATATATATGACTTTACATCTATCCAAGAATAAAGGTGTGGGGGTCTCTCAGTTGGAATACTCTAGGATAATTGGAAGTCTGATGTACCTAATGAGTTGTACAAAACCAGACATTGCGTACTCAATTAGCAAGTTGAGTAGCTTCACGAGTAATCCTGGAGATGATCATTGGAAAGCGATCATAAGGGTACTAAGGTACCTAAGGGGAACTCAAGACTATGGACTGCACTATGGCAGATACCCAACAGTATTAGAAGGATATACTGACGCAAACTGGATATCTAGTAAGAAGGCTCTAAAGTCTACGAGTGGCTACGTGTTTACACTAGCTGGAGCAGCAATATCATGGAAATCCTCCAAACAAACGGTACTAACTCATTCCACAATGGAAGCTGAGTTTGTGGCTCTAGATAAATGCGTCGAAGAGGCTGAATATCTACGCCAATTTCTGGAGGATATTCCAAGATGGCCGAGGCCTGTGACTGCAGTAGGGATACACTGTGATAGTCAATCCGCTATTGGCAGAGCACAGAGCACAATGTATAATGGGAAGTCCCGTCATATACGACGACGACATAGTTCCATTAGACAATTAATCTCAACCGGAATTATCACTATTGACTATATACCGTCAAAGGATAATATTGCGGATCCGCTAACCAAAGGGTTACGAAGAGAAGTGGTTGAGAGATCATCGAGAAGAATGGGTCTTAAGCCTATCGCTTAACGGCATCATGGTAAACACCCAACCATTGCTGACTGGAGATCCCAAGAACTTCGTTCAATGGGACAACTAAATCATGATGACCAAATCACTGTGGGGGTAACCCTTGGCCTGTTCCTATGATGAAGAAACAGTGAGACCCGTAAGGTACGAGGTTAAGCCTTGAGCTTTTAATGATCTTTGGTGAATACATGGAGTGGTACACGCATGGAATTCAGTTGAGCAAACGCGTGTTACTCAATAAGATAAAGATCACCTATGTAGGAGAGAAGTGGGGCCGCTTCAAAGGAGAATTGCGAGGCACAATTCATTAGAAACTCCCGCAGAACCAGGACGATGTTCCATGGCCAAAATGGACATACTCATGAGAGCTGAACGGGTCAGAAAGGGTATAGTGATAAGTATATCATCGTTTACACAAACGGTCGAACAGTTCAAGGACAAGCACGTCTACTGTCTAACCAGTAAAGTCGGTTTACTTACTCAAGCGAAGGTTCAAAGAGCATTCTCTACCTATCGTATGCTATATTTGATCGAAGAAAACTATCACCAAGTCAAACCTTGTGTCTGTCTGTCTGGTGTGTGCTACTACTAAGATCACCAATCTCACCCATGTGGGGGATTGTTGGAAAAGATGGGTATAAGTCCCATATTGGTAAATAAGATTTTGAACATTATGTGTGAGATATGATGATATATTCTTGATAATGGAAATTATTTTTTCCAAGTGGAATTTGGCTCAAATATTATGGCATAAATTAATTTGATGTTGTTTAGATTAATTGATATGGTGTATATCTTGATATATTTAATATGATTCTGTTTCATATTATTTATGGAATAGCTAGTGTGGCGTGCAAGTTTTACACCGATTCCGTAATTAATGATAATTAATTATGGAAAAGAGTAGTGCACAAGTCTCTCTGCACCTATAAATACCCATATAGGTTGAAGGGTTTTGAATCATCAAACACATCCTCCTCCTTCTCTATCTCTCTCAATACCACAACCCTAACTCTCTCCGGTGATAGTTCTCTTGCTCAATTCAAGCTCGCCGAAGGTGCCGTTCTTGTTAACGACATCGCAATCCGTTTTATCCTGGGAAGCTTTCGTTCCACACATACAGTGAGGAGGCGAATACACTTTAAGGAGACAATTTCGCACTGGACTCGGATTTTCTTCATATCCTTTTGTTTAATCTGTCTCCTTCATTCTTCTTCTGTTTCGCACACACAAACACATATATTGGTTTTTGCACAGATTGTCTTATCATCAAACCACTCACCAGTCAGATCTGCAAGAGCCATTGACGGACGGTGATGGACACAACCAAGTTCAAGGCAAATGTAAATCTTTTTCTTGATTTCATGTTTTGCTTCTTTTTTTTTTTTGAGCTTTCAGGGTATATTGTGTCCTGTTCTGTGAAGGTGCATGTCCTTTGAAGCTGCATGTTTTGTTCCTTTTTTTCCATCTTCCATGGTATATTATACTTCCTTACTTTTAAAACTTATTTCATATATTTAGAATTTTAATATTACCACAACTTTATTATCTATTTATTCCAAATTTTATATTTTATATGTAATTTTTGATTATTTGTTTAATTAAATACTCCCTCCATCCCAATCAATTCTATACAGTTTCCTTTTTGGGTAGTCCCATCATTTCTATACATTCCCAATATAGCAACTTTTTATAATATAAAACACTACTACACCCACTACATTCTCCCACTATCTCCATTATATAATAGTAAAAATACTATTACACCCACTACTTTACTCCACTATCTTAAATCTATTATTAAAAAAATATGTGGGTCCCACCACTTTACCCACTTTCCATCTAACTTTACTCATTTCTTACACTTTTCTTGGTCTCCGTGTCCGATCCCAATGTATATAATTCATTGGGACGGAGGGAGTATTTGTTTAATGAAAATATATTGACTTCTACATATGACATTCTTATTTAAGTTTAGTTTTGAACGAATTAATTATTTAACATATATTGTCTGCGTACATCTTCCCTATAAAGCTTGTGTTTAAAGTGAAATATAGTGAGCGCCGTGATTTGATTTAGAAATATAAAATATGGATCCTAAAATTTTATATGCCTCTCATATTCTAAAACAAGTCCTATAGACGTGCTAAAAATTTGCTATAGTTATAATATAATAAAGCATCCATCGAAAATACACACTCCGATGAGATGACTCGGTTTCAAATAGCAACATGCTATATTTGGTGTTAAATATAAAAACAAGTACGGATGTTGCTATATTGTTCCGATAGGCATACAAGTGGGAAAATTGAGAGAAATAATAAATTAAATAATTTTTGTTTCATTTCATTTTAAAAAGAGTAATTTACATTTTGTCGCGAATCTAACAAATAGGAAGCAGCTGGACAGAGGAGACATGGTGAGGATTTGAGCAGAAGATGTGTAGTGGGGGATGCTGAGGTGATGGTTGTTTTTTTTCTTTTATGGTTGTCAGCGGCGGTGCCACTTAACGTCGATGACGGAAAAGAAAGAAAGGATGTGAGACTGAAGGAGACAATTAATTGATATTACTATTATACCCTTAGTTTCCTTAACGTTACGGTCCACTCAAACGGCGGATGGTCAAAAGAATGCAAAGTGAAGCGAGAATTAAAAAACGGGGTGTGTTCTGCCAATAAAAATTGTTTAAAACTAATTCGAAAAAGCCCTCATAGTTACGGGGTGCAAAGTGTAATTTACTCTTTGAAAAATGATTGAAAAATTATTTAAATATAGATTATTTGATCTTGTTCTGAATCTATTTATAATAAAATTTTTATTTAGACATCACAAATCATTTTTTACTATTAAAAAACACATTTATAGATTCAATTGTTCAAAAATAAGGATTCACATAGAAGAGAGGTGCTTTACGCCTCCGCTCCTATCAGCAGGCTCTTTCTTTTGCAATACTTAAAAATGAAGCTCATGACCAATATAAATATAACTATAAGTATTTTACAGTGTCTCCAAAAGACCCTTAAATCACTAAGAGCTTCCTATTTCACTCTCATCTTTCCTCGAAGTTAAGAGCCGCTACATAGATCTTAACTTATTTTTTTTATAATAAAATATTCATTTCCAATTGATACGTACCCCAAAAGTTTTTACCAATTTTTTTTACCAAATGATGTGGTAGACACATGGAAGATTGTGATTGGGTGATTATACAAGGGGGTCCTAGCATTTTTCTAAAGTCCAAACAAGAATAAATTATAAACTTAAGAGCAAGTGTTGGATTTGATACTCTTAAATTTGTATTAACTTATTAGGAATCTAATATTTTATATTATATTTAAGAGTTTAGTAATAAGCGTTTGAAGATGTTCTTTAACACCATTACTTCCTCTGTCCCACCAGGATCTTTTACATTATTTTTTGGCATGTATTTTGAGGCTACTATAAAATATACTTAAATTTTGTTTTTCTGAATAAAAATTTAATATTTAAATTTTAATTCAAAAGAAATAATTAAAAATACGTTATAAAATTATAATTTACAAGAATTTGCAAACAGTGTACTGGTCGTGCTGTTACACTCTCATACGTTACACTGTGTAACGGGCGGACGGAGAAATCGAGAACAAACACAATCTGGTAGGAACAAATGACACCAAAAGAATTTGCTTAAAACGTCAGTGGGACCGGATATCTTAAAAAAGGTAAGTGGGACCCTCAGCATATGACCAAACCAGGTGCGTAAATACACAGCTCATCACCACCTTCCTCTTTATCAGTTTCATTTTACCATTTATACCATATATTATACATGCATATACATATTACTTTAAAAATTCAGTTTAATAAAATAGTTTAGAAACTTATTGTAGAGACTTCATAACCCGGGTCAAGTAATCATGGTTAAAATGGTCTCTCACCCTTGTCTTTTATTGAGATATATTAACATACTTGATGTGAGGGTTTGTATGCTTTTTCATTCAGACTAAGGAAATCAACTTTAATTTCTGAAAAAACCTAGAAAATGGCTGCTTCTTCATCTGCAACCCTGTTTGGACTCAAAGAAGAGGCGCTTAAGAACTTCCATCATGAACAACTTGAGCATTCATCAGCAGAAGGAGCTACTCCTGTAGTGGCTTCTTCTACGCCCTCAGTCGCGGCTTCTCAGAGAAGAAAGAGAAACCATCCCGGAAGTCCTAGTAAGAGCTTCTATATATGTGTGTGTGGATATGTGATTCCATTTTTTTTTAATTGTTATCTTTTATTAAGGGTATATTAGAATTAATCAAGAGTCTTCTAGTTAAGAAACCCTTACTTGGAAATGTGAAATAAATGAAGAATTTGTAAAATGGTTTTTATCTGTTTTTTGATATAAATGACAGGTCCTGATGCTGAGGTTATAGCCCTCTCTCCGGACACTCTAGGGGCTACAAACCGGTTTATGTGTGAGGTGTGCGATAAGGGTTTTAAAAGGGAGCAGAACTTGCAGCTTCACAGAAGAGGACACAATCTTCCCTGGAAGCTCAAGCAAAAGACAAGCCATGAATTCAAGAAAAAGGTTTACATCTGCCCTGAACCTGATTGTGTCCATCACGATCCCTCACGGGCTCTTGGAGATTTGACCGGAATTAAGAAGCATTTCTTTCGGAAACATGGTGAAAAAAAATTCATTTGTGATAAGTGTAACAAGGCATACGCGGTGCACTCTGACTGGAAGGCTCACCATAAGACTTGTGGTACAAAGGACTACATATGTAAATGTGGTACTACCTTCTCCAGGTGATGGCTATACCACAGATCTCCCTTTAATTTATAAATTTTAATTCTTTACATGCTCAATATTGGTGTTAATTGAAATCCTGTTAGGTATACAAATTCTGTGTTGCTTTTTGTTTTGTTTGTGATCTACTGAACTGATGCGCTTATACTTACTAGAATTCATTAATGATGATTTTGATTCAGCAGCGATCTTTGATTAAATTTCTTGCTATTTCACAATTAATCTTTACATGTCCATTTAGTCTAGAATTGTTTTTATATCAGAACATCTTCCAACTGACATACATATGAATTTACTGACAGAACCTTTAATTGTCTTTGTCTTTTTTATTATTTTTATATCAAAACATCTCTTGAACTGTAATTATAGATTTACAAACCTCTTTTATCCCTCTATTTTTTTACTCCATTTCTCATATTTGGTACCCAAAGCTAGTGACAAGATTTTGTAATATATTACTTTTAAATTAATATTAATTTTTAAGTTTTGAAGGCTGTATTTCCATTTTCATCTTCGACAATTGTGCTTTGTAATTTAAAATTGTACAATCACAATATATAAACCTACAATTATATAATTCAAAATTTACTGTTTATAATTTAATTTTAACATTATTTTATTTATAATTTAGTATTGTTCAATGTTCTTTTCAAGTAAGGAATTCTATCATATTGTATAGTATCAAGAGTCGACTAAATGTTATCACCCGATTAATTATATTTTCCTACATAGGCTTAAAGGTTATTTTAGATTAAAAATGGGTATGAGAAATAATAAATATTTTTATTATCTATTTGTAAATATTTTTCTAATATTAATATTTGTTAATGTGATTTGTTTTATGAATTTTGAATTATATTTTTCATTTTCAACATATCTTTGTTACAAAATGATAATATCATTTACCTTGTATAAGTGTATTCCCGCTTGTGTTTGTCTTAAAGAAAATAGATAAGATGGGTTAAATTTGATTTGTGTTTGTCGTGATGGTTCAAGTCTTTGTGTTAAAATATTAGAATTAACAAAAGGTTAACATCTCTCGCGATATTTATATAATTTTTTTATCACGAAATATATGTATGTTTGATTATTATAGTTTAGTATATATGTATATTTATCATTAAATATTTTTTACAATAAGATTTAGTTGCGTTTTTCATTAATTTTACCTTATAGATAACTAACTATAACCTAGCTGGGTCTACAAACCCTATCTCCCGCAAGAGAGATAGGAGCTCAACCACTTGTTGGCGGGTTTTTGTTTTCCATTATTTATGCGCACAAAGTTTTCATGTACTTGATTTTATATGTATATAAACCCTAACACCGGCAAGTATATAATTCAAAATTTATTATTTATAATTTAATTTTAACATTATTTTATTTATAATTTAGTATTGTTCAATGTTCTTTTCAAGTAAGGAATTCTATCATAATGTATAGTATTAAGTGTCGACTAAATATTATCACCTGATTAATTATATTTTCCTACATAGGCTTGAAGGTTATTTTAGATTAAAAATGGGTATGAGAAATAATATATATTTTTCTTATCTATTTGTAAATATTTTTCTAATATTAATATATGTTAATGTGATTTGTTTTATGAATTTTGAATTATATTTTTCATATTCCATATATCTTTGTTACAAAATGATAATATCATTTACCTTGTATAAGTGTATTCCCGCTTATGTTTGTCTTAAAGAAAAATAGATTAGATGGGTTAAATTTAATTTGTGTTTGTTTTGAGGTTCAAGTCTTTGTGTTTAAACATATTAGAATTAACAAAAGGTTAATATGTTTTTCATTATTTATATATTTTTTTATCACGAAAAATATGTATGTTTGACCATTATAGTTTAGTATATATGTATATTTATCACTAAATATTTTTTACAATAAGATTTAGTTGCGTTTTTCATTAATTTTACCTTATAGATAACTAACTATAACCTAGCTGGGTCTACAAACCCTATCTCCCGCAAGAGAGATAAGAGCTCAACCACTTGTTGGCGGGTTTTTGTTTTTCAGTATTTATGCGCACAAAGTTTTCATGTACTTGATTTTATATGTTTTTATTTGTTGCTTGAATTAAGTGTGTAAAGTTTTCATTATTTATGCATACATGATTCATCAACCCTGATTTGAAGATTATATAATGCCTTGTTGCAGGCGTGACAGATTTCTCTTTCATCGTTCATTCTGTGAGCCACTTGCTCCAGAGGTGGCTAGGCATACAAACAACGGCGCTCCCAAAAGTAGCACCACTGCTTGCATTCTTGCAAATGATATTAGCCCCGGCACCACTGCAGGTTCATTGATTCCAGGCAACCATCTGCAACTTTCTTCTCCTCTGTTCGGAACTAATTCATTTACTAGCCTCTTATTAGGACAATCGGTGGAATCTGATTTTCAGTTCATTCAGCCACCAAACAACAGGCTTCTCCAACCTGTTCCGGAACCAAAACTGAATTTTCTCAGAGACACTGATTTTTCTGGGACTCATGGCTTTCCAAGCTACGTCGCGCCTAGCAACATGTTTAATCTTGGGTTTGATGGGGATGCTGACCTAAACAGTCCTGAAAATGACCTGGATCTTGCAATGAACGGCTCATTAACTAGTTTGATGATGAATGCTGGCGCTTCTACTTATGACATTCTGAATGGTACCCCTTCTACTCAGTTCTCAGCCACTGCACTTCTTCAAAAATTGACGCTGACAGGAGGTAGTTCCAACAATATGACCCTGATGAAGAGCATGGGGAGCACTTTGTCTGGTGGATTGAAGTTAGATAACTATGGGGGAGCTTTGGGAGATGGAATGAGTGGAGGTAGCAGAGGTGGTGGGAGTACCTTTCCAGATATGTACAACAATCAGAGTGGGAGTGGTGGAGGCACCGGAGGATATAGAAGTGGCATGGAATACTTTTGTGATCAGATGAATGCTCCATATGGAGAAATGATGTACAATGGGAAGACTGCTGATGGAATATTGGTTGGTGAGCAGAGTAATGATGCTGCTATGGTAGAGGCACACATGATGGCTCGCAGGGAGTATGGTGATAATCATGCAAGGGATTTTCTTGGTATTCGAAATGGGCTGAAGACTGGAGGTGGGATGGTGGCTGATCACAATGAGAATGGAGGTGGGATGGTGGCCATGCTTGGGGCAGGTCTCTCTCTCTCTCTCTCCCTCCCTCTCTCTCTCTCTCTCTCTCTCTCTCTCTCTCTCTCTCTCCCCCCCTCTCTCTCCTCTCCTCCCCCCGCTCTCTCTCTCTCCTCTCCCTCTCTCTCTCTCTCTAGCTCTCTCTCCCTCTCTCCCTCTCTCTCCCCTCTCTAGCTCTCTCTCCTTCTCTCTCTCTCCCCCCCCCTCTCTGTCTCTCTCCCTCCCTCACCCCCTCACCCCCCTCCATACACCATTACATTAGTTTGCAATATCATATTCTTTGTAGACTGTAGCCAGACATTTAAGAAAGGTATGCTCTGTAATCTGTTTAAATGGAGGCTAGAAATATGGATATCTACACACATACATATCATATATATATAGACCAAGGGCCACCTGTGGTATATTTTAAACTAGTCAAAACTTATTTTTTGCAAACAGGGTCTTGGAAGATAACACTTCTCTTTCAAATATTTATAACTAGGAAATGAGATTTTAACGATTGATAGAAATATTTTTGAAATCAAATTATTAAAACATAAGTACTATTCTATTTCCCATATGCCATCATATATAAATATAAGTATTTGATACAACATATCTGAAGTATGTATGTGTGAAGTTGCTTACTGTAAGTATTTTGCAGGAGATCCAACATGGCTGAGGCAGATGCATGGAGTTACTTCTACCGATCCTTGGATCTCTTCCCCGAAGCAAATTGATCAGGGAGCAGGAAGCCATCATTAGTTTCCTTATATATTGAATAAAACTTTGGGATATTTATGTTTCTATTTCCGTTATTCAACCTGATTAATAATCGAATGCATGCTAGAATTTTAAACCTGTATGGTGGAAAGTTTATTTAAGTATGCTGATGTAGACTCTTAATTCTAAAAGCTTCCCCGAATGCATGCTAGAATTTTAAACCTGTATGGTTTTTCTAATTGTTTTGTCTGGGTTTTATGGTGATCCAGTGCCTTCAGTTAGAGCACAATTAGGGAGTTGCTACAAAAAATAGAGAGTTTAGGCTGGCTGGATTGTGGGGTAACTAAAACAGAAACAGAAATATATATACCGAGGAAAAAAAAAAGTACCGGAGAACACTTTTTTCTCATATCTCAGCTCTGCTGATACAACTTGGGGGAATTACGATAAAAAAGGCCACAAACTTATTAGAATCATAGTTACATATAAGTTACTATTCCTTTTGCTGCATTTCATATTTCCATACATTTACCTATAGTAGTATATATATTTCTATTTTTACTTATATGAGGAACAATCAAGTCAATTTAGTTTTAAACCAACAATGCCTCTCCCTTAAATTAAACTTGCTTCTTACTCCTAGACATTTAACATTTGTCATGTACACTTTTCCACATAGTGGCTTGGTGAAAATATCCGATTGTTTTTTTTTACGGTATTCAATGTGCAAGTCATTTTACAAGTTCCGATAAATGAGATCATGAATGCCGATATATTTTGTCTATCCATGAAGAACTACATCTTTTGCTGCCAAAATACGAGATTTGTTGTCATTTTACAGAATAGTTGGCATATTCTACTTTTGCTTAAGACTTTCCAAAATATCCTGCATATGACTATAGCCACCGATTCTGCTTCAGTGGTAGAAAGTGTCACAACTTGCTGTTTCTCGAGCTCCATGGAATTGCACTACTAACAAGATGAAATACATAAGAAGAAGTGAATTTGTTATCATCAATTATTCTTGGCAAGTCAATATTAGTATATACAGATGTGGTTACGCCATTACGGAGACATTAGCCTCATGAATAACTCCGGCCGGCCCCATCACCACCGCAGTACCATCTTCTTACTCTTCTTTGCTAGCATTTGAGGGGTTAATTCCAACTCCCTTAATTAGAGCCACTTATCAACACAATAAAACATTGGTACCATTTTTTTCTTAATTTTTTTTGCGATTTTACTATCAGAGAGTATTAAAGAATATTAAATAGGGAATTTATCAAAGAATTATACGGGTTAATTATCAAACTCATCACTCACGTCGACAAAAGATACTTCGTCATTGATCTCCACGGGTTTCACTTAACTCACTAAACTGATTTAGCGTTATCAAAAACATCACTGCCGTTAACTTAACTAACGAAATCATAGACGGAGTGACTGGTACAAATAGAAAAAAATGGCCTGACCATGAGACAACCGGCTATTTAGATGGCAATTTTTTTTGCCTTTTAAATGTTTATGATTCTTTTTTTTAATCCAAAACAAATATTACCTACCAATTTTAATTGTAAAAATATATAAATCACACCATTATAAAATTATTTTTATCTAATATATTTCCTTAAACAACACACTAAATAAAAATAATATTATGCACAATACTAAAATTAATAAGCCTAACTTGATCTCCATATAATATATAATAAACTATGTTTTTTCTGAAATTTTAATCTCTTGTTAAGTATTGAAACATTTCGATGCAATCCTCTCATTTTTTTGCCATATACATAGTCAAGATAAATATATTACTTTCAGGGAAAAAATATAAATATTTGTCCATGTCTTTGTTTGGTAAAAACATCCGAGATGCATACCATGTGGTATGTTCTTTCCCAACAAACCACTGGAGGTCGGCCCAAAATACTAGAAATTGGTATACATTAGTTATTTACTTGTACTTATAAATACTTCAAATACTCATTATCTAACCGATGTGGGATATTACAACTTTAATTACCAATAACTTTTAAAATTGCAAGTTTTTCCCTTTAACTATAATTTTCTAATTAATCCTTAAAAATTTGTGAAATTCACTATTATGTGTCTCAACACAAATTAATCACCAATATTAAGATTTTTCCTCGCTTTTAATGCTTAATTATATCTTGTACCATAATATTATATCTTTCTTTAAATCATATTTCTCATGCATCTCATTTTCACTATATTACCTGTGAAATTCATTTTTTGACCCAATATATTCTAAATATTCTATCATCCTTTTAATTTCATAATAATTTAATAAATTGTATTTTTGTTTTAATTATTAAAACACTCCCAAAATAAGTATTTAATCATTAACTTTCGTTTCTAATTTAAAGATTCACAAATTGCTTATGCTATCCCCTATTCTAGTTTATTTATTTTTCATTCATTTTTCATAATCTCTCAATCATTTTATTATAATTTCTTCAACAAGGGAATCATCAAAATACGTTCAACATCTCCCTCTTCTTCTTTTTGGGCCAACCACAATTTTCTGGAGGGGCAACATAGGTCCCATCTTTCTCTCACACACAGTCTCACACAACACAATCTCCACTCGTTTTCTTCACATACATATGACTAAGTGATAACAAGTATATGAGAGTTGGACTATAATAACTTGAGGGTCCCTAATTTTATTATAAATGGATAGATATATATTAACAAAAAGAATATGATTGATGACGTGAGATATACATTGGTTATTTTAAATATGTTATGTTTTTTGAATATTGATCCATTTGTGTAAGCAAAATATGTCAAACAAGTTTGTCACATCGATGATCTTCTTGATAAATTATGGTCCATGACGTTGAGATTACCTGAAAAACATACTATAATCAAAATGATGATGGAAGCGAGGAATCCATTGAAGTTAAACTTGAAAATGATTGTTTTTGTGCCCAATATACCCGATGTTGATTTACTTGAAGAGAATGTGACTAGTTACATGCGAGAATTAGATGGATTAATTTAACTCTAGTGATGTGATACGGTTTGCAACTTTTGTAATAACTTTGATTTGGTGATCCCATGAACTAGTTTCTCATTTCTATAACTTTGTGTCATTTTTATGTATAGGAAGGCTTCTCACAATTTTTATTCTCAAGTTTTTATTACTCTCAGGCATTTTTCCATGTATAGTCATTCAAACAATGGGTTTTGGAACCGGAACACATACCCGAAAGCTTATAATATAATGAAAGTACGTATGTTAAATAAACTATTCTCTATAGAATATTTATACAACCTATTCGAACACTGTTGGCGGAACTTCAAAGTTTGTACAACCCAACAGTGATCAAGAAACTTGTGATTCGGCTAGTAAAAAAAACTATTAATAAACTGTTGTAACAAATTTGGTTTGAAAACAGTTTAAGAACTCTTGTCTCAAATTTAAAGTTCACACAACACTACAGTCATAAAGACTTTGTCATTGCATCCAAAAGATAATGATTCTTAAATAATTCTGATAAATATGTTTAAACAAGCCTTTTATAAATAATCGCCTGTCTCAACATCAAAGTTTCCACAACACCCCGGTAAAGAAGAGTATAAGTCCATTCGGAAGAAAACAGTTTTTAAACAATTGTCAAAAACATGGTGATAAGAAATATATATTCAACAAACGTGAGAAGAAATATGCAGTCCTCTCTGACTTGAAGTCTCACAATAAGATCTGTGGTACAAGGGAGTACAAGTGCAATCCTGTGGATCTACCTTTTCTAGGTTACATTATACAACAAATCTCTCTTTAATTTATAATGTTAATTCTTACCTGCTCATCCAGTTCCCATAAATGTTATTTTGTTTTTTGTCTTGTTTGTGATTTATTGAACTTCGACACATGAATTGATTTACCAAAGTTATTTTTTAGAATTATATTTTGTTTGTGTTTGGATATAGATTAAAGATAATCTAAACGATTAAATATAAAAATCCTTTTCTAATGTTCAATATAAAAAATTAATTCAAGGTCTTTGTATTCTCACCTTGGAAAACACAGCAAACCATAAAATGTGTATAGATTTGCCAGATATGCCCTCGTAGTCTATATCTCATGGGTTGTTTTTGCTACATGTCCTTATTTACTGTTTTTACGTAATGTAGTGAAATTAGTTCCATATTGGAGCCAAAACTAAAATTTCCCAGAGTCTCTCGGAGATTTGATAGAGCATATATTTATATATGTTTTAATATGATTTTATTCCCATAATTTTAGTATTTTGTAAATAATCGGGATGTTATTAATGGATTTTAAGTGTTTAATGATAGGACAATAAATATTCCTAAAGTTGGATTAAATCAAACTTATTTGGGCTTAATCAGATGGAAATTCGGACTTAGTGGTTAGCCAGCGCAGCAAATCTTATTTGGGCCGTAACTTGAGTTTCGGACATCAGAATTGGACGATTTAACAGCCCACGCGAAGATATTAGAATTTTCTACAAGTTTAAAGTGGTCCAGCAATAAAAATCTAACTGGATCAGCCCAGAATCAGGCCTGAACAGCAGCCTACGAATTTCAGCATCAGAATCCAACCCGTTTTAGGATATTATTTTATTTTCTTGTGAATCATTAAAACTCTTATATATTAAGGTTTTGAGAGAGATAGTAGAGTATGTTGTATCATACAGAATAATAGAGAGATAGCCTTTTAGAGAGAAAGGGGAGAGAAACACTTGTGAG
Source organism: Daucus carota subsp. sativus (assembly GCF_001625215.2). NCBI lineage: Eukaryota > Viridiplantae > Streptophyta > Magnoliopsida > Apiales > Apiaceae > Daucus > Daucus carota. The sequence continues at coordinate 34,620,027 of NC_030389.2, forward strand.
AGAGATGGGAAGAAGGAGTGAAGGGATTCATCTGGACTTCAAGCAATTTCGTCAAGTTATATTCTTCGTACTTAAATTCTTATACTCATGGTTTGTGGTATAAATATATATTTGTTTCATCTTATCATGAGTAGCTAATCCTTTAATCCAAGAATCAGGTAGTATTCCTTGGCTTAATATGTTTGTTTAGTTGGATTGTGTTTTCTCTTGATTTGTTAATCTGTCATTGAGCTCTTTATACAATTACAAGAGTAGCTAACTTGTGATTGAATCTCTAGGAGTTACAACAAATCGGGAGAGGAGTTATAATTCTAGTACATGATATGATGGACACAATTTGAGTATTAGATCGGGAGATTGATATGAGAATTGTGAGACATTAAATCCTTGGTTCTTAATAATTTACAAGTGTTCTTTGTTTGACCATGGGAGTGGCTTTTAATGGATAATTGTAGGCATTATAATTTACCTTGGGAGAAGATTTTATAAATATTAGAAGGATTGTTTTTAGCAATCAAGACAGAGACACAAATTAGACATTCATGATAGCCATGGAAGAACTCTAATTCTTGGGTTGTTTTCCCTCATATTTATTTATTTTATTTATTTATTTATTATATTAATTAGTTGATAGATAAAACCCACCAAATTCTTCTCCACACTTCTAAATTACAAGAGATAAAAGACTTGAAATTTGTATTAATATCAGTCCTTCCCTGCGAATGATACTCTTGAAAATACTCGGCAAGAAGACTCATGGCTTTCCTAGCAACATAGCATAGAGCAACATGTTTGATTTTGGTTTCGATGGCATTGCTAACTTGAACATTCCCCAGATTGACCTGGACCTCATCAACATTAACATTCATTAAGTGGTGTGAAGTTGAATGCTGAGTCTTCCCATTAATGCAATACCCTTAAATAGTACCCCTTCTCCTCAGTTTTCAGCCAGTGCTCTTTTTCAAAAAGCCAAGCTGACAGGATTTACTTCCAACAATGGTAACACTGGAATTGGGAACAGAGTGCTGGAAAAGCCTAGCTTCCACATAAGCTGAAGCCAGGCATTATCTTCGTGGCCAGGGCCCTGGTTAATTTTTGATTACTCTATGCTCCAGGTCAGCAACACCATCCCCCAAGATACTTCTTAGATAATCAATTCTTTTAATTTTTGCATTGTGTTATTTGAGAAACCAAATACTGAAGCATTTCTAATATGTCATTGAATTTTTTCAGAGGAAGAATGCTTCGGGGATCCAGTTAGGAATGAAGAGAGACTGTTTCATGTGAACCTACGTGATGCAAATTTGATTTAATAGATGTATATTTATTATTCTTATGAAAAAGTATCATACTACATAAATATGTTAGAGTTTATGATTTATTTTCTATGTCCTTTTGTTTTGGTGCACATTTAGATGGAATTTTCTTATTAAAAAAGTAGATAATTTTGTTTTATTAAGAATTAAAAAGTTATCTCAATTTGCATCTTAATTATTTTAAATCATGGAAAAAAATTGAAGTTAAATTAGTTTTAATAAATTAACTATTTTTGAAATTAAAAAAAATCAAATTATCTTTCATTTCTTTGTTTAAAATATGTTTAAAAAAATTTGAAAAACACGATAATTTTTAGAAAATCAATAACAATCAACATGAAAATAGGACTTTTTCAATCAACATAAAAATGGAAAATTTGAAATTATATATAATTGCAACTTTTAATATATTTGAATTTAATTTTTATTACAAATCTTAATATAATAATTATTAAAAATATTTAAATTAATTTCTCGAATATAATAAAAGTATTGAAATTTATATATGAATTTTTAATCAAGTATTAAAATTATTATTAGTTGTTAGTATAATTAGTGTAAAAGATAAATGCTCCTGTATACGGTGGAAGTGGCCGCAAGCCCTAACCTATATTATGTATTTACTATGTAGAACACATGCAAATGCTATTAACATGACTCTATCCATCTTGGGAGCCAAAGCTAAACTTTCCATGAGTCTCTAAATTTTCCGAGATTCATGACTTCCCCTACAACATAGCACCATTTTCTAACTCAGTTGTGTCCATCATGATCCATTCAGGACTATTTTTTTGTAGATGATTTTGACGAGAACTATATATCCTGGATTTGACGGTAAGAGTTAAATATTAAAGAAAATGAGCTACAACTAAAAAGACTGTGGTAGTTCACAATTAACTATGGACAAATCAGTATAAAAATGGAGAATGATGGTGATTAGCATGATGTTTAACTGCAATACTCCAATTTGATTAACCATGTATAATGAGAACATGAACCTCTTTATCTGAGATTCAAAGAATTTACTAAGAGAAAAGTTTTGATAAATTATATAACTTGAAAGCAAAATATCAATTGTCTGAATATTCTATCTTTTTTGAACTTCTAATTTTGGTCCGGCCAATGTTTCCCAAAGGACACACTTCTCAATCTTGGTTTAGTCAAGTTAAAAAAAGGCTTGCTTATATGAGGAATGGAGTATAAAAAATTATAAATGTGTTCAAATAATATACCATGTAGAAAGAGATGAAAATGATATGAGGTGCGCATTTGTCAAGCTTTTTTGATGGAAGTTGAATAAAAAAAGAGATAAACCGATCTATGATATTTCCTATTAACATAATGTTTAATAAATTTTTACAATTAATCTCAAACGGTCAAGGACTCGACATGACATGAAGGGAGAGGAAAAAAGATTAGAAAATGAGACATGGGGCACATTCAAAAACCTGGAATGAAGTTGTCACAACCTGACCCAAATTTTCTTCGTATGGTAGAAACCACTTATTAGTATTTAAAAATAAAGACGTGTTTTGTATAATAATAAAAAAATGTGCTAAATAATATTTTACTTTTTCAAAATAAAGAAAACTAAAAGATGATATTTTTTTGTTTGAAAATATAGTACTCCCTCTGTCCCTCTCATTTGTTTACAGTTTTTTATAACTGCTCGACACGCATTTTAAGACACATATAAAACATATTTTCATAACTTAGTTTTAAAGTTTTTCTTTTTTGTATAAAAATTTAAATACTAAACTTTTATTTAAAAGAAAAAAAGTTCAAAATAATATATCAAGCTATATTTTACCAGAGCTTTAGAATGCGCGCCGAGTCCTGTCCCCCAATGTAAACAATTGAGGGGGACGGAGGGAGTAACTTTATAAAATTTAAAAAAAAACCAAAGAAATGTTTCAAATAATTTTTATCTATGTTAGATAATATAATTTTTTTGAAAAGAGGAATTAATTGTATAATAAAAAGCCCTAGGTCATCTAGAAAAACAATCGAAGTACATCAAATATGAAACGTATCATCATATCACCTAGTCTGTACCGAGACACCATCAAACAATTTGTTGAAGTTGATATTTGTATATGTATTGGCTTCTTCACAAATATTTTGAGACATTGAATCGCACCAGATTAAACACACAAAAAAAGGTACCAAGCTAGCCATAAACAAAACCCAAATAAATTTGAAACAACACGGCACAAAAGATTTTAAGAAAAAAAATTACAATTTATAAAGATAGAAAATCCTTACCTGAGAAGTAGTATTATTGAAAAAAAAAACAAAGAAAATAATATAACTAATTTGAGACTTTTCATCGGTCAGAATCAATGGAAGCTGACGACAGCTAGAAAAAGGAGGGGCTCAGAGGTTGTTGTTTTTAAAAGAAACGGTCGTGGACCCAACCTAATTACTGTATCTATACAAAGTGGTTGTGGAGCCACCTTAAGTTATTTTGTCTTTTTAAGGATTGTCATTCACTCTACCTCATTAGTACAGTTCATCCTCCCTTCATCTGCAGCTTTGTTTGGTCTTTTAAAATAGAGGATTTTAGGAACACCCAAAATCAACTAGTTGCTGTTATGGCTTCTTCTCTCCCAGGTGCTGCTTCTCAGAGAAGAAAGAGAAATCATCCTGGAAATCCAAGTAAGATATACTACCTATATGTATGTGGTTTTGGAGTGTTTATGTATTAGTATTTTTATCTGTGTATATCATAATAGATCAAGTGTCTTCTACTTAGAGAAAACCTATTTGGAGATTAAAGGAAATGAATAAGATGTGATAAAAAGTTCTTTTTTATTGTTATTATTAACTTTATTATTGTTTGTGATACAAATTAAATGACAGGTCCTGATGCTGAGGTTGTAGCCCTCTCTCTGGACACTCTAGGGGCTACAAACCGGTTTTTGTGTGAGGTGTGTGATAAGGGTTTTAAAAGGGAGCAGAACTTGCAGCTTCACAGAAGAGGACACAATCTTCCCTGGAAGCTCAAGCAAAAGACAAGCCATGAATTCAAGAAAAAGGTTTACATCTGCCCTGAACCTGATTGTGTCCATCACGATCCCTCAAGGGCTCTTGGAGATTTGACCGGAATTAAGAAGCATTTCTTTCGGAAACATGGTGAAAAAAAATTCATTTGTGATAAGTGTAACAAGGCATACGCGGTGCAATCTGACTGGAAGGCTCACCATAAGACCTGTGGTACAAAGGACTACATATGTAAATGTGGTACTACCTTCTCCAGGTGATGGCTATACCACAGATCTTCTTTAATTTATAAATTTTAATTCTTTACATGCTCAATATTGGTGTTAATTGAAATCCTGTTATATACGTATATAAATTCTATGTTGCCTTTTGTTTTGTTTTTGATTTAATTTCTTGCTATTTCACAATTAGTCTGCCTTTACATGTACATTTAGTCAAGAATTGTTTTTATATCAGAACATCTTTCAACTGACATACACATATGAATTTACTACAGAACCTTTGTCTTTGTCGTTAGTTTATGCTTACATTTAACCAAAAATTATTTTTATATCAAAACAACTTTCAACTGTAAATATAGATTTACAAACCTCTTTCATCCCTCTATTTTTGTTTACTCTATTTCTCATATTTGGTACCCAAAGCTAGTGACAAGATTTTGTAATATATTACTTTCATATTAATATTAATTTTTAAGTTTTGAAGGCTGTATTTCCATTTTCATCTTCGACAATTGTGCTTTGTAATTTAAAATTGTACAATTAATATATAAACCCGAACCACTGGCAAGTATATAATTCAAAATTTACTATTTATAATTTAATTTTAACATTATTTTATTTATAATTTAGTATTGTTCAATGTTCTTCAAGCAAAGAATTCTATCATATTGTATAGTATTAAGTGCCGACTAAATGTTATCACCCGATTAATTGTATTTTCCTACATAGGCTTAAAGGTTATTTTAGATTAAAAATGAGTATGAGATATAACAAATATTTTTCTTATCTATTTGTAAATATTTTTCTAATATTAATATTTGTTAATGTGATTTGTTTTATGAATTTTGAATGATATTTTTCATATTCCATATACCTTTGTTACAAAATGATACCTTGTATAAGTGTATACCGGCTTGTGTTTGTCTTAAAGAAAAATAGATTAGATGGGTTAAATTTGATTTGTGTTTGTCATGATGGTTCAAGTCTTTGTGTTTATAAAATACATTAGAATTAACAAAATGTATCTCTCTCATTATTTATATAATTTTTTTATCACTAAAAATATGTATGTTTGATTTAGTTGCGTTTTTCATTAATTTTACCTTATAAATAACTAATTATAACCTAGCTGGGTCTACAAACCCCAATCTCCCGCAATAGTTACAACCTAGCTGGGTCTGCAAACCCTGATCTCCCGCAAGAGAGATAAGAGCTCAACCACTTGTTGGCGGGTTTTTGTTTTTCAGTATTTATGCGCACAAAGTTTTCATGTACTTGATTTTATATGTTTTTATTTGTTGCTTGAATTAAGTGTGTAAAGTTTTCATTATTTATGCATACATGATTCATCAACCCTGATTTGAAGATTATATAATGCCTTGTTGCAGGCGTGACAGATTTCTCTTTCACCGTTCATTCTGTGAGCCACTTGCTCCAGAGGTGGCTAGGCATACAAACAACGGCGCTCCCAAAAGTAGCACCACTGCTTGCATTCTTGCAAATGCTATTAGCCCCGGCACCACTGCAGGTTCATTGATTCCAGGCAACCATCTGCAACTTTCTTCTCCTCTGTTCGGAACTAATTCATTTACTAGCCTCTTATTAGGACAATCGGTGGAATCTGATTTTCAGTTCATTCAGCCACCAAACAACAGGCTTCTCCAACCTGTTCCGGAACCAAAACTGAATTTTCTCAGAGACACTGATTTTTCTGGGACTCATGGCTTTCCAAGCTACGTCGCGCCTAGCAACATGTTTAATCTTGGGTTTGATGGGGATGCTGACCTAAACAGTCCTGAAAATGACCTGGATCTTGCAATGAACGGCTCATTAACTAGTTTGATGATGAATGCTGGCGCTTCTACTTATGACATTCTGAATGGTACCCCTTCTACTCAGTTCTCAGCCACTGCACTTCTTCAAAAATTGACGCTGACAGGAGGTAGTTCCAACAATATGACCCTGATGAAGAGCATGGGGAGCACTTTGTCTGGTGGATTGAAGTTAGATAACTATGGGGGAGCTTTGGGAGATGGAATGAGTGGAGGTAGCAGAGGTGGTGGGAGTACCTTTCCAGATATGTACAACAATCAGAGTGGGAGTGGTGGAGGCACCGGAGGATATAGAAGTGGCATGGAATACTTTTGTGATCAGATGAATGCTCCATATGGAGAAATGATGTACAATGGGAAGACTGCTGATGGAATATTGGTTGGTGAGCAGAGTAATGATGCTGCTATGGTAGAGGCACACATGATGGCTCGCAGGGAGTATGGTGATAATCATGCAAGGGATTTTCTTGGTATTCGAAATGGGCTGAAGACTGGAGGTGGGATGGTGGCTGATCACAATGAGAATGGAGGTGGGATGGTGGCCATGCTTGGGGCAGGTCTCTCTCTCTCTCTCCCTCCCTTTCTCTCTCTCTCTCTCTCTCCCCCCCCTCTCTCTCCTCTCCTCCCCCCGCTCTCTCTCTCTCCTCTCCCTCTCTCTCTCTCTCTAGCTCTCTCTCCCTCTCTCCCTCTCTCTCCCCTCTCTAGCTCTCTCTCCTTCTCTCTCTCTCCCCCCCCCTCTCTGTCTCTCTCCCTCCCTCACCCCCTCACCCCCCTCCATACACCATTACATTAGTTTGCAATATCATATTCTTTGTAGACTGTAGCCAGACATTTAAGAAAGGTATGCTCTGTAATCTGTTTAAATGGAGGCTAGAAATATGGATATCTACACACATACATATCATATATATATAGACCAAGGGCCACCTGTGGTATATTTTAAACTAGTCAAAACTTATTTTTTGCAAACAGGGTCTTGGAAGATAACACTTCTCTTTCAAATATTTATAACTAGGAAATGAGATTTTAACGATTGATAGAAATATTTTTGAAATCAAATTATTAAAACATAAGTACTATTCTATTTCCCATATGCCATCATATATAAATATAAGTATTTGATACAACATATCTGAAGTATGTATGTGTGAAGTTGCTTACTGTAAGTATTTTGCAGGAGATCCAACATGGCTGAGGCAGATGCATGGAGTTACTTCTACCGATCCTTGGATCTCTTCCCCGAAGCAAATTGATCAGGGAGCAGGAAGCCATCATTAGTTTCCTTTTATATTGAATAAAACTTTGGGATATTTATGTTTCTATTTCCGTTATTCAACCTGATTAATAATCGAATGCATGCTAGAATTTTAAACCTGTATGGTGGAAAGTTTATTTAAGTATGCTGATGTAGACTCTTAATTCTAAAAGCTTCCCCGAATGCATGCTAGAATTTTAAACCTGTATGGTTTTTCTAATTGTTTTGTCTGGGTTTTATGGTGATCCAGTGCCTTCAGTTAGAGCACAATTAGGGAGTTGCTACGAAAAATAGAGAGTTTAGGCTGGGTGGATTGTGGGGTAACTAAAACAGAAACAGAAATATATATACCGAGGAAAAAAAAAAGTACCGGAGAACACTTTTTTCTCATATCTCAGCTCTGCTGATACAACTTGGGGGAATTACGATAAAAAAGGCCACAAACTTATTAGAATCATAGTTACATATAAGTTACTATTCCTTTTGCTGCATTTCATATTTCCATACATTTACCTATAATATATATTTCTATTTTTACTTATATGAGGAACAATCAAGTCAATTTAGTTTTAAACCAACAATGCCTCTCCCTTAAATTAAACTTGCTTCTTACTCCTAGACATTTAACATTTGTCATGTACACTTTTCCACATAGTGGCTTGGTGAAAATATCCGATTGTTTTTTTTTACGGTATTCAATGTGCAAGTCATTTTACAAGTTCCGATAAATGAGATCATGAATGCCGATATATTTTGTCTATCCATGAAGAACTACATCTTTTGCTGCCAAAATACGAGATTTGTTGTCATTTTACAGAATAGTTGGCATATTCTACTTTTGCTTAAGACTTTCCAAAATATCCTGCATATGACTATAGCCACCGATTCTGCTTCAGTGGTAGAAAGTGTCACAACTTGCTGTTTCTCGAGCTCCATGGAATTGCACTACTAACAAGATGAAATACATAAGAAGAAGTGAATTTGTTATCATCAATTATTCTTGGCAAGTCAATATTAGTATATACAGATGTGGTTACGCCATTACGGAGACATTAGCCTCATGAATAACTCCGGCCGGCCCCATCACCACCGCAGTACCATCTTCTTACTCTTCTTTGCTAGCATTTGAGGGGTTAATTCCAACTCCCTTAATTAGAGCCACTTATCAACACAATAAAACATTGGTACCATTTTTTTCTTAATTTTTTTTGCGATTTTACTATCAGAGAGTATTAAAGAATATTAAATAGGGAATTTATCAAAGAATTATACGGGTTAATTATCAAACTCATCACTCACGTCGACAAAAGATACTTCGTCATTGATCTCCACGGGTTTCACTTAACTCACTAAACTGATTTAGCGTTATCAAAAACATCACTGCCGTTAACTTAACTAACGAAATCATAGACGGAGTGACTGGTACAAATAGAAAAAAATGGCCGACCATGAGACAACCGGCTATTTAGATGGCAATTTTTTTTGCCTTTTAAATGTTTATGATTCTTTTTTTTAATCCAAAACAAATATTACCTACCAATTTTAATTGTAAAAATATATAAATCACACCATTATAAAATTATTTTTATCTAATATATTTCCTTAAACAACACACTAAATAAAAATAATATTATGCACAATACTAAAATTAATAAGCCTAACTTGATCTCCATATAATATATAATAAACTATGTTTTTTCTGAAATTTTAATCTCTTGTTAAGTATTGAAACATTTCGATGCAATCCTCTCATTTTTTTGCCATATACATAGTCAAGATAAATATATTACTTTCAGGGAAAAAATATAAATATTTGTCCATGTCTTTGTTTGGTAAAAACATCCGAGATGCATACCATGTGGTATGTTCTTTCCCAACAAACCACTGGAGGTCGGCCCAAAATACTAGAAATTGGTATACATTAGTTATTTACTTGTACTTATAAATACTTCAAATACTCATTATCTAACCGATGTGGGATATTACAACTTTAATTACCAATAACTTTTAAAATTGCAAGTTTTTCCCTTTAACTATAATTTTCTAATTAATCCTTAAAAATTTGTGAAATTCACTATTATGTGTCTCAACACAAATTAATCACCAATATTAAGATTTTTCCTCGCTTTTAATGCTTAATTATATCTTGTACCATAATATTATATCTTTCTTTAAATCATATTTCTCATGCATCTCATTTTCACTATATTACCTGTGAAATTCATTTTTTGACCCAATATATTCTAAATATTCTATCATCCTTTTAATTTCATAATAATTTAATAAATTGTATTTTTGTTTTAATTATTAAAACACTCCCAAAATAAGTATTTAATCATTAACTTTCGTTTCTAATTTAAAGATTCACAAATTGCTTATGCTATCCCCTATTCTAGTTTATTTATTTTTCATTCATTTTTCATAATCTCTCAATCATTTTATTATAATTTCTTCAACAAGGGAATCATCAAAATACGTTCAACATCTCCCTCTTCTTCTTTTTGGGCCAACCACAATTTTCTGGAGGGGCAACATAGGTCCCATCTCTCTCTCACACACAGTCTCACACAACACAATCTCCACTCGTTTTCTTCACATACATATGACTAAGTGATAACAAGTATATGAGAGTTGGACTATAATAACTTGAGGGTCCATTATTTTATTATAAATGGATAGATATATATTAACAAAAAGAATATGATTGATGACGTGAGATATACATTGGTTATTTTAAATATGTTATGTTTTTTGAATATTGATCCATTTGTGTAAGCAAAATATGTCAAACAAGTTTGTCACATCGATGATCTTCTTGATAAATTATGGTCCATGACGTTGAGATTACCTGAAAAACATACTATAATCAAAATGATGATGGAAGCGAGGAATCCATTGAAGTTAAACTTGAAAATGATTGTTTTTGTGCCCAATATACCCGATGTTGATTTACTTGAAGAGAATGTGACTAGTTACATGCGAGAATTAGATGGATTAATTTAACTCTAGTGATGTGATACGGTTTGCAACTTTTGTAATAACTTTGATTTGGTGATCCCATGAACTAGTTTCTCATTTCTATAACTTTGTGTCATTTTTATGTATAGGAAGGCTTCTCACAATTTTTATTCTCAAGTTTTTATTACTCTCAGGCATTTTTCCATGTATAGTCATTCAAACAATGGGTTTTGGAACCGGAACACATACCCGAAAGCTTATAATATAATGAAAGTACGTATGTTAAATAAACTATTCTCTATAGAATATTTATACAACCTATTCGAACACTGTTGGCGGAACTTCAAAGTTTGTACAACCCAACAGTGATCAAGAAACTTGTGATTCGGCTAGTAAAAAAAACTATTAATAAACTGTTGTAACAAATTTGGTTTGAAAACAGTTTAAGAACTCTTGTCTCAAATTTAAAGTTCACACAACACTACAGTCATAAAGACTTTGTCATTGCATCCAAAAGATAATGATTCTTAAATAATTCTGATAAATATGTTTAAACAAGCCTTTTATAAATAATCGCCTGTCTCAACATCAAAGTTTCCACAACACCCCGGTAAAGAAGAGTATAAGTCCATTCGGAAGAAAACAGTTTTTAAACAATTGTCAAAAACATGGTGATAAGAAATATATATTCAACAAACGTGAGAAGAAATATGCAGTCCTCTCTGACTTGAAGTCTCACAATAAGATCTGTGGTACAAAGGAGTACAAGTGCAATCCTGTGGATCTACCTTTTCTAGGTTACATTATACAACAAATCTCTCTTTAATTTATAATGTTAATTCTTACCTGCTCATCCGGTTCCCATAAATGTTATTTTGTTTTTTGTCTTGTTTGTGATTTATTGAACTTCGACACATGAATTGATTTACCAAAGTTATTTTTTAGAATTATATTTTGTTTGTGTTTGGATATAGATTAAAGATAATCTAAACGATTAAATATAAAAATCCTTTTCTAATGTTCAATATAAAAAATTAATTCAAGGTCTTTGTATTCTCACCTTGGAAAACACAGCAAACCATAAAATGTGTATAGATTTGCCAGATATGCCCTCGTAGTCTATATCTCATGGGTTGTTTTTGCTACATGTCCTTATTTACTGTTTTTACGTAATGTAGTGAAATTAGTTCCATATCGGAGCCAAAACTAAAATTTCCTCAGCAAATCTTATTTGGGCCGTAACTTGAGTTTCGGACATCAGAATTGGACGATTTAACAGCCCACGCGAAGATATTAGAATTTTCTACAAGTTTAAAGTGGTCCAGCAATAAAAATCTAACTGGATCAGCCCAGAATCAGGCCTGAACAGCAGCCTACGAATTTCAGCATCAGAATCCAACCCGTTTTAGGATATTATTTTATTTTCTTGTGAATCATTAAAACTCTTATATATTAAGGTTTTGAGAGAGATAGTAGAGTATGTTGTATCATACAGAATAATAGAGAGATAGCCTTTTAGAGAGAAAGGGGAGAGAAACACTTGTGAGAGAGATGGGAAGAAGGAGTGAAGGGATTCATCTGGACTTCAAGCAATTTCGTCAAGTTATATTCTTCGTACTTAAATTCTTATACTCATGGTTTGTGGTATAAATATATATTTGTTTCATCTTATCATGAGTAGCTAATCCTTTAATCCAAGAATCAGGTAGTATTCCTTGGCTTAATATGTTTGTTTAGTTGGATTGTGTTTTCTCTTGATTTGTTAATCTGTCATTGAGCTCTTTATACAATTACAAGAGTAGCTAACTTGTGATTGAATCTCTAGGAGTTACAACAAATCGGGAGAGGAGTTATAATTCTAGTACATGATATGATGGACACAATTTGAGTATTAGATCGGGAGATTGATATGAGAATTGTGAGACATTAAATCCTTGGTTCTTAATAATTTACAAGTGTTCTTTGTTTGACCATGGGAGTGGCTTTTAATGGATAATTGTAGGCATTATAATTTACCTTGGGAGAAGATTTTATAAATATTAGAAGGATTGTTTTTAGCAATCAAGACAGAGACACAAATTAGACATTCATGATAGCCATGGAAGAACTCTAATTCTTGGGTTGTTTTCCCTCATATTTATTTATTTTATTTATTTATTTATTATATTAATTAGTTGATAGATAAAACCCACCAAATTCTTCTCCACACTTCTAAATTACAAGAGATAAAAGACTTGAAATTTGTATTAATATCAGTCCTTCCCTGCGAATGATACTCTTGAAAATACTCGGCAAGAAGACTCATGGCTTTCCTAGCAACATAGCATAGAGCAACATGTTTGATTTTGGTTTCGATGGCATTGCTAACTTGAACATTCCCCAGATTGACCTGGACCTCATCAACATTAACATTCATTAAGTGGTGTGAAGTTGAATGCTGAGTCTTCCCATTGCAATACCCTTAAATAGTACCCCTTCTCCTCAGTTTTCAGCCAGTGCTCTTTTTCAAAAAGCAAAGCTGACAGGATTTACTTCCAACAATGGTAACACTGGAATTGGGAACAGAGTGCTGGAAAAGCCTAGCTTCCACATAAGCTGAAGCCAGGCATTATCTTCGTGGCCAGGGCCCTGGTTAATTTTTGATTACTCTATGCTCCAGGTCAGCAACACCATCCCCAAAGATACTTCTTAGATAATCAATTCTTTTAATTTTTGCATTGTGTTATTTGAGAAACCAAATACTGAAGCATTTCTAATATGTCATTGAATTTTTTCAGAGGAAGAATGCTTCGGGGATCCAGTTAGGAATGAAGAGAGACTGTTTCATGTGAACCTACGTGATGCAAATTTGATTTAATAGATGTATATTTATTATTCTTATGAAAAAGTATCATACTACATAAATATGTTAGAGTTTATGATTTATTTTCTATGTCCTTTTGTTTTGGTGCACATTTAGATGGAATTTTCTTATTAAAAAAGTAGATAATTTTGTTTTATTAAGAATTAAAAAGTTATCTCAATTTGCATCTTAATTATTTTAAATCATGGAAAAAAATTGAAGTTAAATTAGTTTTAATAAATTAACTATTTTTGAAATTAAAAAAAATTAAATTATCTTTCATTTCTTTGTTTAAAATATGTTTAAAAAAATTTGAAAAACACGATAATTTTTAGAAAATCAATAACAATCAACATGAAAATAGGACTTTTTCAATCAACATAAAAATGGAAAATTTGAAATTATATATAATTGCAACTTTTAATATATTTGAATTTAATTTTTATTACAAATCTTAATATAATAATTATTAAAAATATTTAAATTAATTTCTCGAATATAATAAAAGTATTGAAATTTATATATGAATTTTTAATCAAGTATTAAAATTATTATTAGTTGTTAGTATAATTAGTGTAAAAGATAAATGCTCCTGTATACGGTGGAAGTGGCCGCAAGCCCTAACCTATATTATGTATTTACTATGTAGAACACATGCAAATGCTATTAACATGACTCTATCCATCTTGGGAGCCAAAGCTAAACTTTCCATGAGTCTCTAAATTTTCCGAGATTCATGACTTCCCCTACAACATAGCACCATTTTCTAACTCAGTTGTGTCCATCATGATCCATTCAGGACTATTTTTTTGTAGATGATTTTGACGAGAACTATATATCCTGGATTTGACGGTAAGAGTTAAATATTAAAGAAAATGAGCTACAACTAAAAAGACTGTGGTAGTTCACAATTAACTATGGACAAATCAGTATAAAAATGGAGAATGATGGTGATTAGCATGATGTTTAACTGCAATACTCCAATTTGATTAACCATGTATAATGAGAACATGAACCTCTTTATCTGAGATTCAAAGAATTTACTAAGAGAAAAGTTTTGATAAATTATATAACTTGAAAGCAAAATATCAATTGTCTGAATATTCTATCTTTTTTGAACTTCTAATTTTGGTCCGGCCAATGTTTCCCAAAGGACACACTTCTCAATCTTGGTTTAGTCAAGTTAAAAAAAGGCTTGCTTATTTGAGGAATGGAGTATAAAAAATTATAAATGTGTTCAAATAATATACCATGTAGAAAGAGATGAAAATGATATGAGGTGCGCATTTGTCAAGCTTTTTTGATGGAAGTTGAATAAAAAAAGAGATAAACCGATCTATGATATTTCCTATTAACATAATGTTTAATAAATTTTTACAATTAATCTCAAACGGTCAAGGACTCGACATGACATGAAGGGAGAGGAAAAAAGATTAGAAAATGAGACATGGGGCACATTTAAAAACCTGGAATGAAGTTGTCACAACCTGACCCAAATTTTCTTCGTATGGTAGAAACCACTTATTAGTATTTAAAAATAAAGACGTGTTTTGTATAATAATAAAAAAAATGTGCTAAATAATATTTTACCTTTTCAAAATAAAGAAAACTAAAAGCTGATATTTTTGTGTTTGAAAATATAGTACTCCCTCTGTCCCTCTCATTTGTTTACAGTTTTTTATAACTGCTCGACACGCATTTTAAGACACATATAAAACATATTTTCATAACTTAGTTTTAAAGTTTTTCTTTTTTGTATAAAAATTTAAATACTAAACTTTTATTTAAAAGAAAAAAAGTTCAAAATAATATATCAAGCTATATTTTACCAGAGCTTTAGAATGCGCGCCGAGTCCTGTCCCCCAATGTAAACAATTGAGGGGGACGGAGGGAGTAACTTTATAAAATTTAAAAAAAAACCAAAGAAATGTTTCAAATAATTTTTATCTATGTTAGATAATATAATTTTTTTGAAAAGAGGAATTAATTGTATAATAAAAAGCCCTAGGTCATCTAGAAAAACAATCGAAGTACATCAAATATGAAACGTATCATCATATCACCTAGTCTGTACCGAGACACCATCAAACAATTTGTTGAAGTTGATATTTGTATATGTATTGGCTTCTTCACAAATATTTTGAGACATTGAATCGCACCAGATTAAACACACAAAAAAAGGTACCAAGCTAGCCATAAACAAAACCCAAATAAATTTGAAACAACACGGCACAAAAGATTTTAAGAAAAAAAATTACAATTTATAAAGATAGAAAATCCTTACCTGAGAAGTAGTATTATTGAAAAAAAAAACAAAGAAAATAATATAACTAATTTGAGACTTTTCATCGGTCAGAATCAATGGAAGCTGACGACAGCTAGAAAAAGGAGGGGCTCAGAGGTTGTTGTTTTTAAAAGAAACGGTCGTGGACCCAACCTAATTACTGTATCTATACAAAGTGGTTGTGGAGCCACCTTAAGTTATTTTGTCTTTTTAAGGATTGTCATTCACTCTACCTCATTAGTACAGTTCATCCTCCCTTCATCTGCAGCTTTGTTTGGTCTTTTAAAATAGAGGATTTTAGGAACACCCAAAATCAACTAGTTGCTGTTATGGCTTCTTCTCTCCCAGGTGCTGCTTCTCAGAGAAGAAAGAGAAATCATCCTGGAAATCCAAGTAAGATATACTACCTATATGTATGTGGTTTTGGAGTGTTTATGTATTAGTATTTTTATCTGTGTATATCATAATAGATCAAGTGTCTTCTACTTAGAGAAAACCTATTTGGAGATTAAAGGAAATGAATAAGATGTGATAAAAAGTTCTTTTTTATTGTTATTATTAACTTTATTATTGTTTGTGATACAAATTAAATGACAGGTCCTGATGCTGAGGTTGTAGCCCTCTCTCTGGACACTCTAGGGGCTACAAACCGGTTTTTGTGTGAGGTGTGTGATAAGGGTTTTAAAAGGGAGCAGAACTTGCAGCTTCACAGAAGAGGACACAATCTTCCCTGGAAGCTCAAGCAAAAGACAAGCCATGAATTCAAGAAAAAGGTTTACATCTGCCCTGAACCTGATTGTGTCCATCACGATCCCTCAAGGGCTCTTGGAGATTTGACCGGAATTAAGAAGCATTTCTTTCGGAAACATGGTGAAAAAAAATTCATTTGTGATAAGTGTAACAAGGCATACGCGGTGCAATCTGACTGGAAGGCTCACCATAAGACCTGTGGTACAAAGGACTACATATGTAAATGTGGTACTACCTTCTCCAGGTGATGGCTATACCACAGATCTTCTTTAATTTATAAATTTTAATTCTTTACATGCTCAATATTGGTGTTAATTGAAATCCTGTTATATACGTATATAAATTCTATGTTGCCTTTTGTTTTGTTTTTGATTTAATTTCTTGCTATTTCACAATTAGTCTGCCTTTACATGTACATTTAGTCAAGAATTGTTTTTATATCAGAACATCTTTCAACTGACATACACATATGAATTTACTACAGAACCTTTGTCTTTGTCGTTAGTTTATGCTTACATTTAACCAAAAATTATTTTTATATCAAAACAACTTTCAACTGTAAATATAGATTTACAAACCTCTTTCATCCCTCTATTTTTGTTTACTCTATTTCTCATATTTGGTACCCAAAGCTAGTGACAAGATTTTGTAATATATTACTTTCATATTAATATTAATTTTTAAGTTTTGAAGGCTGTATTTCCATTTTCATCTTCGACAATTGTGCTTTGTAATTTAAAATTGTACAATTAATATATAAACCCGAACCACTGGCAAGTATATAATTCAAAATTTACTGTTTATAATTTAATTTTACCATTATTTTATTTATAATTTAGTATTGTTCAATGTTCTTCAAGCAAAGAATTCTATCATATTGTATAGTATTAAGTGCCGACTAAATGTTATCACCCGATTAATTGTATTTTCCTACATAGGCTTAAAGGTTATTTTAGATTAAAAATGAGTATGAGATATAACAAATATTTTTCTTATCTATTTGTAAATATTTTTCTAATATTAATATTTGTTAATGTGATTTGTTTTATGAATTTTGAATGATATTTTTCATATTCCATATACCTTTGTTACAAAATGATACCTTGTATAAGTGTATACCCGCTTGTGTTTGTCTTAAAGAAAAATAGATTAGATGGGTTAAATTTGATTTGTGTTTGTCATGATGGTTCAAGTCTTTGTGTTTATAAAATACATTAGAATTAACAAAATGTATCTCTCTCATTATTTATATAATTTTTTTATCACTAAAAATATGTATGTTTGATTTAGTTGCGTTTTTCATTAATTTTACCTTATAAATAACTAATTATAACCTAGCTGGGTATACAAACCCCAATCTCCCGCAATAGTTACAACCTAGCTGGGTCTGCAAACCCTGATCTCCCGCAAGAGAGACAAGAGCTCAACCACTTGTTGGCGGGTTTTTGTTTTTCATTATTTATGCGCATAAAATTTTCATGTACTTGATTTTACTTGTTGCTTGAATTATGTGTGTAAAGTTTTCATTATTTATGCATACATGATACATCAACCGTGATTTGAAGATTATATAATGCCTTGTTGCAGACGTGACAGCTTTCTCTTTCACCGTTCATTTTGTGAGCCTCTTGCTGAAGAGATGGCTAGGCATACAATCAACGGCGCCCCCAAAAGCAGCACCACTGCTAGCATTCTTGCAAATGCTACTAGCCCTGGCACCACTGCAGGTTCATTGATTCCAGGAAACCATCTGCAACTTTCTTCTCCTCTGTTCGGAACTAATTCATTTACTAGCCTCTTATTAGGACAATC
This sequence comes from Daucus carota subsp. sativus, assembly GCF_001625215.2. Taxonomy (NCBI): domain Eukaryota; kingdom Viridiplantae; phylum Streptophyta; class Magnoliopsida; order Apiales; family Apiaceae; genus Daucus; species Daucus carota. The sequence goes on from NC_030389.2 coordinate 34,638,300, forward strand.
CGATGGAACCAAAACTGAATTTTCCCAGAGACACTGATTTTTCTGGGACTCATGGCTTTCCAAGCTACATCGCGCCTAGCAACATGTTTAATCTTGGTTTTGATGGGGATGCTGACCTTAACAGTCCTGAAAATGACCTGGATCTTTCAATGAACTGCTCATTAACTAGTTTGATGATGAATGCTGGGGCTTCTACTTATGATATTCTGAATGGTGCCCCTTCTACTCAGTTTTCAGCCACTGGACTTCTTCAAAAGATGACGCTGACAGGAGGTAGTTACAACAATTTAACCCTGATGAAGAGCATGGGGAGCACTTTGTCTGGTGGATTGAAGTTTGATAGCTATGGGGGAGCTTTGGGAGCTGGAATGAGTGCTGGCAGCGGAGGTGGTGGGAGTACCTTTCCAGATATGTACAAAAATCAGAACGGGAGCGGTGGAGGTACCCGAGGATATAGGAGTGGCATGGAATACTTTTGTGATCAGATGAATGCTCCATACGGAGAAATGATGTACAATGAGAAGACTGCTGATGGAATGTTGGTTGGTGAGCAGAATAATATTAATGCTGCTATGGTGGAGCAACAGATGATGTTTGGCAGGGAGTATGGTGATAATCATACAAGGGATGTTCTTGGCTTGCGAAATGGGATGAAGACTGGAGGTGGGATGGTGGCTGATCACAATGAGAATGGAATTGGGACCAAGTGGCCGGACAGCAATGCTAGCACATCAGCTGAGGCCAGGCCTTTTGTTCCTAGAGGCCGTGGGGGTTTTTAAACCACCCATGCTTGGGGCAGGTCTCTCTCTCTCCCCCCTCCCCTCCCTCCCTCCCTCCCTCCCTCCCTCTCCCTCCCTCCCTCCCTCTCTCCTCCCTCGCTCCCTCTCCCTCTCCCTCTCTCTCTCCCTCCCTCCCTCTCTCTCTCTCTCTCAGTTTGCAATCATATCATTGTCTTTGTAGACACTTAGCAGAAACTCTAATGATCTGTTTAAATGGAGGATAGAAATATGAATATCTACACACATACATATCATATGTAGACCAAGGGCCACCTGTGGTATATTTTGAAGATAACGCTTTTATTTTCGAATACTTTTTAACAAGGAATTGAGATTCTAACGATAAGGAGAATATTTTGAAATCAAATTATTGGAACATAACTATTCTCTATTTCCCATATGCCATCATATATAAATTTGATACAATATATCTGAAGTATGTATGTGTGAAGTTGCTTACTGTAAGTATTTTGCAGGAGATCCAACATGGCTGAGGCAGATGCATGGAGTTACTTCTACCGATCCCTGGATCTCTTCCCGAAAGCAAAGTTGATCAGGGAGCAGGAAGCCATCATTAGTTTCCTTTTATATTGAATAGAACTTTGGGATATTTATGTTTCTATTTCCGTTATTCAACCTGATTAATAATCGAATGCATGCTAGAATTTTAAACTTCTATGGTGGAAAGTTTATTTAAGTATGCTGATGTAGACTCCTAATTCTAAAGGCTTTCCCAAATGCATGCTAGAATTTTAAACCTGTATGGTTTTTTTAATTGTTTTGTCTGGGTTTTATGGTGATCCGGTGCCTTCGGTACTTAGAGCACAATTAGGGAGTTGCTTCGAAAAATAGAGAGTTTAGGCTGGCTGGATTGTGGGGTAACTGAAACAGAAACAGAAATATATATACCGAGAAAAAAAAACAAAGGATTAGAGAACACTTTTTTTATTTCTTAATTATGTGTCAGCTCTGCTGATACAACTTGGGGGAATTACAATAGAAAGGCCACAAACTTATTAGAATCATAGTTACATATAAGTTACGATTCCTTTTGCTGCATTTCATATTTCCATACATTTACCTATAGTAGTATAAATATTTCTATTTTTACTTATATGAGATAAACAATATTGCAAGTTAATTTAGTTTTATACCAACAATGCCTCCCTTAAATTAAACTTGCATGCTTCTTACTCCTAGATATTTAACATTTGTCAAGTATACACTTTTCCGCATAGTGGCTTGGTGAAAATATCCGATCGTTTGTCTTACGATATTCAATATGCACATCACTTTTACAAGTTCCGTTAAATGAGATCATGAATGCCGATATATTTTGTCCTTTCATGAAGAACTACATCTTTAATTTGCTGCCAAAATACGAGATTTGTTGTCACAGTACAGAATAGTTGGCATATTCTACTTTTGCTTAAGACTTTCTAAAATATCCTGCATATATGACTTAGCCACTGATTCTGATTCCGTGGCAGAAAGTGTCACAACTTGCTGTTTCTCGAGCTTCATGAAAATGCACTACTAACAAGATGAAATACATAAGAAGAGGTGAATTTGTTATCATCAATTATTCTTGGCAAGTCAATATTAGTATATACAGACGTGGTTACGCCATTACGGAGACATTAGCCTCATAAATAACTCCGGCTGGCCCCATCACCACCGTGACGAAGTACCATCTTCTTACTCTTCTTTGCTAGCATTTGAGGGTTTAATTCCAACTCCCTTAATTAGAGCCACTTATCAACACAATAAAACATTGGTACCATTTTTTGCTAAGTTTTTTTGGGGTTTTATTATCAAAGATTATTAAAGAACATTAAATAGGGAATTTATCAAAAAATTATACGGATTAATTATCAAACTCATCACTCAAGTTGACAAAATATATCAACTTAATCACTGATCTCCACGGGTCTCACTCACTAAACTGATTTAGCAGTATCATCGTTAATTTAGCTAACGGAATAGTGACAGCTGGGCAGTACAAATGTCAATGGCTGACGGAGCGACAACTGGAATAGATGGCAAATCTTTTTGCCTTTTAAATGTTTATGATTCTTTTTTTAATCCAAAACAAATATTACCTACCAATTTTAATTGTATAAACATATAAATCTCATCATTACGAAATTATTTTTATCAAATATATCTCCTTAAACAACACACTAAATAAAGATAATATTATGCGCAATATTAAAATTAATAAGCCGAACTTGATTTCCATATAATAAATAACTAACTATGTTTTTTCTGAAATTTTAATCTCTTGTTAAGTATTAAAATATTTTGTTGCAATCCTCACATTTTTTTCCCATATACATAGTTAAGATAAATATATTAGTTTTGGAAAAAAATATAAATATTTGTCCATGTCTTTGTTTAGTAAAAGCATCACGGAAACTAAATGCATACCGATGTGGTAGGCATATACCGAACCCAACAAACCACCATAGATCGGTCCAAAATGATAGAAATTGATATACATGAGTTATTTACTTGTGCTTATAAATACCCCAAATACTCAATATCCGACCGATGTGGGATGTTACAATTTTATTTACCGATAACTCTTAAAATTGTAAGTTTTTCCTTATAATTTTCTTTAATCCTTAAAAATTTGTGAAATTCACTATTATGTGTCGCAACGCAAATCAATCACTAATATTAAGATTTTTCCTCGCTTTTAATGCTTAATTATATAATTATATATTTCTTTAAATCATATTTCTTATGGATCTCATTTTCAGTACTATATTAGCTGTGAAAATTCATTTTTTGACCCAATATATTCTAAATATTCTATCATTCGTATAATTACATATTAATTTAATAAATTGTATTCTTGTTTTAGTTATTAAAACACTCCCAAAATAAGTATATAATCATTAACTTTCGTTTCCAAATTAAAGGCTCACAAATTGCTTATGCTGTCCCCTATTCTAGTTTATTTATTTTTCATAATCTCTCAATCATTTTATTATAATTTCTTCAATAAGGGAATCATCAAAATACGTTCAACATCTCCATCTTCCTCTTTTTGGGCCAACCACAATTTTCTGGAGTGGCAACATAAGTCCCATCTCTCTCGCACACAGTCTCACACAACACAATTTCCACTCGTTTTCTTCCGTGTTTCTTATGTCCTCTTGCCAACTTCACATACATATGACTGAGTTATAACAAGTATATGAGAGTTGGACTATAATAACTTGAGGGTCCATAATTTTATTATAAATGGGCAGATATATATTAACAAATAGAATATGATTAATGACTTGAGATATACATTGGTTATTTTAAATATGTAATGTTTTTTGAATGATCTATTTGTGTTGGCAAAATATGTTAAACAAGTTTGTCACATTGATGATCTTCTTGATATATTATGGTCCATGGTGTTGAAATTACTTTAAAAATGTACTATGATCAAAATGATGATGGAAGCGAGGGATCCATTGAAGTTAAACTTGAAAATGCTTGTTTTTGTTCTCCGATGTTGATTTACTTGAGGAGGATGTGACTAGGAATTTGGTGGAGTAATTCAACTCTAGTGATGTGATACAATTTGTAACTTTTGTAATAACTTTGATTTGGTGATCCGATGAACTAGTTTCTCATTTCTATAACTTTGTGTCATTTGTATGTACATAGGAAGGCTTCTCACGATTTTTATTGGCAAGTTTTATTACTTTCTAGCATTTTTTCATGTATAGTCATTCAAACAATGGGTTTTAGAACGGGAACACATACCTGAAAGCCTAAAATATAATGAAAGTATGTTAAATAAACTATTCTCTATAGAATATTTATACAACCTATTCGAACACTGTTGGCAGAACTTCAAAGTTTGTACAACCCAACAGTGATCAAGAAACTTGTGATTCAGCTAGTAAAAAAACTACTAATAAACTGTTGTACAAATTTGGTTTGAAAACAGTTTAAGAACTCTGGTCTCAAATTTAAAGTTCACACAACACCACAGTCATAAAGACTTTGTCATTGCATCCAAAAGATAATGATTCTTAAATCATTCTAATAAATATATTTAAACAAGCCTTATAAATTGTCTGTCGTCTCAAAATCAAAGTCTTCGCAACACCACAGTAAAGAAGACTTTATAAGTCCATTCGGAAGAAAACAGTATTTAAATATTTGTAATGAAACTGGATTAGACTGTATGTTCAAGAGAATAAAAATTTACCCTTAGTTTGAAAAAAAAGTAGACAACACTCTTGAATCAGACGGTTTGCTTGATGTGTGTTGTATGATTCAACTTTTTTTTGTAAATTGTAGGTAAAAAATTATTACAAATATGATAAATTCTGTAATGGCATGTGCTCGGCTTAAAAATTCCATGTTTGGTGTTATATAAAAAAATCACTATAAACTCATTGATTATTCTAAAATATATTAAAAATTATATTTTTAAATGCATTTAAAAATAAAGACGTGTTTGTATGATGATGAACAATGTGCTCAATGATATTTTAAATAATCTAATAAAAATTATATATTTTACATTTTAAAAATAAATAAAACTAAAAACATATATTTTTTGTATTGAAAATAAACTAATTTCATAAAATTTAGAAAAAAACCAAAGTAAATGTGTCAACTAATTTTTATCTATATTATATAATATAGTTTTTTTAAAAGAGGAATTAATTCTATAATTAAAAGTCATAATGAATCTACAAAAATATTGAATTCGAACAAACATAAGAAGAATTAATTCTATAATTAAAAGTCATAATGAATCTACAAAAATATTGAATTCGAACAAACATAAAACAGATTCATATAAGTGATTAATCTAGTATAAATGTAGACACAATCAAAGGATTTGTTGAAGTTGATATATGTACATGTACTGCTTTACCACAACTAGTTTGAATCTCACCGAAACACAAAAAAAATACACCAAGATCTCACAATGGAGGATAAACAAAATTCAAATAGATTGGAACAAAACACCCACAAAAGATTTTACTAAACAAATGTAGAAAAATAGAAATCCTAGGTGAAGAAAAGTATTATTCAAAAAATAAGAACAAAACAAAAAATATAACTTATTTGAGGCTAATTTCGACAGTTGAAACACCTGCTACCGGAGAAAAAGAAGAAGAGGGTAGCAGGTTTTTTTTTTAAAGAAGAAGCTCTTCTGGACCTCCACCTCAACCGCCCTTTCTATAAAAAGTGGTTGTGGGTCCCTTTACCATAGTTATTTTGTCTTTTTTTCAAATTGTCAAGCACTCTACCTCATTAGCATAGTTCATCCTCCCTTGATCTGAAGCTTTGTTTGGTCTCAAAAAAGAGGATTTTAAGAACCCCCAGACTCAACCATGTGCTGTTATGGCTTCTTCTCCTCCAGGTGCTGCTTCTCGGAGAAGAAAGAGAAATCATCCTGGAAATCCAAGTAAGATATATATCCTACCTATATGTGTGTGTGGTTTGGAAGGGTTTATGTCTTATCATTCTTTTCTGTGTATCTTTAAGATATATGGTATATCAAAATAGATCAAGTGTCTTCGACTTAATTAAAGAAAACCTATTTGGAAATTTAAAGGAAATGAATAAGATGTGATGAAATGGTTTTTATATTGTTATTATCTGCTTAATTATTGTTTGTGATACAAATGATACAGGTCCTGATGCTGAGGCTGTAGCACTCTCTCCCAACACTCTAACCGCTACAAATCAGTTTTCGTGTGAGGTATGCTATAGAGAATTTCGAAGGGAGCAAAACTTGCAGCTCCATATGAGAGGGCACAATTTGCATGTTTTCGACACAAATGCTTCTTGATTCCTGTCAGATCTCCAAGAGCCCTTGCTGGATCATGATGGACACAATTGAGTTCAGGGCAAATGTAAACCTTCTTTCTGATAAGTCCGAAAAAAGGTTTACATTTGCTCTGAACTCAGTTGTGTCCACACCATCCATCAAGGGCTCTTGGAGATCTGACAGGAATCAAGAAGCATTTCTGTCGAAAACATGGTGATAAGAAATATATATGCCACAAATGTGAGAAGAAGTATGCAGTCCTCTCTGACTTGAAGTCTCTGATACAAGGGAGTACATGTGCAATTGTGGATCTATCCTCTAGGTTACATTATACAACATATCTCTCTTTAATTTATAATATTAATTCTTACCTGCTCATCCAGTTCTCTAAATGTTATTACGTTTTTTTGTCTTGTTTGTGATTTATTGAACTTCGGCACATGAATTGATTTACCGAAGTTCTTTTTTAGAATTATATTTTTGTTTGTGTTTGGATTGTGGATATAGATTAAAGATAATCTAAACGATCAAATATAAAAATCCTTTTCTAACGTTCAATATACAAAATTAATTCAAGGTCTTTGTATTCTCACTTTAGAAAAACGCAGCAAACCATAAAATGTGTATAGATTTGGAAGATATGTCCTGGTATTCTATATCTCATGTGTTGTTTTTGCTACATGTCTCTGTTTTTTCATAATGTAGTGAAATTAGTTTCATATCTTTACTGTAGGTCATTCTAGCCTTTAAAAAAATTGTAATATAAACATAACAGAACTGATGATAATCTTACTATTGGTGTTTATATATGAAAATAAATTCGACTGTCAACATATATGTTTCATATTTATATAAAAATTTAAATATCAAACTTTTATTTGGAAAAATAAAATTCTTAAAATAAGTTATAGAATTTTATTTTATAGGAGCATTAGAGTCCGTGAAGCCCCCGTCCCCCAATGTTAAGAATTGAGAGGGACGGAGGGAGTACTACATAAATATGTTAGAGTTTAAAATTTGAGTTCTATGTCCTTTTGTTTTGGTGCACATTAGGGTCCGTTTGGGTGACTTTAAAATAACGGCTTATTGTTTAATGTAAAAAAAAAGTGAAGTAGAAGTTAGAAATTAGTTAAGACTTATAGGTAATTAAAGTGTTGGGGAAAAAAGTAGAAGTAATGAAACAAAAGCTGGGAATCCTAGCTTTTTATAAGTGTTTCTCAACTTGTTACACAGGACGAATGAGTGCTTCTAACTTAAAACTCCAGAAGAGCTTAAAAGCCCCACCCAAACACCCACTAAGATGGAATTTTCTTATTAAAAAAGCTGATAATTTTTGTTTCATTAAGAATTAAAAAGTTATCTCAATTTGCATCCTTGATTATTTTTAATCATGGAAAAAAATTAAATTAACTTAGTTTTAATAAATTAACTATTTTTGAATTTTTAAAAGAAATTAAATTATCTTTCATTTCTTTGTATAAAATATGTTTACAAAAATTTGAAAAACATGATAATTTTTAGAAAATCAATAACAATCAGCATAAAATTAGAACTTTTTCGATCAACATAAAAATGGAAATTTTGAAATTATATATAATTGCAACTTTTTTTTTTTTTTAACGTAGGAACCGGCAGCCGCTACCCTTCGGGTGCGCACTGGGTAAGCCCACGAGCTCACGCAATAGCCTGCAAACTACGTGAACCAAAGTAAACCGCAGTTAAGCGACAGACTCTGATTTAATATATTTAAATTTAATTCTTATTACAAATCTTAATATTATTATTAGAAATATTTAAATTAATTTCTCAAATATAATAAAAGTATTGAAATTTATGTTTCAAAAAAAAAAAGTATTGAAATTTATATATGAATTTTTAGTTAAGTATTTAAATTATTATTAGTCGTTAGTACAATTATAAATGCTCATGTATTTACGGTGGAAGTGGCCTCAAGCCCTGACCTATGTTATGTATTTACTCTATAGAACATATGCAAATGCGATTAATATAACTATCCATCTTTGGAGCCAAAGCTAAACTTTCCACGAGTCTCTAAATTTTCGGAGATTCATGACTTTCCTTAAAACATAGCACCATTTTTCCTGAACTCAGTTGTGTCCATCATGATCCATTCACGACTATTTTTTTCTAGATGATATTGATGAGACCTATACATGCTCAATTTGACAATAAGAGTTAAATATTAAAGAGAGTGAGCTATAAAAATAATAGTTAAATAATATTTAGGACGTTTCACCGGTCAAAATCAATGGAAGCCGACGACAGCTAGAAAAAGATGAAGGGGCCCAGAGGTTGTTGTTTTCAAAAGAAACGGTCGTGGACCCCACCTAATTACTGTATCTATACAAAGTGGTTGTGGAGCCACCTTAAGTTATTTTGTCTTCTTTACAAATTGTTATTCACTCTACATCATTAGTACAGTTCATCCTCCCTTCATCTGCAACTTTGTCTGGTCTTTCAAAAAAGAGGATTTTAAGAACCCCCAGAATCAACCAGTTGCTGTTATGGCTTCGTCTCTCCCAGGTGCTGCTCCTCAGAGAAGAAAGAGAAATCATCCTGGAAATCCAAGTAAGATATACTACCTATATGTATGTGGTTTTTGAGTGTTTATGTATTATTATCATTTTTATCTGTGTATATCATAATAGATCAAGTGTCTTCTACTTAAAGAAAACCTATTTGGAGATTTAAAGGAAATGAATAAGATGTGATGAAATGTTTTTCTTATTGTTATTATCAACTTTATTATTGTTTGTGATACAAATTAAATGACAGGTCCTGATGCTGAGGTTGTAGCACTCTCTCCCAACACTCTAACCGCTACAAATCAGTTTTCGTGTGAGGTATGCTATAGAGGATTTCAAAGGGAGCAAAACTTGCAGCTCCACATGAGAGGGCACAATTTGCCCTGGAAGCTCAAGCAAAGGACCAGCCAAGAAGTCAGAAAAAAGGTATACGTTTGCCCTGAACTCAATTGTGTCCATCACCATCCATCAAGGGCTCTTGGAGATCTGACAGGTATCAAGAAGCATTTCTGTCGAAAACATGGTGATAAGAAATATATATGCGACAAATGTGAGAAGAAGTATGCAGTGCTCTCTGACTTGAAGTCTCACAGTAAGATCTGTGGTACAAGGGAGTACAAGTGCAATTGTGGATCTACCTTCTCTAGGTTATGATTATACCACAAATCTCTCTTTAATTTATAGTTTTAATTCTTACCTGCGCTCATCCAGTTCCCATAAATGTTATTTTATATAATATTGTCTTGTTTGTGCTTTATTGAACTCAAAGGTTTGTATTGGGCAGAGGAACTGATTTACCGGAGTTCTTCTGTAAATTTATATGTTGTTTGTGTTTGGATATAGATTAAAGATAATATATACAATTAAATATAAAAATCCTTTTCTAATGTTCAATATACAAAATTAATTCAAGGTTTTTGTATTCTCACCTTAGAAAAACGGAGCAAACCATACAATGTGTATAGGTTTGCTCTATATCTCATGTGTTGTTTTGTTACATGTCGTGATTTACTGGTTTTACATAATGTAGTGAAATTAGTTCCATACCTTTATTGTTTTTATGTGGCCTTCAATTTTTTTTTTTAATATAAGCATAACAGAAATGATAATTTTACTATTGGTGTGTATATATGTTTCATATTTATAGATTAGTTGGTATATGCAGCATTCGTCAAGTTTGGGTGATTCAAAGTGTAAGTAACTACTTTTTGCAGGCGTAGTGGTTTGATCAATCACCATTCTATATGCCAAGTGTTTGTGGGAGAGGTGGCTAGACACACAACAAATGCCCCCCCAAGCAGCAGCAGCATGACTGCTAGTGCTGGAATACATGCAAATGTCAGTAATTTGGCTCTTCATCCAATTTGGGAGCCAGAACTTAATATTCCCAGAGCCTCTGAATATTCGGAGATTCATGGCTTTCCTAGCAACATAGCACCTAGCAACATGTTTGATTTTGGTTTCGATGGTAGTGCTAGCTTGAACATTCCCCAGATTGACCTGGACCTCAACATCAACAATTCATTAAGTGCTGTGATGTTGAATGCTGAGTCTTCTTGCAATACTCTAAATAGTACCCCTTCTCCTCAGTTTTCAGCCACTGCTCTTCTTCAGAAAGCCAAGCTGACAGAATCTACTTCCAACACTGGTAATGTTAGTATTGGGAACAGTGTGCTGGACAGTGCTGAAGCCAGGCATTTTCTTGGTGGCCAGGGCCCTGGTAAATTTTTGATCACTCTATGCTCAAAGTCACCCCCCCCCCCCCCCCCCCCCCCCCAAGATAATTCTTAGATGATCAATTCTTTTATTTTATATCTAATATGTCATTGAGTTTTTCAGAGGAAGAATGCTTAGGAATTTTGGGGAAGATCCAAGTTGGGAATGACGAGTGACCGCTGGATGGGAGCCTACATGATGCAAATTTGATTTTATATTGGGAATGAAGAGTGACAGCTGGATGTGAACCTCCATGATGCAAATTTGATTTAATAGATGTATATCAATTATTATGGTTATTTTAAAGTATCAAAGTAGGTAAACATGTAAGGGTTTAAGATTTATGTTTTATATATTTCTTTTTGTTTTGGTGCAAATTACCTGGAATTGTTTTATTTAAAAAGCAGAATTTTTTGTTTCACTCAGAATTAATAATCTGCATCCGTTTTTATTTGAAGTCATGAAAAGAATTTAAAGTAAATTAGTTTTAACAAGTAAACTAACTTTATATATCTATTATTTTGTGGTATTTATTTCCTATTCAATATTTTTGATCTTTTTTGTTAAAAAAATATATTGTCTTTCATTTCTTTGTATAAAAATATGGTAACAAATTTGAAAAATACAATAAATTTTAGAAAATCAATAACAATCAACATAAAAATAGAACTAATTATAATTGTTACGAATATTAATTTAATTTCTCAAATATAAAAAAGTATTTATAATTAAATAAAAAAAATTAATTAAGTATTAAAATTATTATTAGTTAGTATACTTAGTGTAAATATGAATACTCCCGTATTCATGGAGGAAGTGGCGGCAAGTCTTAACCTATGATAACTTGCAGCACGCCCTAGCCGCCTACAATAACTGTCTTCCCTACATACACATGTATCGGTGTGATCGAGAACAACATGTGAGTGTGTGTATATATATATTATAGTCTTTGTGGCCTTTAACAAAATTGTTATATAAACATAACAAAAATGATAAATTTACTATTTTTTTTGTATATGAAAATAAATTTAATTATCAATATATATATTCCATATATAATTACAGTAGGTGATATATGTATGCATTGGTGGAATTGGACTTATGTTTTAATCATTCACCATTTAATATGCCAAAAGTTTATGGGAGAGGTGGCTAGGCCAACAACAAATGGCCCATCAAGCACTAACATGACTGCTAGAATACATGCAAATGCGAGTAATATTCATCTCTATTCATTTTAATTTCCGAGCTCAAGTTACAATTTTCCAATGCCTCTGATTTTTCAGAGATTCATGGTTTTCCTTACAACATAGCTCATGGCAACATGTTTGATTTTGGTTTACATTTTCCCTGAATTCAGTTGTGTCTGTCGTGATACAACAACAGCTCTTTGATTTTGGTATACATTTCTTCTTTGTACTTTGAATTATGATGACGATGTATAATTGTGAGTATATTGTTTTGTAATTAAGTATATTAAGTTATGAATTCTTAATTGAGAGCAATTGTCAAACTATTTAATTTAGAATCAATGGTTAATAACGATCTAGTAACTGAGTAAGTCAGAAATTTTACAGTGAACTCGTTAACTTATGCTATGCAAGCATATATATATATATATATATATATATATATATGTTTATTTATTTAAAAACACACTCGGTGATAGGAGTTGTTGATGTTTACAATTAAAAACGGACGTAATGTAAATAAAAATAGTTGTCCATGTTTAAAATATGCGCATTGTAAATTTTAGAAAGGGTAAATACTGAGAGACCATCTTTTTCTAGAAGGTATTGATGACTTATACATGCTGGATTTGACACTAAGAGTCAAATACTAAAGAGAGTGAGCTACAACTAAAGAGACTGTGGTAATTCATACTCTATGGACAAAATCACTATAAAAATAGAGAATGATGGTGATGAACATGATGTACATGATGTTTAACTGGAATTGGGAACAAAACAGCCATAATAAGAACAATATAGAAAGATGGTGTGATGTTGAATGCTGACTCTTCCGTTTGCAATACTCTAAATAGTACCTCTTCTCCTCAGTTTTCAGCCACTGCTCTTCTTCACAAAGCCAAGCTGACAGGAGCTGCTTCCAACAACGGTAACATTGGAATTGGGAACAGTGTACATCATGATCCATCAAGGGCTCTTGGAGATCTGACAGGAATCAAGAAGCATTTCTGTCGAAAACATAATGAAAAGAAATATATATGAGACAATTTTGAGAAGAAGCTTCTTCTCAAAAACAGCTTCTACTTAAGTACTCATAAACAATGCGCCTGTTTGGGAACCAGAAACAGCTTCTGCTTCTGACTTCTGCTTTTCTTGACCCGTTTGTGTAAACAAGTATAAGCACTTTTAAGAAGCTGAGAATGCTAGCTTCTCTCTCACAAGCTTCTTTTCCAAACATTTTATTAACATATTTACATCTCACTTCTATCTCAGAACCTCTGAATTTTCCTAGATTCATGGCTTTCCTAGCAACATAGCACCTAGCAACAGGTTTGATTTTGGTTTCGATGGCATGCTGAGTTGAACATTCCCCAGATTGACCTGGATCTCACCATAAACAATTCATGCAGTGGTGTGATGTTGAATGCTGAGCCTTCTGATTGTAAATTCTAAATAGCACCCCTTCTCAGTTTTCAGCCACTGCTCTTCTTCACAAAGCCAATCTGACAGGATCTACTTCCAACAACCGTAGCATTGGAATTGGGAACAGTTTGCTGGACAGACTAGCTTCCACATCAGCTGAAGCCAGGCCCTGGGTTTTGATCACCTATGTTTCAGGTAGTTCCACATCAGCTGAAACCAAGATAATTTCTTAGATAGTCAACTCTTTTCTTTTTTGCATTGTTTTTTTTGAGAAACCAACTGAAGCTTTTATATCTCTAACATGTCATCGAGTTTTTCTGAGGAAGAAATCCTCAGGAATTTTGGAGACTAAGGGTGATTGCTGGATTTGAACCTACATGATGTAAATTTGTTTTCATTAGACCTATATTTATGTTATTGTAAAGTATCATGTTATGTAAGGATTTAAAACTTATGTTCTATGTATATTTGTTAATTTCGTGCACATCTAGCTAGATGGAGTTTTCACGAAAAAATAGACATATTTTGTTTCATGTGAAGTATAATATGCATCAATTCATTCATGAAAGTCTAAACTTTAAATAACTAACTAATTTTATGATATGTCATATTTTAAGGTATTTATTACCAAATTCAATATTTTTCATTTTAAAATATATATATATATATATATATATATATATATATATATATATATATTATCTTACCATTTCTTTTTGTACAAAATTAAAAAACGCAGTATTTTCTAAAAAATATTTACGATAATACGATTCTAAAAAAATTGAAATATTTGAAACAGGTTGAAGGAGCAATATAAAAATAGATTTTTTTTCAATCTAACCTAAAAATTAAACTTTTGCAATTAAATATAATTGCAGTTATGTTAAACATAATTAAATTTAATTTTGATTACAAATCATAGTATTACAAATATTAAAATAAAATTTTTAGAAATAATATAAAGTTAAAAATTTTAAAAAGTAATACAGTAGTGTAGTTAGCATAAAAACAAATGATCGGCCTAGCCGCCTACTATAATTGACTTCCTTATATATGTGTGTGTTAGTTATCATAGGTTAGGACGGTTAGGGCATGCTAGTTACACGTTATCATAGGTTAGGGCTTGCCGCCACTTCCTCCATAAATACATTAGTGTTTGTCATTACCTTAAGTATACTAACAACTAATAATAATTTTAATATTTAATTAAAAATATAAATTTCATTACTTTAATTATTTTGAGAAATTAATTTTAATAATTATAATAAATTAAATTTAAATATATTCAACATAGTTAAAATTATATATAATTGCAAAGTTTCATTTTTATGTTGATCGAAAATGTTTATGTTTATTGTTATTGATTTTTCAAAACATATCGTGTTTTTCAAATTTGTAAACATATTTTTATACGAAAAAATGAAAGATAATATATATATTTTTAAGATAATATCACAAAATAAGAACAATCATAAAAATTGTTTATTTATTAAAACTAATCTAGTTTAATTGTTTTCAATTCAGCTTATAGTCATAAACTATAATGACAAACTCTATCAATACAAAAAAATATCAAATGAGAACTAAATCTGATATCTGCAAAGAAGTAACAATGACCAGTAATCACTGCCTTTTAGTAAGGATACGGAGAGTTGTATTGCTATTAAGATAACACAAAATGGAGAACTATATAGTACAAATGTAAAATAACAATTAATGTCAAAGTTTTAGAATCTTTACTAATATCTGAATGTTGAGATTAATAAATGACAAAGCAAGCAAGTAAACTACTCAAGAAATTCTCAAGAATGACAGAGTTCTGTTAGAGGCTTGATAAAAACTATTAAAATCATTTTCAGATGACAACTTACACAATACTCTATTACTTGCAAACCCGAAATTAATCTTTATTTGTAATAGACCTTCTAATACTGGAATGAGATGAAATTAAGAGGAAGAGAAATTATTAAGAAGGCTTTTCCTCGTGGCAAAAAAAGAAGAAGAAGGCTTTTCCTTGTCCCTTAAAATTACATGTATTCGATATAACAAGTTTGATATTTTTAAGAACAAATATTCGTGCAGAAGTTTGAAGCACTATTATGAAAAGAACAGAAACCTTTAAAAAATTCACAGTTAAGACACAAGTCATATCCTTAGTTATGTAAACACATCGTTCCATTGTTATCCGAATGCAGTCATATGCCATGAATCTAATAAAATGCACCTACCACACTCCCACCAGTGAGAACCTTTTATCACTGATAAATTCGTATTTTGAAATAGTGACAACTGTATGAATAATTTAGAACATGGCCATATAGGACATCATGGCTGCACGGAAAAATAGATATATACCTTTTTCAAGGACCCTTTGTTGCAAATCAACATTTACTGAATCTTTCAGACTTATGTCCGTGGAAAAGAATACTAATCAGTGTTGAATGATATGAATGTGTCGAGTGAGCCATGTCATCACGAGCCACGTCATCAGAGTTAGTTAGAAAAGATTGTTGTTCACCACCACTACTCTACTCTATATATCAGCTACTGCACTACTGTAATTGTTTATACTTGTAAAAAACAGTTTCTCTCTCTAGCTATGAAAGCTCTCTCTCTCTCTCTCTAGTTCTTGTTTGTTAGTTTAGTTGCTTTACATGATTTGTGTTGTTCATTAGTAGAAGATGATCAGAATTAACATGGTATCAGAGCCACTACACTTATCGATTCTTTCTCCGCCGCGCTCGTCTTGTTTCCGTCATCTTCTCCGGTGAATTTTTCGTCAACTTTCTGGTGTTTTTCTTCTGATTCTGTGCTCTGTTTCGTCTGTTGCTTGTGATCGTGTTTCATACTTGCATTTGCTGGAAACGATTTCATTTCGTCTCCATACTTGTGTTCCTTTTGGTGCTTCTATAACCTAGGGTTTATACTGTTTGTATTTGTGTAATTGTTCTGGTTTTAATGGCTGCTTCTACTGGAAATGCGTGGAATCGTAATTCACAGAGCTGTCAAGATCCAGCTAGTGTGTATTACATTCATCCTTCTGAAACTAATACTGCACAGCTTGTTTCTGTTAAATTTTCTGGTACTGGCTTCAGCAATTGGAAGCGATCTATATTGCTTACTCTATCCACTAAGAATAAACTAGGTTTTATTGATGGATCTATGGTAAAACCTGATGTTACTGCTGTTGATTACAAAGCCTGGGAACGGTGCAATGATCTAGTTTGTTCCTGGTTACTTAACAATTTAGATGAAAGTATTGCACAAAGTGTCTTGTATTTCAAGATTGCTAAGGATATTTGGGATGATTTGGAGGATAGGTTTGGTTCTACCTCCATGACTCAAGCTTTTACTCTTGAGCAACAACTGTTTGAGTTGACTCAAGGTTCTAAATCTGTGTCGGATTATTTCACTGCAATCAGGTCACTCTGGGATGCTCTAAATGATGATGATCCAAATCCTTACTACATTTGTAACAAGTGCACTTGTAATGTGAATTAGAGGCTCCATCAAAAACAACAGGACCGTCGCCTTCTTCAGTTCATGATGAAACTTCATGAGAAGTATGCTTCTGTCAGGGGGAATATGTTGATGCAACATCCTCCACCTACTTTGTCTAATGCTTTTAGAACATTTGCTCAAGAAGAGCGACATCAAGCATTATCTCAGATCACTTCTCAAACAGAAACTCTAGCATTTGTTGCAGATAGCACTACACAGAAGAGGCCTATGAACTCAAAGCCTAATCCAGGCTCTACTACTTCCAACACTAAGAAGGGCAATTATTTCTGCACAAACTGCAAGATATTTGGACACAGTGTAGAAAGATGCTTCAAGATCCATGATTATCCTCCCAACTTTAAGTTCAAAGACAAGAAAGTAGCTGCTGCTGCTACTCATACTCAGTCTGTGAACAATACTGATCACAGCACAGACAATTCTCCTCCTATTTCCATGGCTCAATATCAGCAGCTAATGGCACTTCTTAATAAGCCTAACTCTACTCCCACTGCAGAAACTCAGGATCATGCCATGCTTGCTGGTAAGCTATGTCTTTTGGCCAACAATCCATCTCAAAATGGTTGGCTAATTGACAGTGGAGCCACAGATCATATTTGCTCAGATCTCAGTGTCTTTCTCACTTATAAACCTGTTGCTGCTTCAAATGAATTCATTTTAATACCTGATGGTAGACAGGTTCCTATAGCACACATTGGATCTGTTAAGATCACAAATGATCTTATTCTACACAATGTTCTACATGTTCCTGCTTTTCATTATAATTTACTCTCTGTTCAAAGATTATGCAAGGACTTAAACTGTTCTTTGGTTTTCAATGATACTAATTGCAATATACAGGACCATTTGCAGAAAGGGAAGCAAATTCTGCTTGGTAGAATCCAAGGCAGCTTATATAGCACTGCAAATCAATTCAATTCAGTACCAGTAAAGTCCAGTTTACTCTCCATCAAGGAAGACCTCTCTGTTTGGCATCTCAGACTTGCACATATACCATTTCCAAGGTTGACAAAGATTCCAGAGTTAGCTAATGTACAGAATTCATCTCATAGTTTCATATGTCAAATCTGTCCTATGTCTAGAAAAACAAGGGCTTCTTTCCCTCATAGTTCAATCAAATCTGTATCACCTTTCCAATTAATACATATTGATGTTTGGGGACCATATCAAGTTAAATCTCATACTGGTTGCAATAAGTTTTTAACTTTGTGGATGATTTCAGTCGATTTACCTGGATTCACCTTTTGAAACACATAACAGATTGTCTGCAAGTTATGGCAGATTTTTTTGAATATGTTGAAACTCAATTTAAGAAGAAAGTACAGATGATAAGATCTGATAATGCTCCAGAGCTGTGTCAGGGTCTTATGAGAAACTTACTACTAAACAAAGGTATAGTCAATCAGACAAGCTGTAGCCACACTCCACAACAAAATGGAGTTGTGGAGCGTAAACACAGACACTTGCTAGAAGCTGCAAGGGCTCTGTAATTCCAATCTAAAGTTCCAGCAAAGTTTTGGAGTGACTGCATCTTATGTGCTGCTTACCTCATTAATAGAGTACCACTGCAGAGCATCAACAATGATACTCCATTCTTCAGATTGCATGGTACAGTTCCTTCTCT
Source organism: Daucus carota subsp. sativus (assembly GCF_001625215.2). Lineage (NCBI taxonomy): Eukaryota > Viridiplantae > Streptophyta > Magnoliopsida > Apiales > Apiaceae > Daucus > Daucus carota. Next base: position 34,656,896 of record NC_030389.2, read on the forward strand.
GGATCATTTAAAAGTTTTTGGATGTCTCTGTTTTGCTTCTACTAGCACTGATCATAGAGTTAAATTTGATTCAAGAGCTGTGGCTTGTGTATTTCTGGGATATTCAGTTACTCAAAAGGGTTACAGAGTTTTGAGTCTTAATGACAAACAGTTGTTTGTCTCCAGGGATGTGATATTTCATGAAACACATTTTCCCTTTCATACTCATACCAGGCCAACTCTATTTCCAACAGATATATATCTTCCTTCTGTCACAATGTGTGATTCTTTTGATGATTATCCAGTATTTGATACAAATCATGCAACCACACATCAAGCCAATCCATCAGACCAAGCTGATATGTCTGACATGTCCCACAATTCATCAGATCAAGCTGACATGTCTGCTTCTAATGTTCATGATCTCAGCACTAATGTTCCACCTCAGCCTCAAACTTTGAGAAGGTCCAGTAGAGTTCCCCAACCACCAGGGCATCTTTCTTCATATCAGTGTTATCTTGTTGATTCTACTGATTTAGTACCAGCCAAACATTGGTGTAATCTTGTCCAAACTCCTTCATCTGTCTTTCACAAATGTACAATTACTGAGCCAACATCTTATCAAGAGGCTGCAGCTAATCCCCTCTGGCTTAAGGCTATGCAGAATGAAATTGATGCACTCAACAAGAACAACACATGGGAGCTTGTGCCCCTTCCTCATGGGAAGAAAGCCATTGGCTCAAGATGGGTGTTTAAAGTCAAGCTAAAGTCTGATGGGAGTTTGGAAAGATGCAAGGCTCGTCTTGTAGCCAAAGGATATAATCAGAGGTTTGGAGTAGACTATGAAGAAACCTTCTCTCCTGTAGTTAAGATGGGAACAGTCCGCATTCTCTTAGCATTGGCTGCGAGCAAGCATTGGAAATTACATCAGTTAGATGTAAATAACGCTTTTCTACACAGACAACTAAAAGAGGAAGTGTATATGCGTGTTCCTGAAGGTATCCCAAATCCACACAATTATGTGTGTCGACTTAAGAAATCCATTTATGGATTAAAACAGGCATCCAGAGAATGGCATGCCAAACTGGTTGAAGAACTGGTTGAACAAGATTTTATTCAATCAAAAAATGATTACAGTTTATTCTATAAAATCACTGGAAATCAGATTTGCATTGCTGCTGTGTACGTTGATGATATTATACTGACAGGTGATGATAGTGAAGCTATCTCACAGCTTAAGTCTCATCTGGACTCTCTCTTTGGAATCAAAGATTTGGGACAGTTACATTATTTTCTTGGACTTGAGGTTTCATACACACCTGAAGGAATTGTTTTGTCTCAAGTTTGCTAGAGAATTACTTGTGGAAGCTGATTTTGATATCTCTCAGCGTGCCTGTACACCTCTTCCAGTTCATCTGAAACTCAGTCATAGTGAAGGAGACCTTATAACTAATCCAGAGTTATATAGGTCGATAGTTGGAAAGCTAAACTACCTTACAAATACACGTCCTGATCTTTCTTATACAGTACAGACTCTCAGTCAGTATATGCATGCACCTAGAACTCCACATTTCTCTGCATTACAGCACACACTTAGTTACTTGGCAAACACTGTCACTCAAGGAATTCTTTTGCAAGCTGCAGATCAATTAAAGCTACAGGCATTTTCAGATGCTGATTGGGCATCTTGTGTTGATTCTCGTAGGTCTGTTACGGGATACGTGTTGTTGTTTGGCAACTCTCCAGTTACTTGGAAGTCTAAGAAATAGCATATTGTTTCTAAGTCATCTGCAGAGGCTGAATATCGAGCCATGACTGCAGCTGCTGCTGAAGTTGCTTGGGTTGTTCGTTTATTGGAAGAGCTAGGTGTCACCAATCCTAAACCTGTTGAATTGAACTGTGATAACCAATCTGCATTATATATTGCCAAGAATCCTGTTTTTCATGAACGTACCAAACACATTGAGTTGGATTGCCATTTTACTCGTGATAAGGTGCTTTAGGGATTGCTGCAACTTACTTATCTTCCTACACGGTCTCAAATAGCAGATGTTTTCACCAAAGTTGCTCCTTCTCCACAGTTTACTTTGCTACTGTCCAAGTTGGGCATGTTGCCTTCACAGTCTCCATCTCCCAACTTGACGGGGGCTGTTGAATGATATGGATGTGTCGAGTGAGCCATGTCATCACGAGCCACGTCATCAGAGTTAGTTAGAAAAGATTGTTGTTCACCACCACTACTCTACTCTATATATCAGCTACTGCACTACTGTAATTGTTTATACTTGTAAAAACAGTTTCTCTCTCTAGCTATGAAAGCTCTCTCTCTCTAGTTCTTGTTTGTTAGTTTAGTTGCTTTACATGATTTGTGTTGTTCATTAGTAGAAGATGATCAGAATTAACAATCAGAATACTAGTATATAAATATATTGTTGCACACTATCAAAAGAAACTACAGTTAACAGAACTAGACCGGCCGCCATAATATTATTTGCATAGGTGTTTGTTCTAATGCAAACTAATTGATTTGCAGAGCTTGTAAGCTTACATATTTATCAAAATTTCTGATAGGAACTTTTATCTAATTGGAAATCACGGAACCAATTTGGTCTGCATCATTTCCTTTGTGTTCTCCAAAATTTGTTCAAAAGTGTCTTCGTCAGAACTCAGAACTATGTATATTTCCTCGGTATATTGTTATTCTCAACAAGAAAACTTTTGTTTTCACTAGACAATATATACCAATACCAATTTTGCAGGACACATGTTGTATAATTCTTAATTTAAGAGAAACTTCTTCTTAAATATAGAAGCGTGTGCTAAAATGAGATCTCCTTGTAAACACTTGGCAAAAAAAATAATCCCTAAAATTGAATTGAGAGAGACTGAGATCTACTGATTTGTATAGTTGAAACTCGTAATTTGGATGCAACTCAGTAATTACAATTTTAATACAAATCAAAATTACAGTCACAATTGCACATAAATTACGACCTATATGAATAACCTCATTCAAGGTGGTTCTCGTTGGAGCAGTACTGTGGGCCTGTTTAGCGTACCTTGAAAGAGTTGCTTTTGTTCGGTTCTATTCATCACCTATAACTAATATAGTTGCTATAAGCTTGGATAATGTTATTGGTAATGTAAAACTTATGATATATGAAAAATAACAAAATAATGTACTTAAACTTACCTTTGAAGTTTGAACATGATAGTAATAAGTCAAATCACAAAAAGGAAAATAATTAACTATAATTTTTCACTTTTTAGAATTCAACTTATAAGCCATAAAGCATATTTCATATTCTTATAAGCTGCTACTAATACATATAGCTAAACTAGAATTATACATATAGCTATTGATATTTGATATATCATAAAACCAAAAAAAGATTCTACGTGCTAAAAGAGAATTTTAGTCTCATACATATTTTTAAAATGGCATCAAACAGCTGCAGTATATAAAAAAAGATTTGTCTATGCTTGTCATGCTAAACACTACTCCCCTAGTCTTCAAATACTTGGATTGACTGCATAGTTACAGTTAATATTTATAAAATTTTCTTTTTGTGAATTAAAATATAAATTTAATATTTTTATTCAAAAAAAGAAAATTTTAAAAATAATGATTATAAGTATGCAGTCGAATCTCTTAGAATTGTGTGTCAAAAAGTCTAAGCGTCAAGTATTTTAAAAACAAAGGGAGTAAGATTTATGAATTTGGGTTGATTTTCATTGCTACGGTTGTTGTAAATGGAAGGTCCATCATTGTAAGTCAATTAAAACTAATCCAAATTCGTAGATTTTGATACTTCGTATGTGCTCATGGGCACATTATAGAAAAACTGTCTTAAACATAGAATGGACCTCTCATTTTCTTATGCTTCATGCTCCTTCTCTCATTTTCATTCCCACTTACCCGTCCAAACTTTTCAAGATTAATTTCATATCTCATATTTTTAATTTTTAATTTTAATATTAATTATATTTCACATATTATATTTGAACAATATAACAATTATGATTATAAATAAATTTTCTTATAGAACTTAATTTTCTTAACTTCTTATAAAAATGAATAATTAATCGCAATTAAGGACATAATACTTTTGTAAAGTGATTTCAAAATAATGAAAATATTTTACTTAAATTTAGTTTTCTCATGAAATCATGAACGGGCTTGTTTAAAAATTAGGGGAATTACCTTGTATACTGTTTTTTCAATCTTATTTTCAAAAATACTACATTCTCCAATCTTATTTTCAAAAATACTACCTTCTCTAAAATCTTTCAAATATACTATCTTTTTGAAAATATTTTCTAAAAATACGGTGGTTGCAAAAATATACAATCTTTTTGAAAACTGAAACTTGAAATCAGGATTTGTAGTTGCATATATGGTTGCATATGGTTGTATTCAGTTGCATATGGTTGCATTCAGTTGATTCTATTGTAATCTGATGGCCCCGCCAGGGGCACACCATACATCCGGTGTAACTTACAGTTTTGAGTTGCATATGAGGTTGCATTCAATTGATTCTATTGCACTCTAATGGCCCCGCCAGGGGCACCCATGCATTCAGTTGCATATGAGGTTGCATTTAGTTGCATATGAGGTTGCATTCAGTTGATTCTATTAGAATCTAATGGCCCCGCTAGGGGCACCCATACATCAGTTGTAAATTACAGTTTTCAGTTGCATTTAGTTGCATATGAGGTTGCATACGAGGTTGCATGCAACCTCATATGCAACGGAAAACTATAAGTTACATGCAACCTCATATGCAACGGAAAACTATAAGTTACAACTGATGTATGGGTGGCCCTGGCGGGCCCATTAGATTAGAATAGAATCAACTGAATACAACTTCATATGCAACCGTATATGACATTTGAAAACTGTAACTTGAAATCAGGATTTGTAGTTGCATATATGGCAACCACCGTATTTTTGAAAATATTTTAGAGAAGGTAGTATTTTTGAAAATAAGATTGGAGAAGGTAGTATTTTTGAAAATAAGATTGAAAACTTGGTTATGAATAAAAAAAGCCCTAAAAATTATTTGTTATAATTATTAAAAAATGTCAGAAAATTAGGGTGTCGTATTTAATAATTTGGATGATTTAAGGTATGTATTCGATAATTGATATATATTATTATAAAATTCTTTTCGTCCTATTCCTTTGTTAAAAGTTTTTTTATGTTGGAACACATTTAAAAGTAGATATAAGGTATAGTTTCAGAATTTATTTTGAATTTTTTTTTTTAAATTTAATTTTAAAAAAAAGAAAAATTAAAATAATATATAAACAATCCTGTTTGCATCCCAAATGTTAACAATCTCCCCAAAAATATACATTTAAGACTTTCTATTTCTATTATCCATTCTGAGTAGGACATTTGCTTAGGAATAACTCACAAAGATAAAGAGAAATAATTAAATTCATTTTATTTCACTGTAAGGCTGTTTAGCTGGGAGTATATGTTTACCGAGAGGAAAATGCATAGTGTACATAATTCTGTACAAAATTTTGTACATAATGATATGTTGTGAATTTTATTGGAATGCCCCAATTAAAACATTTCACCTAAATTGCCACATCATATATAAATTTTTTGTACACAATTATGAGCACGTATCACTACGTTTACTAAAACCCCTTCTTAAGACTTGTTCAGATTGTTGTACGTTTCTACTCCAAAGGTGATGCCACCACCATTCATGCCATCTCCCAAAGCTCCCCCATATGTATTAACCTTCATTCCATCAGACCAAGAGCTCCTCATGCTCTTCACAAGAGCTACATTATTGGAATCACATCCTGTCAGGGAAGCCTCGTGTAGAAGAGCTGTGGCCGATAACTGAGGAGCAGGGGTACTATTTAGAATATTACACGCAGAAACCTCATCACCAGTATTTATCATCAAACCACTAAATGAACTGGTAATGTTGAGATTCAGTTCATTCTGAGGGCAGTTCAAGTGGCAGCGCCGCCCTTGAAACCAACACGAAACATTTTGCTTGGTGTTGTGTAGCCTGGGAAGCCATGAATCCCTGAATAACTAACATTGACAACTTGTTTATTAATTAAAGAGAGCGGTCAATAGATCACAAGCAGAGATAAACAAGTTAAATAAAACCATTTAAACAGAATTATGATTAATACCTGTGAGCATGTAATTATAAAACAAAATTTATGAATCAAAGAGGGATTATTGGTATAATTATCACCTAAAGAAGGTAGTTCCACATTCACATTTGTAATTCTTGGTTCCACAGACCACAGATCTTATCATGAGCCTTCCAGTCAGCGTGCACTGCGTACTTCTTCTTGCACTTATGGCAAGATAATTTTTTTTCACCATGTTTTCGAAAGAAATGCTTCTTAATTGCAGTCAGATCTCCAAGAGCCATTGACGGATGGTGATGGACACAACCAAGTTCAGGGCAAATGTAAATCTTTTTCTTGATTTCATGGTTTACTTTTCTTTCGAGCTTCCCGGGTATACTGTGTCCTGTTCTTTGAAGCTGCATGTTTTGTTCCCTTTTTTCCAGCTTCGAGGGTATATTATATCTTCTTCATAATATGAGTAAAATTAATTTGGTTGATTAATTGTTGATTAGTAGAGCCATTTTATAACCGACTTCCTCACTTTTAAAACTTATTTCAATAAATTTACTAATATATTTTTAAAAGTTTAATATTACCACTACTTCATTATCTATTATTCCAAATTTTTTATTTTGTATGTAATTATTGAATATTTTTTTAATTAAATATTTTTTTAATGAAAATATATTGACTTCTACATATGACCTTCTTATTTAAGTTTAGTTTTAAACGAATTAATTATTTAATATGTATTGTCTGCATACATCTTCCCTATCAATCTTGTGTTTAAAGTGAGATACATTGAGCGCCTTTGATTTGGTTTAGAAATACAAAATATGGATCCTAAAATTTAATATGCCTCTCATATATTCTAAAACAAGTCCAATAGACGTGCTAAAAGTTCGTTATAGTTATAATATAATAAAGCATCCGATGAAAATATACACGATGCGATGACTTGGTTTCAAAATAAACATGCTATACTTGGTGTTAAATATAAAACCAAGTATGGATGTTGCTATATTTGTCCGATAAGCATAGAAGTGGAAAAATTGAGAGAAATAATAAATTAGATACTTTTTGTTTCATATAATTTTAAAAAGAGTAATTTACACTTTGTCGCGTTTCTAACAAATAGGAAGTGGCTGGACAGAAGGAGACAAGGTAAGGACTTGAGCGGAAGATGTGTAAGGGGGGGAGGTTGAGGTGATGGTTGTTTTTTCTTTTATGGTTGTTAGGCGGCGGTGCCGCTTAACATCGATAACAGAAAAGAAAGGAAGGAGGTCAAATTGAAGGAGACAATTAATTGATATTACTACTATACCCTTGGTTTCCTTAACGTTAACGGTCCATCAAAACGGCGGATGGTCAAAAAAATGCAAAGTGAGGTGAGAATTAAAAAGTGGGGTGTGTTCTGATAAGAAAAATTATTTAAGATCAATTCGAAAAAGCCCTCATAGTTACGTGGTGCAAAGTGTAATTTACTCCTTAAAAAATGACTGAAAAATTACTTAAATATAGATTATTTGATCTTGTTCTGAATCTATATATAATAGAAATTTTATTTTGACATCACAATTCATTTTTCAACATTAAAAAACACATTTATAGATTTAATTGTTCAAAAGAAAAGGATTCACATAGAAGAGAGGTGCTTTACGCCTCCCTGCATGGCCCGTATCAGCCGGCTCTTTCTTTTGCAATACTTAAAAATGAAGCTTATGGCCAATATAAAAATAACTATAAGTATTTTACAGTATCTCCAAAAGACCCTTAAATGAGCTCTTACATTGAAATTTGAGGAGGGAGAAAGAATTTGCTGCTTCAAGCGATTCTTAGTAGCTCTTCAAATCACTAAGAGTCTCATATTTCTCTCTCGTCTCTCCTCTAAGTTAAGAGCCGTTACATAAATCTTAACTTATTTTTTTACAATAAAATATTCATTTCCAATTGATACGTACCCCAAAATTTTTTACCAATTTTTTTTTACCAAATGATATGGCAGACACATGGAAGATTGTGATTGATGTATATACAAGGGAGTCCTAGCATTTTCCTAAAGTTCAAACAAGAATAAAATATAAACTCGAGAGCAAGTATAAAGATGTTGGATTTGATACTTTTAAATTTGTATTACTCCTTCCGTCTCAATTTATAAGTCTTTTTTGGGAAAAAAATCTGTCCCAAAATACTTGTCCCTCTCTTCATTCAATACAAATTTATCTATATATTAATTGTGACTTTTTTGAAACTCAACATTATTCTCATTTCTCAATGCACTAAATCCCTATATTTATTGTGATTTTTTTGAAACTCAACTCTATTCTCACTTATCAATGCACTAATTAATGTTAGGGGTGAAAACGAGTCGAATAGGTACGAACAACACTATGGTCGGATTTGGCTCGAATATATAATTACTCGTTCGAATTCGGTCCGGATTCGAACTAAAATTATATAAGTTTGTTCAGATTCGACTCGAGTTCGAATATCAATATTCGTATATGATCCGGCTCGGCTCGAATGGATACCAAATTACTCATTTTTGTATATGCGTATTCAAATTTGTAGAAGATAATTAAAAAATTAAAATACTCAAATAATTATCTACTATAATTAAAGTGAAATCATTTGTAGAGTATTATATTAATATAAATATTATTTATATGATGTTTGTTATACATAATAATATACAGGATTTACGAATTCGATTCGAGTATCTTTATTGAATATGTATATTCGAGTACTCTTAATTTTGTCGAACTACTCTAAATAAATATGTCCGAGTACTAGAATGGTAGGATTCGACTCGGTATTCGTTCGAAATATAAAACCGGATTCGAATTCGCTCATTTTTCAGACGAATACGAATTATATTCGTTTTTAACGAGTCGAATCCGAGTTCGAACCCGGATTACTCGGATTCGTTTTCAGCCCTAATTAATGTTAAATGAGATAAAATTATATTCAACCAACTTTTTTCTTAGTATGCGTGCTTATTCCAAAAGAGATCTATAAATTGAGATGGAGGGAGTAACTTACTAGGAATTGAATATTTTATATTATATTTAAGAGTTAACTAAGAAGCGTTTGAAGATGTTTTTTAACACCATTACTTCTTCTGTCCCATGTCCTTTTACATTTTTCTTGGCACGCATTTTAAGGCTTCTATAAGATATATTTTCATAATATATATTTTAAATTTGTTTTTTTTAATAAAAATTTGACGTTTAAATTTTTATTAAAAAAAAGTTAAAAATACGTTATAAAATTATAATTTCCAAGCATCTGCGAAGAGTGTACCAGTCATGCAGTTACAGTCTCATACGTTACACTGTGTAACGGGCGGACGGAGAAATCGAGAACAAACACAATCTGGTAGGAACAAATGACACCAAAAGAATTTGCTTAAAACGTCAGTGGGACCGGATATCTTAAAAAAGGTAAGTGGGACCCTCAGCATATGTCCAAACCAGGTGCGTAAATACACAGCTCATCACCACCTTCCTCTTTATCAGTTTCATTTTACCCTTTTTCATCTAAGAAAATTATCATAACTAAAATTTGAAATGATATTTTGAATAGATAATACTTTTAATAAATAGTCAGAATCTATCAATTTAAATATTTTTGATTTTTAATAAACATACTTAAAGTATTAAAAAAATCATATATAGACATATTCGATTTATTAAAATTTATACCATATATTATACATGCATATACATATTACTTTAGAAATTCAGTTTAATAAAATAGTTTAGAAACTTATTGTAGAGACTTCATAACCCGGGTCAAGTAATCATGGTTAAAATGGTCTCTCACCCTTGTCTTTTATTGAGATATATTAACATACTTGATGTGAGGGTTTGTATGCTTTTTCATTCAGACTAAGGAAATCAACTTTAATTTCTGAAAAAACCTAGAAAATGGCTGCTTCTTCATCTGCAACCCTGTTTGGACTCAAAGAAGAGGCGCTTAAGAACTTCCATCATGAACAACTTGAGCATTCATCAGCAGAAGGAGCTGCTCCTGTAGTGGCTTCTTCTACGCCCTCAGCCGCGGCTTCTCAGAGAAGAAAGAGAAACCATCCCGGAAATCCTAGTAAGATCTTCTATATATGTGTGTGTGGATATGTGATTCCATTTTTTTTTTCATTGTTATCTTTTTTTAAGGGTATATTAGAATTAATCAAGAGTCTTCTAGTTAAGAAACCCTTACTTGGAAATGTGAAATAAATGAAGAATTTGTAAAATGGTTTTTAATTGTTTTTATCCGTTTTTTGATATAAATGACAGGTCCTGATGCTGAGGTTATAGCCCTCTCTCCGGACACTCTAGGGGCTACAAACCGGTTTATGTGTGAGGCGTGCGATAAGGGTTTTAAAAGGGAGCAGAACTTGCAGCTTCACAGAAGAGGACACAATCTTCCCTGGAAGCTCAAGCAAAAGACAAGCCATGAATTCAAGAAAAAGGTTTACATCTGCCCTGAACCTGATTGTGTCCATCACGATCCCTCACGGGCTCTTGGAGATTTGACCGGAATTAAGAAGCATTTCTTTCGGAAACATGGCGAAAAAAAATTCATTTGTGATAAGTGTAACAAGGCATACGCGGTGCACTCTGACTGGAAGGCTCACCATAAGACTTGTGGTACAAAGGACTACATATGTAAATGTGGTACTACCTTCTCCAGGTGATGGCTATACCACAGATCTCCATTTAATTTATAAATTTTAATTCTTTACATGCTCAATATTGGTGTTAATTGAAATCCTGTTAGGTATATAAATCCTGTGTTGCTTTTTGTTTTGTTTGTGATCTGCTGAACTGATGCGCTTATACTTACTAGAATTCATTAATGATGATTTTGATTCAGCAGCGATCTTTGATTAAATTTCTTGCTATTTCACAATTAATCTTTACATGTCCATTTAGTCCTGAATTGTTTTTATATCAGAACATCTTCCAACTGACATACATATGAATTTATTGACAGAACCTTTAATTGTCTTTGTCTTTTTCTTTCACTTCATTGTTAGTTTATGCTTACATTTAACAATTTTTTTTTATATCAAAACATCTTTCGAACTGTAAATATAGATTTACAAACCTATTTCATCCCTTTATTTTTTTACTCCATTTCTCATATTTGGTACCCAAAGCTAGTGACAAGATTTTGTAATATACTACTTTCAAATTAATATTATTTTATAAGTTTTGAAAGCTGTATTTTCATTTTCATCTTCGACAATTGTGCTTTGTAATTTAAAATTGTACAATTACAATATATAAACCCGCAAGTATATAATTCAAAATTTACTGTTTATAATTTAATTTTAACATTATTTTATTTATAATTTAGTATTGTTCAATGTTTTTTTCAAGTAAGGAATTCTATCATATTGTATAGTATCAAGAGTCGACTAAATGTTATCACCTGATTAATTATATTTTCCTACATAGGCTTAAAGGTTATTTTAGATTAAAAATGGGTATGAGAAATAATAAATATTTTTGTTATCTATTTGTAAATATTTTTCTAATATTAATATTTAATGATGTGATTTGTTTTATGAATTTTGAATTATATATTTCATTTTCAATATATCTTTGTTACAAAATGATAATATCATTTACCTTGTATAAGTGTATTCCCGCTTGTGTTTGTCTTAAAGAAAATAGATTAGATGGGTTAAATTTGATTTGTGTTTCTCGTGATGTTCAAGTCTTTGTGTTAAAATATTAGAATTAACAAAAGGTTAATATCTCTGGCAATATTTATATAATTTTTTTTATCACGAAATATATGTATGTTTGATTATTATAGTTTAGTATATATGTATATTTATCACTAAATATTTTTTTACAATAAGATTTAGTTGTGTTTTTCATTAATTTTACCTTATAGATAACTAACTATAACCTAGCTGGGTCTACAAACCCTATCTCCCGCAAGAGAAACAAGAGCTCAACCACTTGTTGGCGGGTTTTTGTTTTTCATTATTTATGCGCACAAAGTTTTCATGTACTTAATTTTATTTGTTGCTTGAATTAAGTGTGTAAAGTTTTCATTATTTATGCATACATGATACATCAACCGTGATTTGAAGATTATATAATGCCTTGTTGCAGGAGTGACAGATTTCTCTTTCACCGTTCATTCTGTGAGCCACTTGCTGAAGAGGTGGCTAGGCATAGCATTCTTGCAAATGCTACTAGCCCTGCCACCACTGCAGGCTCATTGATTCCAGGCAACCATCAGCAACTTCCTTCTCTGTTTGGAACTAATTCATTTACTAGCCTCTTATTAGGACAATCCGTGGGATCTGATTTTCAGTCCTTTCAGCCACCAAACAGCAGGCTTCTCCAACCCGTTCCGGAACCAAAACTGAATTTTCCCAGAGACACTGATTTTTCTGGGACTCATGGATTTCCAAGCTACATCGCGCCTAGCAACATGTTTAATCTTGGGTTTGATGGGGATGATGACCTTAACAGTCCTGAAAATGACCTGGATCTTGCAATGAACGGCTCATTAACTGGTTTGATGATGAATGCTGGGGCTTCTACTTACGACATTCTGAATGGTGCCCCTTCTACTCAGTTTTCAGCCACTGCACTTCTTCAAAAGACGACGCTGGCAGGAGGTAGTTCCAGCAATGTAACCCTGATGAATAGCATGGGGAGCACTTTGTCTGGTGGATTGAAGTTAGATAACTATGGGGGAGCTTTGGGAGATCGAATGAGTGGTGGTGGCAGAGGTGGTGGGAGTACCTTTCCAGCTGATATGTACAACAATCAGAATGGGAGTGGTGGAGGTACCCGAGGATATAGAAGTGGCATGGAATACTTTTGTGATCAGGTGAATGCTCCATATGGAGAAATGATGTACAATGGGAAGACTGCTGATGGAATATTGGTTGGTGAGCAGAATAATAATGCTGCTATGGTGGAGCCACAGATGATGTTTGGCAGGGAGTATGGTGAGAATCATACAAGGGATTTTTTTGGCATGCGAAATGGGATGAGGACTGGAGGTGGGATGGTGGCTGATTACAGTGTCAATGGAAGTGGGACCAAGTCGCCGGACAGCAAAGCTAACACATCAGCTGAGGCCAGGCCTTTTGTTCCTAGACGCCGCGGGGGTTTTTAAACCACCCATGCTTGGGGCAGGTCTCTCTCTCTCTCTCTATCTCTCTCTCTCTCTCTCTCGCTCTCTCCCTCCTTCCCTCCCTCCCTCCCTCCCTCCCCTTCTCCCTCTCTCTCTCTCTCTCTCCCTCTCCCTCTCTCTCAGTTTGCAATCATATCATTGTCTTTGTAGACACTTTAGCAGAAACTCTAATGATCTGTTTAAATGGAGGCTAGAAATATGAATATCTACACACATACATATCATATGTAGACCAAGGGCCACCTGTGGTATATTTTGAAGATAAGGCTTCTATTTTCGAATACTTTAACAAGGAATTGAGATTCTAACGATCAGGAGAATATTTTGAAATCAAATTATTGAAACATAACTATTCTATTTCCCATATGCCATCATATATAAATTTGATACAATATATCTGAATATGTGTGAAGTTGCTTACTGTAAGTATTTTGCAGGAGATCCAACATGGCTGAGGCAGATACATGGAGTTACTTCTACCGATCCTTGGATCTCTTCCCTGGAGCAAATTGAACAGGGAGCAGAAAGCCATCATTAGTTTCCTTTTATATTGAATAAAACTTTGGGATATTTATGTTTTTATTTCCGTTATTCAACTTTCAACCTGATTAATAATCGAATGCATGCTAGAATTTTAAACCTGTATGGTGGAAAGTTTATTTAAGTATGCTGATGTAGACTCTTAATTCTAAAGGCTTCCCCGAATGCATGCTAGAATTTTAAACCTGTATGGCTTTTCTAATTGTTTTGTCTGGGGTTTTATGGTGATCCAGTGCTTTCAGTTAGAGCACAATTAGGGAGTTGCTACGATAAATAGAGAGTTTAGGCTGGCTGGATTTTTGGGGTAACTAAAACAGAAACAGAACTATATATCCCGAGGAAAAAAATCAAGGACTAGAACACTTTTTGTTTATTTCTTATGTCTCAGCTCTGCTGATACAACCTGGAAAGAATTACAACAAAAGGGCCACAACTTATTACAATCATGGTTACTTATAATTATTCCTTTTGCTGCATTTCATGTTTCCATACATTTACCTATACGAGCAGATTTCTCTATATTTTACTGACTCAACATTGCAAGTTAATTTAGTTTAAACCAACAATATTGCTTCCCCTAAATTAAACTTGCTTCGTAGTCCCAGGCCTTTAACATTTGTCATGTACACTCTTCTGCATAGTGGCTTGGTGAAAATATCTGATTGTTTGTCTTACGGCATCCTTCCATGAAGAACTAGATCTTTTGCTACCAAAATATGAGATTTGTTGTCACAGTATAGAATAGTTGGCATATTCTATTTTCTCTTAAGACTTTCCAAAATATCCTGCATATGATTTAGCCACTGATTCTGCTTCCGTAGGAGAAAGTGTCACTAGTAACAAGATGAAATACATAAGAAGAGGTGATTTTGTTATCATCTATAATTCTTGGCAAGTCAATATTAGTATAACAGATGTCATTAGCCTCATAAAAAACTCCAGCCGGCCCCATCACCACCGTGACGCAGTACCATCTTCTTACTATTCTTTGCTAGCATTTGAGGGGTTCATTCATAACCCGAACTCCCTTAGAGCCACTTATCTATATGATTCCGGATATATCAACACAATAAATCATTGGTAAACCCAACATTTGCAGCAGCATGACTGCTAGAATACATGCAAATGCCAGTAATACGCCTCTGCATCCATTTTCGGAGCCAAAACTAAAATTTCCCAGAGCCTCTCTGATTTTCAGAGATTCTTGGCTTCCTAGCAACATAGCACAGAGCAACATGTTTGATTTTGGTTTCGATGGCATTGCTAACTTGAACATTCCCCAGATTGACCTGGACCTCAACATTAACAATTCATTAAGTGGTTTGAAGTTGAATGCTATGAGTCTTCCCATTGCAATACTCTAAATAGTACCCCTTCTCCTCAGTTCTCAGCCACTGCTCTTCTTCACAAAGCCAAGCTGACAGGATCTACTTCCAACAATGGTAACTTTGGAATTTTTGATCACTTTATGCTCCAGGTCAGCACCCCCCTCCCCCCAAGATAGTTCTTAGATAATCAATTCTTTTATTTTTTGCATTGTTTTTTGGAGAAACCAAATACTAAAGCTTTTATTTCCAATATGTCATCTAGTTTTTCAGAAAGAATGATTAGGGATCTTGGAGGAGATCCAATGTTGGGAATAGGTGAGACCAGTGGATGTGAACATACATAATGCAATTTAATAGATGTATATTTATTATTCTTATGATAAAATACATAGTATGTAAATTAATATGTAAGGGTTTAAAATTTATATTCTATATCTTTTTGTTTTGGTGCACATTTAGATGGAATTTCCTTGTTAAAAAGCAGATTTTTTTTTGTTCATTAAGAATCAAAAAGTTATCTTAATATACATCCTTAATTATTTTAAGTCATGAAAGCAATTTAAACTAGATTAAGTTTTAATGAATCAACAATTCATTAAGTGGTGTGAAGTTGAATATATGCTGAGTCTTCCCATTGCAATACCCTAAATAGTACCCCGAGTAATGCTAGGCTCTTCTAATTTACAGTTCCTTAACATGTTGTTTTATTTACAAGTTTTGCATCTTAATTTAGAATTTTATCATATTAAATATAAAATAAAGACAAACACACAATAAAAACTTTTATTTTATATGATACAATATATAAAAAAAACAATATATAAATTATATTTTGAACTTTAATATTTTTTATGATTTTTATAAGAGTAGTAGAAAATTAAATATAATTTCATATGATATACATATTTTTGCATAAGTTATTAGGTTCAAATCAACTTGTATAATATTAAAATATTGTATAGAGGAAGAATAATATTATTAATAACATAAACTATTGATGAGATAAAGTAGTTGAAAAATTGGCATATTGTAGTTAAAGTGATTTTAAATTTTATATCTTAGATTGTATTTTTAAAATTTATCATTTTTCCATGTATGCTTTGAAAATTATAATTTTATTATATCCCACTTTTTTTTTTGTACTCCAAAAAAAATTATATAAAAAAATTGACTAAAATAGAGAAAGACTTAAATATTAGTATAAATTTCTCCCACAAATATGAATATTAAAATTATATATGATTTTTATTGTATACAATTTTGGTGAAAAGTCACTAAAACATCCTCCGTCTATTCTGAAGTATTGTGATTTGACTTTTTACTGGTAACTTAAAATATAAAAATACATTTTTATATATTATTTTCAAAGAAAATAATATATAAAAATGTATTTTCTTTTTCACCTCAAATGACTTGTAACAATCAAAACATAATAAGTCCAGTGTATAAAATTATTTTGATACTATAATAAAACTTGTTCTTATTTTTTATAATATAAAATAAAACACTTATATATATGTGTTTTTATGTAACTTTTTGAAATTTTACATTAAAATAGATTTTTTAAGATATCAAATGATATACTCCCTCCGTCCCAAATTAACTGTCCAGTTTGACTTTTTGATGGTCAATTTGACCCAACTTTGACTGAAAAATATGTATATTGAATAATTGAATAAAATTATGAAATATATATCATTGAAAAGATTATCAAATTTATTTTAGAATATATTTTTCAGTATTTTAAAATTGTAAAAGAATAATTTTTAATTTTCAGTCAAAGTTGGGTCAAATTGACCATCAAAAAGTCAAACTGGACAGTTAATTTGGGACGGAGGGAGTAATAGTTAGGACTTGGGAGCATTATAACAAAAAACTCAAAAGTAAAAGAGTCCATGGACTACAGCTGGTCGAAAAAGTACGTCTAGCATTACTCATAGTACCCCTTCTCCTCAGTTTTCAGCCAGTGCTCTTTTTTAAAAAGCCAAGCTGACAGGATCTACTTCCAATAATGGTAACACTGGAATTGGGAACAGTGTGCTGGACAGCTTAGCTTCCACATCAGCTGAAGCCAGGCATTATCTTCGTGGCCAGGGCTCTGGTTAATTTTTCATTACTCTATGCTCCAGGTCAGCAACCCCTCCCCTTGATTTTTTTCCGAGGAAGAATGCTTAGGAATTTTGGGAGAGATATAAGTTGGGAATGAAGAGAGACTGTTTCATGTGAACCTACGTAATGCAAATTTGATTTTATAAATGTATATTTATTATTCTTATGAAAAAGTATCATACTACATAAATATGTTAGAGTCTATGTCCTTTTGTTCCCGTGCACGTTTAGATGGAATTTTCTTATTAAAAAAGCATATAATTTTTGTTTCATAAAGAATTTAAAAGTTATCTTAATTTGCATCCTTAATTATTTTAAATCATGAATCTTTTTAAAATTAACTTAGTTTTAATAAATAAGCTATTTTTATGATTGTTCTTATTTTGTGGTATTTATTGGCAGGTTCAATATTTTGAATTTTTAGAAGAATTTAAATGATCTATCATTTCTTTATATAAAAATATGTTTAAAAAAATTTGAAAAACACAATAATTTTTAGAAAATCAATACCAATCAACATATAAATAAAACTTTTCGATCAACATAAACATGAAAATTCTGAAATTATATATAATTGCAACTTTTAATATATTTAAATTTAATTTTTATTACAAATCTTAATAATATTATTATTAAAAATATTTAAATTAACTTCTCAAATATAATAAAAGTATTGAAATATATATATAATTTTTTTAATTAAGTATTAAAATTATTAATTAGTGTAAAAATAAATGCTCCTGTATTTATCATGGAAGTGGCCGCAAACCGTAACCTATGTTCTGTATTTACGCTATAGAACACATGCAAATGCTATTAATATGACTATATCCATCTTGGGAGCCAAAGCTAAACTTTCTCTGAGTTCATGGTTTTCCTTACGACATAGCACCATTTGTCCTGAACTTAGTTGTGTCCATCATGATCCATCCAGGACTATTCTTTTCTAGATGATATTTATGAGATCTATACATGCTGGATTTGACATAGCACCATTTGCCTTGTCCATCATGATCCATCCCGGACTATTCTTTTCTAGATGATATTGATGAGATCTATACATGCTGGATTTGACATTAAGAGTTAAATACTAAAGAAAGTGAGCTACAACCAAAAAAACTGTGGTAGTTCACAATTAACTATGGACAAAATCAGTATAAAAATGGAGAATGATGGTGATGAGCATGATGTTTAACTGCAATACTCCAATTTGATTAACCATGTATAATGAGAACATGAACCTCTTTATTTGATATTCCAAGAATTTACTAAGAGAAAGGTTCTAATAAAATTATATAATTCAAAGCAAAATATCAATTGTCTAAATATTCAATCTTTTGTGAACTTCTAATTTTGGTGGGGTCAATGCTTCTGAAAGGACACACTTCTCAATCTTGGTTTAGTTAAGTTAAAAAATGGCTTGTGTATTTGAGAATGAAGTATAAAAAAATATAAACGTGTTCAAATAATATACCATGTAGAAAGAGATGAAGATGATACGAGGTGCGCATTTAAGCCTTTTTAATGGAAGTTGAATGAAAAAGAGATAAATGGGTCTATGATATTTCCTATTAACATACTCCCTCTGTCCCTCTCATTTTTTTACGGTTACTTTTTTGGATGTCCCTCTCATTTCTTTACATTACTATAAATAGTAAGTTTTTCTCATTATTACACCATCTCATTTCTTTACATTACTATAAATAATAAGTTTTTCTCATTATTACACCAACTATCTTCCCCTACTATCTCATATTTAACAATATATAAAAACTACTATTACACCCCTACTTTCCTCGACTATCTCAAATCTATTACTCCCTCCGTCCCACAATACATGTCTCTTTTGGAAAAAATTTTTGTCCCACAATACATGTCTACTTTTAGTTTCCAATGCAAATATATTGCAAATATTTCAAAATTACCCTTCTTGAAAGTTGTATAACAATTAATGGAGGTTGAATAAGAGTCTACATTCATGCATTTATTAGGGGTAGAGGTGAGAAAATTTTATCTAATCAATGCTTTCTTAATATGCGTAATTTTTTCAAAAGAAACATGTATTGTGGGATGGAGGGAGTATTAAATATTGATAGGTCCCATCAATTTACCCACTTTTCATCTAACTTTACTCATTTTTTATCTATTGTCTTGGTATCGTGTCCCCCCAGGATTGAGGGGGACGGAGGGGGTAATGTTTAATAAATTTGTACAATTGGTCTGAAACGGTCAAAGACTTGACATGACATGACAGAGAGAGGAAAAAAGATTGAAAAATGCGACATGAGGCACATTAAAAAACATGGAATGAAGTTGTCACAAAGTGACCCAAATTTTCTTGATATTGTAGAAACCACTTATTAGTATTTAAAAATAAATACTTTTGTATAATAATAAATGATACTCTCAAGGTTTTGATGATCACACTGCCAGCAAGCTAATAGCATAAAACTAGTGCTTGTTAGCGAGCTATCAAAGTGATATATGCATGTGCTAACAGCTTGATAAGTTTCAGTGTTATGTTCAACTGTCAGCAAGCTTACAGGTTATCATTCAGGCTTATCAGCGAGCTCACAGCGTGAACAGAATAACAAATGGATAAGGATCAAAGTCGAAAAGCAAGGAGATTTATTAGGAATCGATTTGTAAGGACTTTAATATTTATATATGACTTATATAAATATTAGAGCTCAGTTTTAAATCAGTATTTCAAACAAAAACGATTTCCTAACTTATAGGAGTTTTTATCTCTTATTCGATCTTATCTAAAAACTACTCCTATTTGATTTCAAATTATTGTTTTATAAACAAACGTTTACTGAGTTGTTTCAAACGTCTTTATGCTTTTACTCAGTAAAGATACATCGATTCAAACGTTCATTATTCAAGCAAATTAAACGTGAGGTTGTTGGGCCAAGAACGTTGGATAGTTTGTTGAGTTATGACCGTTTGGAATGATGGTATATATACTTGAGTGTGGTTTCCGTTTTGTAGAGAACAAGAACACACTTCAAGCTTCTGAAATACAACACACTTACATTGCAAAATCTTTACTTGAGCTCTAGTACTTATATTTGATTATATATCTATATTGAGTTCATAGTTTCGGTTGTATTACACTCATACATTGTATTGTTCAAAGTGTAAAGGTTTGTTGCTGTGTATCGAGCTTGTGAAACAAGGGAACAAGGGGACTAGTTAGCTAGAAGAGTATACTTGGGAAGTATAGGTCTTGGAGAGCTTTTGGTTCGTGGTTCAGGGGTTTCAGCAAGCTGATAACAGGAACAAGGGATAAAGGGAGTTATATTATTGAATCATTGTAATCGTTAACATTATTGATTAATAATATAATCTCTTACCAGTTGGTAGGGGACCAGGACGTAGACCATTAGGGTTAGGGGTCGAACCTGGCTAAAATTCTCTGTGTTGCTAGCTTACTGATTATATCTGTTTTGCATTGCATCTGCATTGTTAGCTAGCTGACTGTTTACTCTGAAATTAACAGCAAGCTGTCTGTGACAGTATAAATATTCGGTAACATTAAAAATCGGTCATATTAGCCATAACACCTATTCACCCCCCCTCTAGGTGTGTAATTTCAATTGGTATCAGAGCTGTGTTTGTACTAATACTTCTGTAACAGGAATAGTATCGATCGATATGGCTGATCACTTTCAGGGAAAGTCCGATTTTAGAGCTCCTCTACTTACAGGATCTGACAACTACAATTGGTGGAAAGGCCGAATGGAAGCTCATCTATCCAGAGATCCCCTAATGCAAAGAGTTGTGCAGAGAGGTCCTTATGAATATCTTGATAGCGATGGGAAAGTCAAAGACGTCGATGTTCTCACCGTGGACGAGCTATCAAAGGTTGCTGCCAATGGAAAAGCAAGGAGTACATTAATCAATGGGCTGAATCAAGCTGAATATGACAAGGTCTCTTCTCTCAAATCTGCAAAAGAAATTTGGGATGCATTGGAGACATATCACGAAGGCTCAAAGGCGTTAAAGAAAGTCAAGCTCGGGAAGCTTATGAAAGAATTTGGAAGCTTTGCTATCAAGAAGGGAGAATCCATTCGAGAAAGCCAAGCTAGATTCCAAGTCACTCTTAACAGCCTTGAAAGACTTGGCAAAAAGATTCCTCAATCAGAAATCAACATGAATATTCTAAATGCAGTTCCATTCGAATATGGTGCCAAGGTCACAGCATTGGAGTCAGCTCTCAACATTGATACTATGGATCACCTGGCTATATTTGCTGAGTTGGAACAATTTGAAGCTAAGATCGAAGCTAACAGCTCGGAAAGCAGCAAGCTGCCAACAGAGAAAATGAAGAATCTTGCACTGCACTCCTCTGTCAGCAAGCTGGAAACAGATGAGGAAACAGAGTCAGATGAGGATCTAGCTCTTATGTCCAGAAAAATCAAGAGAATGATTGAAAAGAAAAACAAAATGAAACGAGAAAAGGGCAAAGCTTTTGGTGCAAAGAAAGATCCAAAGGATGATGCATGTTTTGAATGTGGCAAGAAAGGGCATTTCAAAAGAGATTGCTACAAGCTGAAAAACAAGTCAAAGCCGCCTAGACAGCAAGCTGATTACAAGAATAAAAAGAAATCCAAGGCACTTCTAACTTGGAGTGATGATGAAGATGAGTCAGCTTCTGATGATTCTAGTGATGAGATGGTGAATTTGGCTCTTGTTGGTCTCGATGGCTCAATTGATACAACGGATTCAGATACGGACACTAACAGTGAGGTAAACTCTATTAATTCTGAATTACATACTATTGATACAACTACTTGTGAACTAACCATGCAGGATAAGAGTTGTTTATCAATAATGGAACTCATTGATCTAAAGAATGAGAATTATGAGCTCGAGAAAGAAAATGTTCATTTGAAGAAAGTCATAGGTGATTTCTTGAATGAAAAGAGTGCCAAAGCTAGTAGTGGAATCATTGCTACCCTCAAGGAACAGATCTCACAACTTGAAGGGAACAACATGCAAATCCAAAGAAGGAACGATACACTTATGAAGGAACTCAGCTCGCTGAGAGCAGATCTTAAAGCTAAGGATGCAAGCTTGGAGGCATTCGAGTTAAGCAAATCCCAAAGCTTAGCCGAAATCTCTATTCAAGCTGAAAAGATCAAGTCATTGGAACAAGAAGTTAAAAATCTTCAGAAAGCCATGGGAAAGTTTGTTCAAGGAGAAGAAAGTCTCAAATCTATGATGAAACAAGCTAAAGGTTCTCATGACAAAGGAGGCATTGGTGCAGCTTCTACATCCACATCTTCAATGAGATATGAAGGGAAAAATGGCATTCCATATAATTATGCCATGCCTTGGGTGACTTGTCACAAGTGTGGAAAGAAGGGACATCTGGCTAATAATTGTCCAATGAAGAATTCTCAACCAGCAAGCTGGAAAAGGAAGTCAGCTCCCAGGCAGTATGCTGACAACAGAAACAGACAGAAGACAGCTCCAAGACAGTATGCTGATAAGACCAGCAGAACATGGAGGAAGGCTTCTAAAGTGGTCCAAATGTGGATCAAGAAATCTGATCTTGATGTTCTATATGTTTTATCAACTAACACTGTTGGACCCAACAAAATATGGGTACCAAAACGTTGAGTGTTTTGTGTTTGTTTTGTAGGTTTGTCTCGTGTCTAAAGTAAAGCCAAATCAATGGATATTGGATAGTGGATGCACTAGGCACATGAGTGGAGACAAATCTCAGTTTCTAAGCTTGAAGATGAAGAAGGGTGGACGTGTCACAATTGGTGATAGCAAAACTCTTCCTATTCTTGGCAAAGGAACTATAGGTAATAGTATCATTTCTATTAACAAGGTACAATATGTCAAAGGTCTTACATATAACTTGCTTAGTATAAGTCAGTTATTTGATGATGGTCATATTGTTAACTTTGGTAAGGATGAATGTACTATACTTGTTGGTGCTAACAAAACTCCTCTAGTTGCAAAACGAGAAGGAAATATATATGTTTTGAACTTTGAAGAACAGGAGGCAGGTGTTTGTTTAGCAGCTGTGGATAATAATCCAGAAATTTGGCATAGAAGGCTTGGACATGCTCATATGGATCATCTCAGCAAGCTGTCAGCAAAGAAGCTTGTTCGAGGTCTACCAAAGCTTAAGTATGTCAAGATGGAGACATGTTCTGCTTGTCAATTGGGAAAGCAAACAAGGACTCCACATAAGGCTAAGAAAATGGTATCTACTTCTAAACCTTTAGAGCTTCTTCACTTGGATCTCTTTGGTCCCGAAGCTTATAAGAGTATTGGAGGTAAACAATATGCCTTTGTTATTGTTGATGATTATTCTAGATTCACTTGGGTATTATTCTTGCGAACTAAAGATTGTGCTTTTAGTGAATTTGAGAAACTAATCAAGTTGCTTGAGAACAAACTAGATACAAGACTTGTAGGTATTCGAAGTGATCATGGTGGGGAATTCCAAAAAGACTTCATAACTTATTGTGAAGAAAGAGGAATCTCACATGAGTTCTCAGCACCTCGTACACCTCAGCAAAATGGAGTTGTAGAGCGTAAGAACAGGTCCTTACAAGAAACAGCTAGGACATTGCTGCAGGAGAGCAAGCTGCCAAGAAGCTTTTGGGCAGAAGCTGTCAACACAGCAAGCTATGTTCTTAACAGAGTGCTTATCAGACCAATTCTCAACAAGACTCCGTATGAATTGCTAAGGAAAAAGAAGCCTAACATCAGCTATTTCAAGGTTTTTGGATCTAAGTGCTTCGTACTCAAAACCATTGATAGGGATGGTAAATTCGATTCTAAATCTTATGAAGCTATATTTTTGGGTTATTCTTTAACAAGTCGTGCTTATAGAGTGTATAATCTTGCTAAACATACTGTTGAAGAGTCTATTGATGTTTCATTTCAAGAGTCTACTGATGATCTTGCAAGGGATGAGGAAGAATGTGCAGGTACAGGTACTAGCAGCAAGCTGACAGTGCAGGAAACTGGAAATCAGCAAGCTGACAAGTCAACTGCCACAACTTCAGAAGGCAATAAAGCTACTGAATCCACTCCATCTCTTGAAGAAACTTTGGATAAGATGTCAAAGCTCACATTGGATGAATCCAGAGGTCAGACTTCATCAGCAAGCCAAAATGTTGTTGATCAGACTCCTCCTAGGCAGATTACAAGGAATGAAGAAGTCATAGCTCAACATAATCTACCAAAATCAACTAGAACAGTGAAGAATCATCCTCCTCAGTTGATCATTGGAGATAAATCAACTGGAATCAAGACAAGGAAAGCTCAAGCCAACATTTGTGCTTATGCTGCCTTTATAGCTCAAGAGGAACCAAAGAATGTTCAAGAAGCTTTACAAGATGAAAATTGGATCATGGCAATGCAAGAAGAACTCAACCAATTTGAAAGATGTGATGTTTGGGAACTTGTAGATCCACCAGAGGATGCTTCAATTGTTGGAACCAAATGGGTGTTCAAGAATAAAGTTGATGAATTTGGTACTATCACTCGGAACAAAGCCAGACTTGTTGCACAAGGATACAATCAGCAAGAAGGAATTGATTTTGATCAAACATATGCTCCGGTTGCAAGATTGGAATCTATTAGGATGCTATTGTCATTTGCATGCTACAAGAAGTTCAAGCTACATCAAATGGACGTCAAAAGTGCATTCTTAAATGGATATCTAAAGGAAGAAGTCTATGTCAAGCAACCACCAGGATTCGAGGATGAAAAATATCCAAACCGTGTCTACAAGTTCAAGAAGGCACTTTATGGATTAAGGCAAGCACCTCGATCATGGTATGAAAGGTTAAGTGAATTTTTGATCAAAAATGGTTTCATTAGAGGTAAAATTGATCCTACTTTGTTTACTATCTTCAAAGGTCAAGATATATTAGTTGTTCAAATATATGTAGATGATATTATATTTGGATCTACTAATGATTCTTTGTGTAAGTGGTTTTCAAAGTGCATGCATAGTGAGTTTGACATGAGCATGATGGGAGAGCTCAATTATTTCTTGGGGCTCCAAATTAAGCAAACTCCAGAAGGAATTTATGTGCATCAATCCAAATATATCAAGAATTTACTCAAAAGATTTGGATATGAGAATATCAAGGCGAAATCAACACCGATGAGCGTTGTCAGCAAGCTGACAGCAGATGAAAATGGTAAAGATGTTGATATTCGAATGTATAGAGGTATGATTGGTAGCTTACTTTATCTTACAGCCTCTAGACCTGACATTGTGTATAGTGTTTGTGTTTGTGCTAGATTTCAAGCAAAACCAAAGGATTCTCACTTACAAGCTGTTAAAAGAATATTTAAATATTTAAGTGGAACCATTACTTTGGGCTTATTCTATCCTATCACAAATGCTTTTGATCTTGTTGGGTATAGTGATGCAGATTATGCAGGTAGTCAAACTGATAGAAAAAGTACAAGTGGTGTTTGTGCATTTTTGGGTCAAAGCTTAGTTTCTTGGTTAAGCAAGAAGCAAACTTCAATTGCTCTATCTACGGCTGAGGGGGAGTATTTAGCAGCTGGTAGCTGTTGCTCTCAAATGCTATGGATGAGACAACAATTGAAGGACTTTGGAATCAAATGCAAGCAAACTCCTATCTTTTGTGACAACACAAGTACAATCAACATTTCAGAAAATCCAGTCAACCATTCAAGGACAAAGCATATTGATGTTCGACATCATTTTCTGAGAGATAATGTTGCAAAGGGTGCTGTCAAGTTGATATTTGTGGCTACAGCAGATCAGCTAGCTGACATCTTCACAAAACCTCTTCCTGAAGAACGTTATGTCGTGCTAAGAAGGGAATTGGGTATGTGTGATGTGCAATCAGCAAGCTAATAAGCTTGGTCCGGGTACTATCAGCTTACTCTCTGTACTTTACATATTGCTTATTATTTTTGCATGAGGGTTATTTCAAGAGTTTTTTGTTAAATTCACTTCATAAATTAACTATCCGTTATGTGAAGATTAACATGACTTTATGTGTTGAATATTGTTACGTGATTTTGTGATAATCTATGTGATTTATGATTGATGTTTTAGAATTCAAATATTATCCGTTACTATATAAGTGGTACTGAGATTAGATTTGTTATTAGATTTTATCTTAATTATCTCAAAATGCAGTACTTAAATAAAGTCGGGTTCGTAAATAAAATTCCTAAAATAAATCCCCCGATAATGATTCAAAAAGGGTTAAAGTCTATCCTTTCCCCGAGTCTTTATCACTTCTTCTTTAAAAGCGCCCCCGAACCTAGGGTTTCGTCAATCTTTTTCAACCGATACACATTCTTCGCCATTGCTACGATTGGAGCTCGCGTTGCCATGAGGATGAAGACGAGAGCCAATATCAAGGGTCACACTCCTATTTCCAAAAAGAGGGCTTTGGTTGATGAAGACGATCTTGAAGAGATTGTGGCGCCGGTTGATGTTGAAAGCGGCGATGAACAGTCAGGGGTTCAGAGGACTGCTACTGAGAAATCGGGAAAGAAAGCTAGGGTTAAGGCTGAGGAGAAGGGCGAGGGTCCTGACTTCACTCAGCGAAAAGTCATCTTGGGGAAACCCTTATCTGGTAAGGCTTTTCACTCTTGTGGGGTTGTTAAGCTGTTTTCTGCTCTTGGGTTTGAATCTTTTCTTGTGGATTTACCAAGAATTTGTTATCCGTCTCTTGTTCGGGAATTTTATGGGAACTTAATTGAAATGGAATCTGGTCAAGTAGTGTCATTTGTTAATGATACAAAGATTACTCTGTCACCACTGTTTTTGAATGCCATCTTGAAAACTCCTCCCTCCCCTGTGTCTATTTTTACTAAAAGAGGGTTTAAAGATGTTGAGGGTTTGTCTGGTAAGGAACAATTTACTCTGCTTACGGGTGTAGAATGTGCTGCTGATATCACTTATCCGTCTACTACCACTATTGTTCCACTTGCTCATGCACTGTTTAAGGTTTCTATTGAGAATGTGAGTCCTAGGATGGGTACACGTTCAAATTTGTCTGCACAGGATATGGTAATTGTTTTTATGCTGTTGTCTGGGAAACAATTTGATATGGCTGATTTAGTTTTGAAAACTATGCTGAGTGTTGTGGATGGAAAGTCATCAACTGGACTTCCATATGGGTTATTGCTTACAAGGATTTTTGAATGGTTTGGTGTGAACTATGATGGGGCTGAGGGTATCCAGGCTAAGGAGTTTCTGGATCTTAAGTGTCTTACTCAGTCGAATTTGAAGCTGGAAAAAGATGGGACTCTGTCTGCTGTTGAGGTTTTGGTGTCACCACCACCTCCAGGTCCATCTCAGTCTGCTGGAGTTGACTTGGGCATCTCTGCTAAAGAAATTTTGGATTACATGGAGGAACTGCGAGCAAACCATAAACAGTTGGTGGATGGTCAGAAACAACTTTCTGAACAGATGGAGGAATTGTCCAACCAGTTCAATTTTTGGAAGGATATCGTTTTTGGCGGTAAGACTGGAAACTCTCCAGAGAAGTGTAGCTCTGGGAGTCTTGGGTATGAGTTACGCAAGAGGATGTTTGGGTCTTGCGGGTCTTCTGATGTCAATTTCACTTTTACTTCTACTGAGGATGGTACTGACAGTCCTAGGCCACGTACTGCAATGGATGCTCTTAAGGAGGCTGCAGGCACTGATTCTGTGTATGCTGAGGCTGGAAATTTGATGATGGAACGGCAACGTGTTGCTGAGGAGCTGACCAAGAAGTTTGCTCAGGAGAAGAGTGATAAGGGAGGATGAAGAACCCTGATTTTCTCACCTTTTGGATGATTAAGGGGGAGAATCATTTAGGAAATTTGATAATAAAACTTGTGTGCTTAATTGGTTTTAAGTACTGACTTTATTTGGCCCTAATGTGTTTCAGACTAAGTTGTTTTGGTTGTTAAGTTGTTGGATTTGATTTGAATTTGGTCCTCATTGATTTGAATTTGGTCCTCAGGTGGTTTATCCTGAGTTGAATTTGGTTAAGTTATTTGTTTTTGGATGCTTATCTGTATCCAGGTGGTTTATCCTGGTCAGATTATTAGTTTAACTATTTATGCAAGTACTTGGTTTGTTTGATATCTGCTTTGCATATTAGACTGTCATATATTCTATATTTGATTTAAATGCTGAATTGCTGTATATGTTAAGTTTTAATGATATTAGATTGCTGTATTCAGGGGGAGTATTATTACTTTTCCTAAATATGGTGTAATCATCAAAAAGGGGGAGATTGATACTCTCAAGGTTTTGATGATCACACTGCCAGCAAGCTAATAGCATAAAACTAGTGCTTGTTAGCGAGCTATCAAAGTGATATATGCATGTGCTAACAGCTTGATAAGTTTCAGTGTTATGTTCAACTGTCAGCAAGCTTACAGGTTATCATTCAGGCTTATCAGCGAGCTCACAGCGTGAACAGAATAACAAATGGATAAGGATCAAAGTCGAAAAGCAAGGAGATTTATTAGGAATCGATTTGTAAGGACTTTAATATTTATATATGACTTATATAAATATTAGAGCTCAGTTTTAAATCAGTATTTCAAACAAAAACGATTTCCTAACTTATAGGAGTTTTTATCTCTTATTCGATCTTATCTAAAAAGTACTCCTATTTGATTTCAAATTATTGTTTTATAAACAAACGTTTACTGAGTTGTTTCAAACGTCTTTATGCTTTTACTCAGTAAAGATACATCGATTCAAACGTTCATTATTCAAGCAAATTAAACGTGAGGTTGTTGGGCCAAGAACGTTGGATAGTTTGTTGAGTTATGACCGTTTGGAATGATGGTATATATACTTGAGTGTGGTTTCCGTTTTGTAGAGAACAAGAACACACTTCAAGCTTCTGAAATACAACACACTTACATTGCAAAATCTTTACTTGAGCTCTAGTACTTATATTTGATTATATATCTATATTGAGTTCATAGTTTCGGTTGTATTACACTCATACATTGTATTGTTCAAAGTGTAAAGGTTTGTTGCTGTGTATCGAGCTTGTGAAACAAGGGAACAAGGGGACTAGTTAGCTAGAAGAGTATACTTGGGAAGTATAGGTCTTGGAGAGCTTTTGGTTCGTGGTTCAGGGGTTTCAGCAAGCTGATAACAGGAACAAGGGATAAAGGGAGTTATATTATTGAATCATTGTAATCGTTAACATTATTGATTAATAATATAATCTCTTACCAGTTGGTAGGGGACCAGGACGTAGACCATTAGGGTTAGGGGTCGAACCTGGCTAAAATTCTCTGTGTTGCTAGCTTACTGATTATATCTGTTTTGCATTGCATCTGCATTGTTAGCTAGCTGACTGTTTACTCTGAAATTAACAGCAAGCTGTCTGTGACAGTATAAATATTCGGTAACATTAAAAATCGGTCATATTAGCCATAACACCTATTCACCCCCCCTCTAGGTGTGTAATTTCAAGAAAAAAGATGTGCTGAATAATATTTTACCTTTCAAAATAAAGAAAACTAAAAACTGATATATTTGTGTTGAAAATATAGTATAACTTCATAAAATTTAAAAAAAACAAAGAAATTTTTCAAATAATTTTTATCTATAGTTTTTTGAAAAGAGGAATTAATTGTATAATGAAAAGCCATAGGTCAGCTAGGAAAACAATCTGAGTACACCAAATATAAAACGTATCATCATATCACCTAGTCTGTATCGAGACAAAATCAAACAATTTTTTGAAGTTGATATTTGTATATGTATTGACTTCTTCACAAATATTTTGAGACATTGAATCAGAACAAATTAAACACGAAAACTACCAAGCTCTCACAAGTAGAGGATAAACAAAATCCAAATAAATTTGGACTAAAACACCCACAAAAGATTTTATGAAAACAAAAAATACAATTTATAAAGATTATTAATTCTTATCTGGGGAGTAGTATTATTGAAAAAATAAGAACAAATAAAATAATATAATTAATTTGGACTTTTCACCAATCAAAATCAATGGAAGCAGATGGCAGCTCGAAAAAAAGAAGGGGTTCGGAGGTTGTGGTTTCTAAAAGAAACGGTTGTGGACCCCACCTAATTACTGTATCTATACAAAGTGGTTGTGGAGCCCCTTATGTTTACATAAGTTATTTTGTAGTTTTAGAAATTGCCATTCACTCTACCTCATTAGTACAGTTCATCATCCCTTCATCTGCAACTTTGTTTGTTCTTTTAAAAAAGAGGATTTTAAGAACCCCATAATCAACCAGTTGCTGTTATGGCTTCTTCTCTCTCAGAGAAGAAAGAGAAATCATCCTGGAAATCCAAGTAAGATATACTACCTATAGCTATATGTGTGTGGTTTTGGAGTGTTTATGTATTATCATTTTTATGTGTGTCTATCATAATAGATCAAGTGTCTTCTACTTAAAGAACACCTATTTGGAGAATAAGATGTGATGAAATGGTTTCTTTATTGTTATTATCAACTTTATTATTGTTTGTGATACATATTAAATGACAGGTCCTGATGCTGAGGTTGTAGCACTCTCTCCCAACACTCTAACCGCTGAAAATCAGTTTTCGTGTGAGGTATGCGATAGAGGATTTCTAAGGGAGCAAAACTTGCAGCTCCACATGAGAGGGCACAATTTGCCCTGGAATCTCAAGCAAAGGACTAGCCAAGAAGCCAGAAAAAAGGTATACGTTTGCCCTGAACTCAATTGTGTCCATCACGATCCATCAAGGGCTCTTGGAGATCTGACAGGAATCAAGAAGCATTTCTGTCGAAAACATGGTGATAAGAAATATATATGCGACAAATGTGAGAAGAAGTATGCAGTGCTCTCTGACTTGAAGTCTCACAATAAGATCTGTGGTACAAGGGAGTACAAGTGCAATTGTGGATCTATCTTCTCTAGGTTAGGATTATACCACAAATCTCTCTTTAATTTATAGTTTTAATTCTTACCTGCTCATCCAGTTCCCATAAATGTTATTTTGTTTAATTTTGTCTTGTTTCTGATTTATTGAACTCAAAGGTTTGTATTGGGCAGAGGAATTGATTTACCAGAGTTCTTCTGTAGAATTATATTTTGTTTGTGTTTGGATATAAATCAAAGATAATATAAACAATTAAATATAAAAAATCCTTTTCTAATGTTCAATATACAAAATTAATTCAAGGTCTTTGTATTCTCACCTTAGAAAAACGCAGAAAACCATACAATGTGTATAGATTAGTTGGTATATGCAAGCATTCGTCAAGTTTGGGTGATTCAAAGTGTAAGTAACTACTTTTTGCAGGCGTAGTGGTTTGATCAATCACCATTCTATATGCCAAGTGTTTGTGGGAGAGGTGGCTAGACACACAACAAATGCCCCCCCAAGCAGCAGCAGCATGACTGCTAGTGCTGGAATACATGCAAATGTCATCAGTAATTTGCCTCTTCATCCAATTTGGGAGCAAGAACTTAATATTCCCAGAGCCTCTGAATATTCGGAGATTCATGGCTTTCCTAGCAACATAGCACCTAGCAACATGTTTGATTTTGGTTTCGATGGTAGTGCTAGCTTGAACATTCCCCAGATTGACCTGGACCTCAACATCAACAATTCATTAAGTGGTGTGATGTTGAATGCTGAGTCTTCTTGCAATACTCTAAACAGTACCCCTTCTCCTCAGTTTTCAGCCACTGCTCTTCTTCATAAAGCCAAGCTGACAGAATCTACTTCCAACACTGGTAATGTTAGTATTGGGGACAGTGTAGTGGACAGTGCTGAAGCCAGGCATTTTCTTGGTGGCCAGGGCCCTGGTAAATTTTTGATCACTCACCCCAAGATAATTTTTAGATGATCAATTCTTTTATTTTATATCTATTGAGTTTTTCAGAGGAAGAATGCTTAGGAATTTTGGGGAAGATCCAAGTTGGGAATGACGAGTGACCGCTGGATGGGAGCCTACATGATGCAAGTTTCCAAGTTTGATTTTATATTGGGAATGAAGAGTGATCGCTGGATGTGAACCTACATGATGCAAATTTGATTTAATAGATGTATATTAATTATTATGGTTATTTTAAAGTATCAAAGTATGTAAACATGTAAGGGTTTAAGATTTATGTTTTATATATGTCCTTTTGTTTTGGTGCACATTTAGATGGAATTGTTTTATTTAAAAAGCAGACATTTTTGTTTCACTAGAATTAACAATCCGTTATTATTTGAAGTCATGAAAAGAATTTAAAGTAAATTAGTTTTAACAAGTAAACTAACTTTATGATAGCTACTATTTTGTGGTATTTATTTTCTATTCAATATTTTTGATTTTTTTTGTTAAAAAAATATATTGTCTTTCATTTCTTTGTATAAAAATATGGTAACAAATTTGAAAAACACAATAAATTTTAGAAAATCAATAACAATCAACATAAAAATAGAACTAATTTTAATATATTTAATTTTAATTTTGTTTACGAATCTTAATTTTATAATTGTTAAAAATATTAAAAATTAATTTCTCAAATATAAAAAAGTATTTAGAATTAAATAAAAAAATTTAATTAAGTATTAAAACTATTATTAGTTAGTATAGTTAGTGTAAATATAAATACTCCCGTATTTATGGAGGAAGTGGCGGCAAGTCTTAACCTATGATAACTTGCAGCACGCCCTAGCCGACTACAGTAACTGTCTTCCCTACATACACATGTATACGTGTAATCGAGAACAACATGTGTGTGTATATATATTATAGTCTTTGTGGCTTTTAACAAAATTGTTATATAAACATAACAAAAATGATAAATTTACTATTTCTTTTTGTATATCTTTTTGTATATGAAAATAAATTTAATTATCAATATATATATATATATATATATATATATATATATATATATATATAGGCATGTGCTCAAATGAGAACCCATTTTAAAATGAGAACTAAGATCCAATCCAATAATCCCTTAATTTTATATTCATCCTTTTAATCCCAGCCTTTTATTCCCCTAACTTTTCACTGTCCCTAACATCATTTCCTAGCGATGATTTCTCTGTGCAATACAACATATATACATACATCTCTCTCTCTCTCTCTCTCTCTCTCTCTCTCTCTCTCTTTCTCTCCTTCTCTCTCGCTCTCCTGCTTGCTCCCTCACATGTTCATATAATTTCTTCGCTGCTGCCAGATCTAAATTACATCGTTTCTTCGCGGAGATTGAAACTACGACCAGGAGCACCACCGCTCCGGTGATGTACCGTACCATCGTGTCTCGTCGCCAGTGAGAAATTTGATCGGAGAAGAGGAGAGAGAAGAAGAATATCCTGTTGCTAGAGAAGAAGATAGATAGGTGTGTGTATGTAGAGGTGTGTGTATATATTTGCAGAGACTTCGATGATTTTGTTTATTAATTTATAAGGATTAAATTATATCTACGGTAAAATATATCGAGATTCGAGATTGAATATATATTTGTCAATTGTGCTTCTGAGATTATTCATGTAATTTAAAATTTTAAATAAAGTGGGTGTTGAAAATCACTTGTTGTAAGTCAATGTATGCAACTTTGTGCAGAGTAATTAAAGATGAAGACCGGATGAAAACGCTAAAGCTGGCCATGATCTAAAGTTTAACCCTTGAATAATCACATATATATATATATATATATATATATATATATATATGTTAGGTGGTGCAGCTGTGCAGCCCCCAGTGAAGACGCTTCCAACTCGACAATGGCTAGTAGTAAAGATATTTAATGGCTAGTTGTAGGATTTACGATTTAGTGCTTTGTTTATATTTTGGGTGCTTTGTGTCAAATATGACTTAGTGCTTTGTGTTAAATTTTTTGATGCTTTGCTCACGGACATTTGGTGCTTTGCGTGAAATATTTGGTGCTTGGTGCTTTATATTTTTTTGGTGCTTTGTGTATTTTTTTGGTGCTCTGCGGGTATTATTTTATGCTTCGTGTATATTTTTAAATTACTATTCTGTATGTGTTTTTAAATTAGTGCTTTGTAAACCTTCACAAAAAATGTTCATCAATAAGGTCTCCACCTAGCTAGCAAAAAAAATAAAAAAAAATAAAAAAAATCACTGATGGCGTGGCAGTGGACTTTTTTTTTAATTTTTTTTTTTTTGAAAATTTTTTTTGGCTAGCTAGGTAGAGACTAGTTTTATATACATTTTTTATATTGGGTTCCCCCTAGTTTGATCTTTAGATTAGCCAAAATATGAGAAATTAAGAAAGTTCTCACGGTTCTCATTTTCAGAAGTTCTCATTGGAGTAGCCCTCTATATATATATATATATATATATATATATATATTGCATATATAATCAGTGGCGGAACCAGGATGAAAATTCAGGGGGGCTCAAATATTTAACTATAGAATATCCATAATATGAAAAACCTTACAATAATAAAAGAAAATGCAACTAACCTTTAATTTCCAATAGTTGTACTATTCTTTTCTGAAGAAGTGATGGATGATAGTTGGATCCTGCGATTTTGCATATTTTGATAGTGTTGTAGAATAGCTTCGTTATCCACACTTGCAAAAATAGCTTTCTCAATATATATCATCATACTATCATTCAGCCACGCATCTCCCATCCTATTACGCTGATAAGTCTTGATCGTTTTCATAGCAGAAAAAACTCTCTCAACAGTAGCAGTGGCAACAGGTAGAACCAGAGCTAACTCAACCAGAAGATAAACTAAAGGATAAGCAGTGTGTCTGTGTGTCTTCACCATCATGACAGAAAGATCTCCTATACTTTGAAGTCCAGATAAATCTTTATCCATTCTCACATCATAGATAAAATTATTCAACTGATTTGGCAACAGCTCAAGATCTAGTAAAGAGAAATCTTCTGGATAGAATTGTGCAAGACGGACAAGTTTTGACTTATCGAAACTTGAAAATGAATTCCTAGGATCCAATGAGCCAATGCAAAGTAGTAGCTCTGTGTTTCCTTCTGTGAAACGGTTATCCATCTCTTGGGAAATAAGATCAATAACCTGTTAAATAAAAAGGTTAGTAAACAAGTTTATAGCAATAGACAAAATATTGATTATTTAATTAATCAAGTAACTAACCCCGCAAAAGATCTCAACACGATATATATGGAAGTAAGTAACAGCTTGTCCCTCACGCCTTGAGCGACCTCGGATAGGCAATATGTCTTCCATATTGGGTACTTCAATGAAATTATCATCACAAAATTTCTTCACATCTTCTAAGAATGTCTCCCATTCTTCCTCCCTTAATAGCTGCAATTTATTCTTCATACTTCGAACCATTGTCATAGCATTTATAATATTATGAGTTCTTTGTTGTAAAGCTTCTGACAAATCATTAGTAATTGCCAAGATAACTTTCATCAAATGCAACATAAAGACGAATTTAAATGTCTCCATTTTTTCAAGTAAGCCTTCTGCAATACCTTTTAAATCTTGATTGGTAGCATCTTGATGTATGTCCCCAAGCACTTCAACTACCGATGGCCACATCAAAAAAAGACGAAGTATTGTTCTATGATGTGAACCCCACCGTGTATCTCCTGGCCGAGTTAAAGAAGTTTCTTGATTCTTCCCTTTTCCAGAAAGGATCTCACCACTTTCTAAACGTTTCAATATAAGTTCATGTTGTTTTTGTCGAAGCATATCCTTTCTCTTACAAGAAGCACCAACCAAATTCAAAATACGACAAAGATGATCAAAAAAATCACTAACTGCAGGAGAACATTTAGCCACAGCAACAACTACTAATTGCAATTGATGTGCAAAACAGTGGCCATAATATGCTGAAGGGTTTTCTTTCAATATTAATGCTTTAAGACCATTAAATTTACCACTCATGTTTGAAGCCCCATCATAACCTTGGCCTCGTAATTTAGATAGTGATAATCCATGTCTAGAGAATAGCATATCAATGGCATTTTTTAATGATTGGGATGATGTATCAGTTACATGTTCCACTGAAATAAATCTTTCAATCACCTCACCGTGCTTATTTACATACCTCAAGACAATCGCCATTTGTTCTTTTAAAGATATGTCCCGAGACTCATCAACCATAAGTGAGAAAAAACTGTCTCCAATATCTGCAAAAATGACTGATCTTGTTTGACTTGCACAAGCACTTACCATTTCTTTTTGTACCTTTGGGGAAATTATAATCAAACTCTTTGAACCAATTTGCTTGAAAACTTCTCATTTCTTTATTGAATTGCTACTTCGGAAAATTATAATCAGTAATTTGAAATGGACCTTTAGCAATGTATGCCCTTCGAACTTGATCTCTGATGTTCACATTATATTCAGCAATTGGAATTCTAAGCCCCGGGTCTGAGATTAGTTCCTCTGAATTGAACTCTGTGCTTGCTCTTTCTTCGACAGGTGCATTTGGAATTGGATTTGGAACAGAGGAATTTGACCCCGGGTCCGTCTTAGCCCCTGATTTCGCACCAGAATTTTTATTCACAGAACATGGAGATCTCGGCCTCTTAGTCCTAATCACAAATTTATCCATGTATATTGATTCCCTGGACAAACACAAAAGCAGAAGCAACAATAATCAACGTGACAACATCAAGGACTGTTATAAATTCTCTAGTTCCAAACTTCCAATTCCATGACATTAACATCAATTAACAATCTGGAACCCCCAAATCCCCAATTAACAATCTAATTTATACAAAATCACAGCGGATACATTTATACAAAAAGATTAAAGAGATAAAGAATGAGTCGAAATATGATACCTAGAGGCTACAAATCGGGGGTCGCAGCAGCTGTGGTGTGGGGGAGAGTCGCGAGGCTGGGACAGAGGAGCAGAGCAGCAGGCCAGCAGCAGGTTGTGGTCGTGTGAACCTTTCGACCTTGTGCAGAAGCAGAACTCGCTGTTTAGAATTTAGGGATTTAGGGATTTAGGAGTGTTTTGTTATTTTGTAACTTGAAAGTTGTGTGCGCGCGTTGGAACTTGGAAGCACGGTGTTAGAAAGCCACTTTGTGTAATTGTGTTATTTTAGTTCAAAATTCAAAAGCCTTCTTTTTTTCTTTTTGTTAAATTAATTATGTTTTAAATAATTTGAAAATATTTGTTTTATTTATAAAACCACTAATTTTATTTTATATTTGTTAATTAATATATTACATATGTTTTAATATTATTTTTACAAAATAAGTCCTCTATGATATTTTTACAAAATAATTGAGCGGGGGCTAAAAAAAAATTATATTGACGTCGATAATTTAGGGGGGGCTAAAAAAAAATTATGTTGACATCGATAATTTAGGGGGGGCTAAAAAAAAAAATTTAACTGTTTTTTTCAAGTAGGGGGGCTCTAGCATCCCCTAACCCCCCTCTGGTTCCGCCACTGTATATAATTATATTAGGTGATATATGTATGCATTGGTGGAATTGGCGTTATATTTTAATCATTCATCATTCAATATGCCAAAGGTTTATGGGAGAGGTGGCTAGGCCAACAACAAATGGCCCATCAAGCACTAACATGACTGCTTGAATACATGCAAATGCCAGTAATATTCATCTCTATTCATTTCAATTTCCGAGCTCAAGTTACAATTTTCCAATGCTTCTGAATTTTTAGAGATTCATGGCTTTCCTTACAACATAACTCATGGCAACATGTTTGATTTTGGTTTACATTTTCCCTGAATTCAGTTGTGTCTGTCATGATACAACAACGGCTCTTTGATTTTGGTATACATTTCTTCTTTGTGCTTTGAATTATGATGACCATGTATAATTGTGAGTATATTATTTTGTAATTAAGTATATTAAGTTCTGAATTCTTAATTGAGAGTAATTGTCAAACTATTTAATTTAGAATCAATGGATAATAACGATCTAGTAACTGAGTAAGTCAGAAATTTTACATTGAACTCATTAACTTATGCTATGCAAGCATATATATATATATATATATATATATATATATATATATATATATATATATATATGGTCGAGTTCCAG
Organism: Daucus carota subsp. sativus; assembly: GCF_001625215.2. NCBI lineage: Eukaryota > Viridiplantae > Streptophyta > Magnoliopsida > Apiales > Apiaceae > Daucus > Daucus carota. The sequence continues at coordinate 34,695,143 of NC_030389.2, forward strand.
GGAGACTCTCCGTATTGAGAGACCCAAGACACTTCATCTACATCATCCGTTAGTAGTATTTTTATACAATCTTGAATACATCTGACAATGGCAATACAGTAATTATTCCTATTAATGGAGGAAATTTTTATATTCTCAAATCTCTATAATCTGTGTATTTATGGAAGATATTAATATGTCTTTTATGTAGAGATTTAATGATCTTTTCAGATTCGGAAAGGATATATTATGCATTTATGTAGAGATTGAATAATCTTTTTATATTTGGAAATGAGATATTGTAATCTTATTTTTTAGATTGAATTATATTTTCAGATTTGGAAATAATATATTTACGCAATACTATATCTTCGATCAGTTTATGTACCAAACATGATAATGATTAAATTATGTTGATCTCTTATTAAATCATTAAAAATTAGTAGAACACTTACCAGAATAATATTAAAATCATGGCACATTGAAATTTTTGTTAGGTCATTTAAAATGTACATTAGAACACTTAATAGAATAATATTTTTTAGAGAACTCACCTCAAGTTTTTTTGTGGAACTATTAATTACATATTTTTGCGGAATTTTTTGTATTTTCATATTTTAACCAAATCTATTTTAGTAAATATCGTAATATGTAATAGAGCACTTTTATAAACACTTAGTAGAACATTTAGTTGACAAAAAAATTATAGTAAATTTTTGTAGAACAGTTGTTAAAACAAAAATAAATATATTAAATTTTAATAAAACACCTTGCGAATCTCTGTAACAAATTATGTTAGCAATCTTAATAAATTTTATTATATGATCTTTTTAATTCGAATTGGGATTCTTTAAAAATATTATACACAATAAATTATGTTTGACACTTAGTAAAGAAAAGAGTAAACTAAATTCACTAAAAAAACTTAGCAGAACATTTAGCATATAAAAATTTCTCATTAAAATTTTTATTAGGTGTTTCGTTAGCCAGTCATATATATATATATTATGATTTTATTATATGTTATTTTTAAATAAAGTAAAATATATTCGATATAATTTATTTGAGGCATGTATTTATTAAGATTCTTCTAATTAATGCATTAAGTGTTTCATATAATGATAATTAAAAAATAATAATTTAAACTAATAAACACTTAAGAGAATATCAAAATTATATTAAGATTCTTCTAATTGATACATTAAGTGTTTCATACAATAATAATTTTATTTAATTTTTAAAAGCGAATAATAATAATAAATTTATTTGATATAATTTATTTAAGTCATATATTTATTAAGATTCTTCTAATTGATGCATTAGTGTAAAATCTAAATCAAAAAATTTAGTATAAATTTTATTATAATCTTAAGTGTTTTTTGCTAATAAACACTTAAGAGAATCTTAATAAAACATTCGCTACTACATAGTTGGCAAAACATGATTAAATATGCTAGACCTTGTTTAATAGAATTTATTTATGATGAGATTAAACATATGAGAACACTTAAAAATGATTGATATATAATATTAAGATTCTGGCGAGTAATTTAATAAATATATTCTATTATTGAGTCTCATAAGTTCTTAAAAATGTTTGATATAGAGTTTGTAAACATCCAAAAAAAAATGTAAATTTTACATCAAAATATTTAGTATAAATTTATTGGAATCTTATTTTAGTTTAATAAAAAAAAATTTATAATATTTGGTGAAATTATATTTAAAAATTATCCGATAAACACATATTATATATGAAGAATTATAATGAATATTTTGAATTAAAATATATCATAATTGTATTTATGGTGTCTAAGGAACACCTTAAAGAATCTTGTGAAAATAAGATTCACGATATTAAAGAATCCGATATGTACATTTTAATAATATCACGATCATCTTAAGGAATCTTGTAAAAATTATCCGATATGTACATTTTAATAATACCACGATCATCTTAAAGAATCTTTATCATTATCTTTACTTTGATCTTTAAAATAATTTTTAATACGATCTTTAAAATAATCTTTATTACGATCTTTATAAAGATTCTTTTAAGTAATCCTTTTAAATGATTTTGTAAGATTTCATAAAATATTTACTAGAATCTGTTACTTTTTGTAAAATAACATATTCCAACGAATCTGTGATAAATTGCATAATGTAATTTATAGTAATATATTAATTGTAAATTTTTTAATTTATGTTAATAGTGCACCCAAATCTTCATACAATCTATTTAAAAAAGGTATGATTAATGAAATATGTATCATTAATGGTAGTTATTCTAAGATCTTTACATACATGGAAACAATTTAAATAGTATATTATACAGAACTGTAACTGTGATTTTGATGGTAATTAATCCGCATAATTATGGAAATACAATTAACAAAATCGTATGATTAATGTATATAATCCGTATTTTTAAAATATAATATACTACCCCTAGAGTTAAACAAGGAAGAATACCAGTATGTATGTATAGCATATAGACCACAAGATCAAAAGAGAATCAATGGTAGAGATCATGGTCTCTCAGGTCTCCCGCTACTCCCCGCTCTCTTTTGAACCTCTCCCTATATATATATATATATATATATATATATATATATATATATATATATATATGTTTATTTATTTAAAAACACACTCGGTGATAGGAATTGTTGATGTTTACATTTAAAAACGGACGTAATGTAAATAAAAATAGTTGTCCATGTTTAAAATACGCGCATTGTAAATTTTAGAAAGGGTAAATAGTGAGAGACCATCTTTATCTAGAAGGTATTGATGACTTATACATACCGGATTTGACAGTAAGAGTCAAATACTAAAGAGAGTGAGCTACAACTAAAGACACTGGCAATTCATACTCTATGGACAAAATCACTATAAAAATAGAGAATGATGGTGATGAACATGATGTTTAACTGGAATTGGGAACAAAACAACCATAATAAGAACAATATAGAAAGATGGTGTGATGTTGAATGCTGACTCTTCCATTTGCAATACTCTAAATAGTACCTCTTCTCCTCAGTTTTCAGCCACTGCTCTTCTTCACAAAGCCAAGCTGACAGGATCAGCTGCTTCCAACAACGGTAACATTGGAATTGGGAACAGTGTACATCATGATCCATCAAGGGCTCTTGGTCTCTTGGAGATCTGACAGGAATCAAGAAGCATTTCTGTCGAAAACATGGTGAAAATAAATATATATGTGACAATTTTGAGAAGTACGCATAAACAATGCCCCTGTTTGGGAACCAGAAGCAGCTTCTGACTTCTGTTTTTCTTCACCCGTTTGTGTAAACAAGTAGAAGCACTTTTAAGAAGCTGAGAATGCTAGCTACTCTCTCACAGCTTCTTCTTCTTTTCTAAATATTAATTTATTAACTTATTTACTTCTCACTTCTCCTCCACTTCTTTACTTCAAGCAAAAAGTCACTTTTTTTAAGCTTGGCCAAATGGCCCCAATATCTCAGAGCCTCTGAATTTTCCTAGATTCATGGCTTTCCTAGCAACATAGCACCGAGCAACATGTTTGATTTCGGTTTCGAGGGCAGAGCTACCTTGAACATTCCCCAGATTGACCTGGATCTCAACATAAACAATTCATGCAGTGGTGTGATGTTGAATGCTGAGCCTTCTGATTGTAATATTCTAAATAGTACCCCTTCTCAGTTTTCAGCCACTGCTCTTCTTCACAAAGCCAAGCTGACAGGATCTACTTCCAACAATGATAACATTGGAATTGGGAACAGTTTGCTGGACAGACTAGCTTCCACATCAGCTGAAGCCAGGCATTTCTTCCTAGACAGGGCCCTGGGTTTTGATCACCTATGTTTCAGGTAGTTCCACATTAGATGAAACCAAGATAATTTCTTAGATAGTCAACTCTTTTCTTTTTTGCATTGTTTTTTTTGAGAAACCAACTGAAGCTTTTATATCTCTAACATGTGTTATCGAGTTTTTCAGAGGAAGAAATCCTCATGAATTTTGGGGACTAAGGGTGATTGCTGGATTTGAACCTACATGATGCAAATTTGTTTTCATTAGACCTATATTTATGTTATTGTAAAGTATCATGTTATGTAAGGATTTAAAACTTATGTTCTATGTATATTTGTTTTCGTGCACATCTAGCTAGATGGAGTTTCGGCGAAAAAATAGACATATTTTGTTTCATGTGAAGTATAATCTGCATCAATTCATTCATGAAAGTCTAAACTTTTAATAACTAACTAATTTTATGATAGGTCATATTTTAAGGTATTTATTACCAAATTCAATATTTTTGATTTTTAAAAATATATATATATATATATATTATCTTTCCATTTCTTCTTGTACAAAATTAAAAAACGCAGTATTTTCTAAAAAATATTTACGTTAATACGATTCTCAAAAAATTGAAATATTTGAAACAGGCTGAAGGAGCAATATAAAAATAGATTTTTTCAATCTAACCTAAAAATTAAACTTTTGCAATGAAATATAATTGCAGTTATGTTAAACATAATTAAATTTAATTTTGATTACGAGTCATAGTATTACAAATATTAAAATAAAATTTTCAAATATAATATAAAGTTTAAAATCTTTTTAAAAAATACAATAATATAGTTAGCATAAAAACAAATGATCGGCCTAGCCGCCTACTATAATTGCCTTCCTTAATTTTATATATGTGTGTGAGGAAGGCGGCAACTGCAAGGGCATGTATACAGTTATCATAGGTTAGGACGGTTAGGGCATGTTAGTTACACGTTATCATAGGTTAGGGCTTGCCGCCACTTCCTCCATAAATACAGGAGTGTTTGTCTTTACCTTAATTATACTAACAACTAATAATAATTTTAATATTTAATTAAAAATATAAATTTCATTACTTTAATTATTTTGAGAAAATCACTACACCATAACTAGCCTTCTACAACAATTTTCCCTAGCGTTGCCGTAGATGCTGTTGCCATAGCTATCTATTAATCTAGCATGTTACAACGATTTTTAATTATGTTAGCATTGGTATGAATAAACTGTTGCCAAAAAATTGTATAAGCAAAAAAAAATAATTTTTAAATACAAATTATTTGAAATCAATATTTGTTATATATGCGGGTCCCGCATGGGTGTCCCACTACTGCTCATGTGGCATATGTGTCACCATATGGGACCCACTAGTACTGATGTGGCGTATACGAGTCACCCATAAGGGACCCATTATTGCTGATGTGGCATATGAGTCACATAAGGGACCAACCTGCTTATGTGGCACGCTGTGACTGCACATGTAAAAACTTGATTAAATGTTGAAAGGCCATGGGAGTCGAACCCATGACCTCCAACATATGAGCGAATGGTGCGAATAATGTTTATGTTTATTGTTATTGATTTTTCAAAACATATCGTGTTTTCCAAATTTGTAAACATATTTTTATACAAAAAAATGAAAGATAATATGTATTTTTTAAGATAATATCACAAAATAAGAACAATCATAAAATTTGTTTATTTATTAAAACTAATCTAGTTTAATTGTTTTCAATTCAGCTTATAGTCATAAACTATAATGACAAATTCTATCAATACAAGAAAATATCAAATGAGAACTAAATCTGATTGCTACCAGGTATTTCATTCTAGTTAACTTAAAGACGAAACAAGCATACATATGAACAAGGTAAAAAGGTGAGGAATGTACAAACAAGTATAATTGCTTTAGAACGTGACTGCAAGGTTGATGGAGTGTCCAGTATACAGGGTGGGATATCTGCAAAGAAGTAACAATGACCAGTAATCACTGCCTTTTAGTAAGGTTACGGAGAGTTGTATTGCTATTAAGATAACACAAAATGGAGAACTATATAGTACGTACAAATGTCAAATGATAATAATGTCAAAGTTTAAGAATCTTTACTAATATCTGAATGTTGAGATTAATAAATGACAAAGCAAGCAAGTAAAGTAGTCAAGAAATTCTCAAGAATGACAGAGTTCTGTTAGAGGCTTGATAAAAACTATTAAAATCATTTTCAGATGACAACTTACACAATACTCTATTACTTGCAAACCCAAAATTAATCTTTATTTGTAATAGACCTTCTAATACTGGAATGAGATGAAATTAAGAGGAAGAGAAAGTATTAAGAAGGCTTTTCCTCGTGGCAAAAAAAAGAAGAAGAAGGCTTTTCCTGTCCCTTGAATTACATGTTTCAGATATAACAAGTTTGATATTTTTAAGAACAAATATTCCTACCGAAGTTTGAAGCACTAGTATGAAAAGAACAGAAACCTTTAAAAAAAATCACAGTTAAGACCCAAGTCATATCATTAGTTACGTAAACACATCGTTCCATTGTTATCCGAATGCAGTCATATGCCATGAATCTAAGAAAATGCACCTACCACACTCCCACCAGTCAGAACCTTTTATCACTGATAAATTCGTATTTTGAAATACTGACAACTGTATGAATAATTTAGAACATGGCCATATAGGACATCATGGCTGCACGGAAAAATAGATATATACCTTTTTCAAAAATCTTTCAGACTTATGTCCCTGGAAAAGAATACTAATCAGAATACTAGTATATAAATATATTGTTGCACACTATCAAAAGAAACTACAGTTAACAGAACTAGACCGGCCACCATAATATTATTTGCATAGGTGTTTGTTCTAATGCAAACTAATTTATCCTACTGTGACGGCTGATACATGAGATTTATATTATAATTGATTTGCAGAGCTTGTAAGCTTACATATTTATCAAAATTTCTGATAAGAACTTTTATCTAATTGGAAATCACAGAACCAATTTGGTCTGCATCATTTCCTTTGCGTTCTCCAAAATTTGTTCAAAAGTGTCTTCGTCAGAACTCAGAATTATGTATATTTCCTCGGTATATTGTTATTCTCAGCAAGAAAACTTTTGTTTTCACTAGACAATATATACCAATACCAATTTTGCAGGACACATGTTGTATAATTCTTAATTTAAGAGAAACTTCTTCTTAAATATAGAAGCATGTGCTAAAATGAGATCTCCCTATAAACACTTAGCAAAAAAAATAATCCCTAAAATTGAATTGAGAGAGACTGAGATCTACTGATTTGTATAGTTGAAACTCGTAATTTGGATGCAACTCAGTAATTACAATTTTAATACAAATCAAAATTACAGTCACAGTTGCACATAAATTACGACCTATATGAATAACCTCATTCAAGGTGGTTCTGGTTGGAGCAGTACTGTGGGCCTGTTTAGCGTACCTTGAAAGAGTTGCTTTTGTTCGGTTCTATTCATCACCTATAACTAATATAGTTGCTATAAGCTTGGATAATGTTATTGGTAATGTAAAACTTATGATGTAATATCCGAGATTTCGACGTGTATTTATTTATATTAGTATGTGAATATTTTGTGAATATTATATGAATTAATTGTGAATTATATATATGTTAAGTGACTTGTTAAATGATTGCCTATGTGTGTTATGACTTGTGAGTTTATACTTTTTTTTATATGATTAGATCAAAATATGGGGAATTTAGGCACTCACTTGACAAATTATGGATTATTATATGATTTGATATTTGATTTAAGGATTTAATTAAGTATATTATTAAATATTATTATTAAATTGATTTTAAACCCGTTTACTCGATAATTAAACCCCGGGGGGCTTCCGAGAAAATTTCGCCAGTTTGCTATTTGAGACATTCTGAACCACTTTCGTGTTTTAACTTTTCCCATCTGGTGTACGGATTCACGTGACAAAATATCGGAACGATTCTATGAATATTTTAGTATTAATTATCGTATCAATAATTGTGTACACCGGATAATTTTAACACCTTAGATTATTTTGACTCGAGCATTTTATTTTCGTACTTCGTGCCAGACAGAGCTCGGAGCCCCATAAGTTTCTCGTAATGTGTGTATTTAATAATTATCTTCAAAGTCGGTCTCAAATGGATCAGTTTTATTAATACTTAATGATTAAGAAGTGTATTTTATATCCGATATGATCCAAATGGGGGCCAGTTATTCGTAATTATAAATAGGATAATTACTATTTTATTTTTCATAATTATCATTTCAATACACGAGAATCGAGAGAAACCGGGTTATCGTTCTTCGTGTTCTTGGAGTTCAATCGAAGATTTGAGGACGTTATCGGACTCAGAATCAAGCGTGCAAGCAGTCAAATCGAAGATATCGAAGCGTAGAATCCATATCGAGTATCAAAAAACCACTCTAGATTCACGGGTTAGAAGTAATTTGGATTTATAAATTCGAATTAATTAGGGTTAAATTAGGGCTTTTTGATTTTGATATGATTTATGTGATTTTATGCTTCCATGTTGTAGATAATCTTCTCCTGGTCATTTTGGTATATCATATGCATGATTTGGAGTTCAATAACATGTTCAAAATTGAGTTTGATTGTTCGAATGTGAAATTAGGGTTTATAACCCGTTTGAATGTTCTTAATTAGAATTGGGCGTTTTTAATCCAGGAATCTAGAGGGTGTGTGGTTAGTGTCATTAGATAGAGCATCTCAAGGGGAGTTTGTACATGTGTTTGGATTTAGCGTATGACCCCGGGATCGAACTCGCCGGAATTCGTAAGAACTCGACGGCGTCGATTGTTCTTCAGAAAAATCCGGCCAAACGGCCGCGTTTCTGATGAAATTAGTTGGTGGGATGAGTTCGTGGGCGTGTATACTTGCGATCTGCACACTTTGGTTGATTTCTGGGCGCTGTAGCGCCGTTTCCGGCGACCGGGGTGACGGCGGCGGCAAAATTGCCGTTTAGTCACCCTGGTTTTGGAGGTGGTGAAGTCTGACCCCTGAACTTTCGAATTTTTTCAATTTAGTCCCTCCCTTAAGTTTTGTTTTTAACACTTCAAACCCTGAAGTTTCAAAACTTTTAAAACAGTTTTATTTAATTCATTTTTATTTCGAAAATCATTTAATTATTTCTTTATTCAAAAATAAATCTAATTTAATTTATTAATTAATTTTAATTAGTAATTAATTATTATAATTAGTCAATTAATGTAAATATTGATTGATTAATTGTTTTAATTATTTATTAATTGATTTAATTGATTTATTAATTAGATTTAATTGCTTTAATTGTTTTAAAATTCCAGAAAAATAGTTTCAAGCTTTAGGAAATTATTCTAAAATATGTTGAAGGTTCGTTAATTGATTTCAAGTGATTTCGAACCTTATTTCGAGTATTCGAACTTGTTTATTCAGTTATAAATTGATTCTTTTACCCGTTTTTACTCCGGAAAATGTTTGAAAAATCATAATAAATACCAGAAAAATCATTTTAACCCCAAACCTTTTCTGAAAAGCTATTCCATTGATTCTCTTATGTGTTATGTGCTATGTGCTACTTGATTGATATGTGAAATGCTTATGTGAACATTGTATGACTGTTTTATTCGTATCTTCTGAACCGTAAGTCGGATTTAAGTGAAACGAAGGGTAGATGGAAGCTTGTTTCAATTATGAAACAAATAGGATGATATGAGATTGAGTATTGATAGATGAATATTGTGATTATCAGAGAAGGACAGGCTTAGAAAGGGAAAGCAAGTAGTGTTGAAGTGATTCTGATTAGTGAAAGCTATAGAGAGAAGTGAATCTTCAAAATAAGGCAAGTGCTTTATTCTCAACTTATACTTCTGTACACTCCTTGAGTTACTCTCCTGCATATGATATTGTTTTCTGGATAGATTTGAAAGTACATCTGTGGATATATTGTGCTATTGATCCTGATTATTGATAATCCTTATTCAACCCTTTTCAACACCTGAATTACAAGCTGAACCTTGGTTTTGATTTCAATTGAACTTATACCCATTTCCTTGAGACTTGACAACACAAATCAATTGCTTTGATGTTCTTCCATCCCTGAATGACCAAACAGTACAAGCCTATATGCTACAATACTTCACCAAGTTACACAATGTCTTACCAAATACCTATATTACTCTTTTGAAGAATGTTCACACATATACACCCTAACACTTGAAATTTCCTACAAGTTAAACATATTTGAAACCTCAAGGCTATTCTCACTTACATTGTTCCCTCTACAAACCTCAAATTATTTTCACCATATACTTAATCTTTCTTTCAACCTCAAGACATTCTTCAGACATATTGTGAGGATACTTAAACCTACTTCTGAATTGTCCTTTGATCCTGATATGTATTGCACCCCTAATTATAATGATTCTGATTTGACGATTATGATTCTGTTTTGGTAACATTGCTTCTGTCCAAATGGTATTGATTCTGATTTATTGAGATATTGTTGATTTCATTATATTGTTAAAGAATTGGATTGTTTTATAAATGTGGACCAGATTTGTGGTCAGACCAGATTCGTGGTCATTAGGCCAATGTGTGCCTTGGATCCAGTGATAGAGCTTGGTATGGACCTTGCTCGGGGTTAGTGCGTGATTGATCAGCAGCCTAACCTTGGTTTTAAATAAAAATACGAATATCCAATTCTAATCACTGCTTTAAAAAGAAATTTGATATCTTGTTTCATTCTTATTGATAAATGTTGGACTTCAGTTATTGTTTATATTACTTGCTGAGCTGTAAGCTCACTCTTGCGATTCCTTATGTTCTTTTCCAGTGAAGAAAGAGACCACTGTTAGCGAGGACCCACAGGCTAGTCATCAAGCTAAGGTATCAGGATGAGTGTTGGGAAGGCTTGCTAGGAGTTGCTGATATTACGAACTTTTGAGTATCTTTTGTGTGTAAGCACTGCGTTTTATGTTTGTAAGTTGTAAGATATTAATTGGGATTCGACGTATTGTAATATAACTTAAGTTGTGGCTTGTTTCACACTATAACCTGGAGCGATCCGTGGATGTTTAGGGTCAATGCATTTATTATTATTGCTTACAGGTTTATATTGTGGTGTGACCCCCAAAGTCTATGACCCGGATTCGGAGGGAGTCACATATGATATATGAAAAATAACAAAATAATGTACTTAAACTTACCTTTGAAGTTTGAACAGGATAGTAATAAGTCAAATCACAAAAAGGAAAATAATTAACTATAATTTTTCACTTTTCAGAATTCAACTTATAAGCCATAAAGCATATTTCTTCTTCATATTCTTATAAGCTTCTACTAATACATAAACTAGAATTATACATATAGCTATTGATATTTGATATATCATAAAACCAAAAAGTGATTCTACGTGCTAAAAGAGAATTTTAGTCTCATACATATTTTTTAAAATGGCATCAAACAGCTGCAGTATATATATATATAACCGAATTGCATTTCATTTATGTTTTAAAAATGTACACTAGTTTTAATTAGCCACTTCCCTCCATTTTCCCACTTGCATAAACATGTTTTAAGGCGATTAGAGCAACCTCTATATCAGTTTCTATATTTAGCACCAAGTATAGCACAACATTCTTTTAACCCCATGTTTATCATTGCATTAGAGTGGCACATTCCAGTTCATGCCAGATCATCCATATAACTTGTAAGTTACTTATAAGTCGAAACTAATGATTACACAACTCCCTAGCATACGCATCTAAATCACTACACAAATAACCATTTCTCGACTCTCATCGTCACAATTACAGCAATTACGCATGGATACAACTAAATTAACAAAATTAAGCTCACACAGCCATAAATCAACAAACTATACCACAACCGCAGCGCGGAACCCAAAAGAGGCGAATCCAAGCAGAAATCAAGCACGGCATCTCTCCGACTCCCAATCGCAATCACCTCAACAAACCTACAGTCCTCCCACACACTCTCAACACCACAATTTGAGCAATTCCGTTCCAAACTCAATTCAAATCTCAGAGGCTTCGAATTACACTTCAATCTGTGTCTGCTATTCCTGTAACTATAGACACAGGTTCAGTATTTATATTCTGAGGCAATTGGGCACAGTGAGGGCCGAACTATAGAGTGTTGGAAGCTCCTGGAAATAGAAAGCTCCATTGAAATGGAGGTGAAGTTGCCCTAACAATTTGTACGTCTGTGGCTCGGAGGTCTTGTAAGGATATATACTATGCCAACTTAAACCCGATATTATTTTGATTTTATAATTTTCAAACTCCCCTGGCTTTAGTTTAGGTGACATTTGGTTCGTGAACCTGATTAAAATCAGATTTAAATTTTATTTTACGTGTTTGAGTGGGGTGGATGAATATGTAAGGAACATAATGAAATTTTCAGACAAATTTTTATAAACTTCATTCATTTCATTTCTTTCGTTTCATTCCTTACATCCCTATGATAGAATCACACCTCCAATTTGGAAAAAAAAATGCTCCATTCTTTCTTATAATAATTTTCTTCTCAAATCTCATCATTACAATTTTGCACTCACATAATTATTCTCAAAACTTTTCATTTATTTTTAGTCCTTTCATTCCATTTCATTCCATTCTCCCCGACCAAACAAACATTGATGTGTGAATTTTTAAGATGGATTTGTCTATCCTTGTCCATCAGTACATGCTAAACACTACTCCCCTAGTCTTCAAATACTTGGATTGACTGCATAGTTAGAGTTAATATTTATAAAATTTTCTTTTTGTGAATTAAAATATAAATTTAATATTTTTATTCAAAAAAATAAAATTTTAAAAATAATGATTATAAGTATGCAGTCGAATCTCTTAGAATTGTGTGCCAAAAAGTCAAGCGTCAAGTATTTTAAAAACAGAGGGAGTACGATTTATGAATTTGGGTTGATTTTCATTGCTACGGTTGTTGTAAATGGAAGGTCCATCATTGTAAGTCGATTAAAACTAATCCAAATTCGTAGATTTTGATACTTCGTATGTGCTCATGGGCACATTATAGAAAAACTGTCTTAAACATAGAATGGACCTCTCATTTTCTTATGCTTCATGCTCCTTCTCTCATTTTCATTCCCACTTACCCGTCCAAACTTTTCAAGATTAATTTCATATCTCATATTTTTAATTTTTAATTTTAAAATTAATTATATTTCACATATTATATTTGAACAATATAACAATTATGATTATAAATAAATTTTCTTATAGAACTTAATTTTCTTAACTTCTTATAAAAATGAATAATTAATCGCAATTAAGGACATAATACTTTTGTAAAGTGATTTCAAAATAATGAAAATATTTTACTTAAATTTAGTTTTCTCATGAAATCATGAACGGGCTTGTTTAAAAATTAGGGGAATTACCTTGTATACTGTTTTTTCAATCTTATTTTCAAAAACACTACCTTCTACAATCTTATTTTCAAAAATACTACCTTCTCTAAAATCTTTCAAATATACTATCTTTTTGAAAATATTTTCCAAAAATATGGTGGTTGCAAAAATATACTATCTTTTTGAAAACTGAAACTTGAAATCAGGATTTGTAGTTGCATATATGATTGCATATGGTTGTATTCAATTGCATATGGTTTCATCTAGTTGATTCTATTGTAATCTAATGCACACCATACATCCGGTGTAACTTACAGTTTTCAGTTGCATATTAGGTTGCATTCAGTTGATTCTATTGCAATCTGATGGCCCCGCCAGGGGCACCCATGCATTCAGTTGCATATGAGGTTGCATTCAGTTGATTCTATTACAATCTAATGGCCCCGCGGGCACCCATACATCAGTTGTAAATTACAGTTTTCAGTTGCATTTAGTTGCATATGAGGTTGCATACGAGGTTGCATGCAACCTCATATGCAACCTCATATGCAATGGAAAACTATAAGTTACATGCAACCTCATATGCAACGGAAAACTATAAGTTATGGGTGCCCTGGCGGGCCCATTAGATTACAATAAAATCAACTGAATACAACTTCACATGCAACCGTATATGACATTTGAAAACTGTAACTTGAAATCAGGATTTGTAGTTGCATATATGGTTGCATATGCAACCACCGTATTTTTAAAAATATTTTAGAGAAGATAGTATTTTTGAAAATAAGATTGGAGAAGGTAGTATTTTTGAAAATAAGATTGAAAACTTGGTTATAAAAAAAAGCCCTAAAATTATTTGTTATAAATATTAAAAAATGTCAGAAATTAGGGTGTCGTATTTAATAATTTGGATGATTTAAGGTATGTATTCGATAATTGATATATATTATTATAAAATTCTTTTCGTCCTATTCATTTGTTAAAAGTTTTTTTTTTTTACGTTGGAACACATTTAAAAGTAGATATAAGGTATAGTTTCAGAATTTATTTTGAAATTTTTAAAAAAAAATTAATTTTAAAAAAAGAAAAATTAAAATAATATATAAACAATCCTGTTTGCATCCCAAATGTTAACAATCTCCCCAAAAATATACATTTAATACTTTCTATTTCTATTATCCATTCTGAGTAGGACATTTGCTTAGGAATAACTGACAAAGATAAAGAGAAATAATTAAATTCATTTTATTTCACTGTAAGGCTGTTTAGTTGGGAGTATATGTTTACCGAGAGGAAAATGCATAGTGTACATAATTCTATACAAAATTTTATACATAATGATATGTTGTGAATTTTATTGGAATGCCCCAACTAAAACATTTCACGTAAATTGCCACATCATATATAAATTTTTTGTACATAATTATGTGCACGTAGCACTACGTTTACTAAAACCCCTTCTTAAGACTTGTTCAGATTGTTGTACGTTTCTACTCCAAAGGTGATGCCACCACCATTCATGCCATCTCCCAAAGCTCCCCCATATGTATTAAACTTCATTCCATCAGACCAAGAGCTCCCCATGCTCTTCACAAGAGCTACATTATTGGAATCACATCCTGTCAGGGAAGCCTCGTGTAGAAGAGCTGTGGCCGATAACTGAGGAGCAGGGGTACTATTTAGAATATTACACGCAGAAACCTCATCACCAGTATTTATCATCAAACCACTAAATGAACTGGTAATGTTGAGATTCAGGTCATTCTGAGGGCAGTTCAAGTGGCAGCGCCGCCCTTGAAACCAACACCAAACATTTTGCTTGGTGTTGTGTAGCCTGGGAAGCCATGAATCCCTGAATAACTAACATTGACAACTTGTTTATTAATTAAAGAGAGCGGTCAATAGATCACAAGCAGAGATAAACAAGTTAAATAAAACCATTTAAACAGAATTATGATTAATACCTGTGAGCATGTAATTATAAAACAAAATTTATGAATCAAAGAGGGATTATTGGTATAATTATCACCTAAAGAAGGTAGTTCCACATTCACATTTGTAATTCTTGGTTCCACAGACCACAGATCTTATCATGAGCCTTCCAGTCAGCGTGCACTGCGTACTTCTTCTAGCACTTATGGCAAGATAATTTTTTTCCACCATGTTTTCGAAAGAAATGCTTCATAATTGCAGTCAGATCTTCAAGAGCCATTGACGGATGGTGATGGACACAACCAAGTTCAGGGCAAATGTAAATCTTTTTCTTGATTTCATGGTTTGCTTTTCTTTCGAGCTTCCCGGGTATACTGTGTCCTGTTCTTTGAAGCTGCATGTTTTGTTCCCTTTTTTCTAGCTTCGAGGGTATATTATATCTTCTTTATAATATGAGTAAAATTAATTTGGTTGATTAATTGTTGATTAGTAGAGCCATTTTACCGACTTCCTCACTTTTAAAACTTATTTCAATAAATTTACTAATATATTTTTAAACTTTTAATATTACCACCACTTCATTATCTATTATTCCAAATTTTTTATTTTGTATGTAATTATTGAATATTTTTTTAATTAAATATTTGTTTAATGAAAATATATTGACTTCTACATATGACCTTCTTATTTAAGTTTAGTTTTAAACGAATTAATTATTTAATATGTATTGTCTACATACATCTTCCCTATCAAGCTTGTGTTTAAAGTGAGATACATTGAGCGCCTTTGATTTGGTTTAGAAATATAAAATATGGATCCTAAAATTTAATATGCCTCTCATATATTCTAAAACAAGTCCAATAGACGTGCTAAAAGTTCGCTATAGTTATAATATAATAAAGCATCCGATGAAAATATACACGATGCGATGACTTGGTTTCAAAATAAACATGCTATACTTGGTGTTAAATATAAAATCAAGTATGGATGTTGCTATATTTGTCCGATAAGCATAGAAGTGGAAAAATTGAGAGAAACAATAAATTAGATACTTTTTGTTTCATTTAATTTTAAAAAGAGTAATTTACACTTTGTCGTGTTTCTAACAAATAGGAAGCGGCTGGACAGAACGAGACAAGGTGAGGATTTGAGCGGAAGATGTGTAAGGGGGGAGGTTGAGGTGATGGTTGTTTTTTCTTTTATGGTTGTCAGGCGGCGGTGCTGCTTAACATCGGTAACAGAAAAGAAAGAAAGGAGGTCAAATTGAAGGAGACAATTAATTGATATTACTACTATACCCTTGGTTTCCTTAACGTTAACGGTCCATCAAAACGGCGGATGGTCAAAAAAATGCAAAGTGAAGCGAGAATTAAAAAGTGGGGTGTGTTCTGACAAGAAAAATTATTTAAGATCAATTCGAAAAGGCCCTCATAGTTACTTGGTGCAAAGTGTAATTTACTCTTTAAAAAATGACTGAAAAATTACTTAAATATAGATTATTTGATCTTGTTCTGAATCTATATATAATAGAAATTTTATTTTGACATCACAATTCATTTTTCAATATTAAAAAACACATTTATAGATTTAATTGTTCAAAAGAAAAGGATTCACATAGAAGAGAGGTGCTTTACGCCTCCCTGCATGGCCCGTATCAGCCGGCTCTTTCTTTTGCAATACTTAAAAATGAAGCTTATGGCCAATATAAGAATAACTATAAGTATTTTACAGTATCTCCAAAAGACCCTTAAATGAGCTCTAACATTGAAATTTGAGGAGGGAGAAAGAATTTGCTGCTT
Source organism: Daucus carota subsp. sativus (assembly GCF_001625215.2). Lineage (NCBI taxonomy): Eukaryota > Viridiplantae > Streptophyta > Magnoliopsida > Apiales > Apiaceae > Daucus > Daucus carota. The sequence continues at coordinate 34,712,090 of NC_030389.2, forward strand.
CAAGTGATTCTTAGTAGCTCTTCAAATCACTAAGAGTCTCATATTTCTCTCTCGTTTCCCCTCGAAGTTAAGAGCTGTTACATAGATCTTAACTTATTTTTTTACAATAAAATATTCATTTCCAATTGATACGTACCCCAAAATTTTTTACCAATTTTTTTTTACCAAATGATATGGCAGACACATGGAAGATTGTGATTGGGTGATTGATGTATATACAAGGGAGTCCTAGCATTTTCCTAAAGTTCAAACAAGAATAAAATATAAACTTGAGAGCAAGTATAAAGATGTTGGATTTGATACTCTTAAATTTGTATTACTCCCTCCGTCTCAATTTATAAGTCCTTTTTGAGAAAAAAAAATCTGTCCCAAAATACTTGTCCCTTTCGTTATTCAATACAAATTTATCTATATATTAATTGTGACTTTTTTGAAACTCAACATTATTCTCATTTCTCAATGCACTAAATCCCTATATTTATTGTGATTTTTTTGAAACTCAACTCTATTCTCACTTATCAATGCACTAATTAATGTTAAATGAGATAAATTTATATCCAACCAACTTTTTTCTTAGTATGCGTGCTTATTCCAAAAAAGATCTATAAATTGAGATGGAGGGAGTAACTTACTAGGAATTGAATATTTTATATTATATTAATTTAAGAGTTAACTAAGAAGCGTTTGAAGATGTTTTTTAACACCATTACTTCTTCTGTCCCATGTCCTTTTACATTTTTTCTTGGCACGCATTTTAAGGCTTCTATAAGATATATTTTCATAATATATATTTTAAATTTGTTTTTTTAATAAAAATTTGACGTTTAAATTTTTATTAAAAAAAAAGTTAAAAATACGTTATAAAATTATAATTTCCAAGCATTTGCGAAGAGTGTACCAGTCATGCTGTTACACTCTCATACGTTACACTGTGTAACGGGCGGACGGAGAAATCGAGAACAAACACAATCTGGTAGGAACAAATGACACCAAAAGAATTTGCTTAAAACGTCAGTGGGACCGGATATCTTAAAAAAAGTAGGTGGGACCCTCAGCATATGACCAAACCAGGTGCGTAAATACACAGCTCATCACCACCTTCCTCTTTATCAGTTTCATTTTACCATTTTTCATCTAAGAAAATTATCGTAACTCAAATTTGAAATGATATTTTGAATAGATAATACTTTTAATAAATAGTCAGAATCTATCAATTTAAATATTTTTGATTTTTAATAAACATACTTTAAAGTATTAAAAAATTATATATATAGACATGTTCGATTTTATAAAATTTATACTCCCTCCGTCCCCCTGAGTAGTATACATTGGGGGACGGGGACGCGGCACGGACTTTAATGCTCTTGTAAAATATAGTTGTGCAATCTATTTTTAAAATTTTTCTTTTCTGAATTAAAGTTTGGATGTTATATTTTTATACAGAAAAATAAAATCGCAAAAATAAGTTACAGAACTATATTTTATAAGAGCATTGAAATGCGTGTCGAGCAGTTAAAAAGAAACGTATACAATTAAATGGGACAGAGGGAGTACCATATATTATAGATGCATATTCACATTACTTCAAAAATTCAGTTTAATATAATAGTTTTAGAAACTTATTGCAGAGACTTCATAACCCGGGTCAAGTAATCATGGTTAAAATGATCCCTCAGTGCCTTGTCTTTTATTGAGATATATGTTAACATACTTGATGTGAGGGTTTGTATACTTTTCCATTCAGACTAAGGAAATCAACTTTAATTTCTGAAAAAACCTAGAAAATGGCTGCTTCTTCATCTGCAACCCTGTTTGGACTCAAAGAAGAGGCGCTTAAGAACTTCCATCATGAACAACTTGAGCATTCATCAGCAGAAGGAGCTACTCCTGTAGTGGCTTCTTCTACGCCCTCAGGCGCGGCTTCTCAGAGAAGAAAGAGAAACCATCCCGGGAATCCTAGTAAGATCTTCTATACATGTGTGTGTGGATATGTGATTCCATTTTTTTTTAATTTTTATCTTTTTTTAAGGGTATATTAAAATTAATCAAGAGCTTCTAGTTGAAAAACCCTTACTTGGAAATGTGAAATAAATGAAGAATTGGTAACATGGTTTTTGATATAAATGACAGGTCCTGATGCTGAGGTTATAGCCCTCTCTCCGGACACTCTAGGGGCTACAAACCGGTTTATGTGTGAGGCGTGCGATAAGGGTTTTAAAAGGGAGCAGAACTTGCAGCTTCACAGAAGAGGACACAATCTTCCCTGTAAGCTCAAGCAAAAGACAAGCCATGAATTCAAGAAAAAGGTTTACATCTGCCCTGAACCTGATTGTGTCCATCACGATCCCTCACGGGCTCTTGGAGATTTGACCGGAATTAAGAAGCATTTCTTTCGGAAACATGGTGAAAAAAAATTCATTTGTGATAAGTGTAACAAGGCATACGCGGTGCACTCTGACTGGAAGGCTCACCATAAGACTTGTGGTACAAAGGACTACATATGTAAATGTGGTACTACCTTCTCCAGGTGATGGCTATACCACAGATCTCCATTTAATTTATAAATTTTAATTCTTTACATGCTCAATATTGGTGTTAATTGAAATCCTGTTAGGTATATAAATCCTGTGTTGCTTTTTGTTTTGTTTGTGATCTGCTGAACTGATGCGCTTATACTTACTAGAATTCATTAATGATGATTTTGATTCAGCAGCGATCTTTGATTAAATTTCTTGCTATTTCACAATTAATCTTTACATGTCCATTTAGTCCTGAATTGTTTTTATATCAGAACATCTTCCACCTGACATACATATGAATTTATTGACAGAACCTTTAATTGTCTTTGTCTTTTTCTTTCGCTTCATGGTTAGTTTATGCTTACATTTAACCAAAAAATTTTTTTATATCAAAACATCTTTCGAACTGTAAATTTAGATTTACAAACCTATTTCATCCCTTTATTTTTTTACTCCATTTCTCATATTTGGTACCCAAAGCTAGTGACAAGATTTTGTAATATATTACCTTCAAATTAATATTAATTTTTAAGTTTTGAAGGCTGTATTTCCATTTTCATCTTCGACAATTGTGCTTTGTAATTTAAAATTGTACAATTACAATATATAAACCCGCAAGTATATAATTCAAAATTTACTGTTTATAATTTAATTTTAACATTATTTTATTTATAATTTAGTATTGTTCAATGTTCTTTTCAAGTAAGGAATTCTATCATATTGTATAGAATCAAGAGTCGACTAAATGTTATCACCCGATTAATTATATTTTCCTACATAGGCTTAAAGGTTATTTTAGATTAAAAATGGGTATGAGAAATAATAAATGTTTTTCTTATCTATTTGTAAATATTTTTCTAATATTAATATTTGTTAATGTGATTTGTTTTATGAATTTTGAATTATATATTTCATTTTCAATATATCTTTGTTACAAAATGATAATATCATTTACCTTGTATAAGTGTATTCCCGCTTGTGTTTGTCTTAAAGAAAATAGATTAGATGGGTTAAATTTGATTTGTGTTTCTCGTGATGGTTCAAGTCTTTGTGTTAAAATATTAGAATTAACAAAACGTTAATATCTCTCGCAATATTTATATAATATTTTTTATCACGAAATATATGTATGTTTGATTATTATAGTTTAGTATATATGTATATTTATCACTAAATATTTTTTACAATAAGATTTAGTTGGGTTTTTCATTAAATTTACCTTATAGATAACTTAACTATAACCTAGTTGGGTCTACAAACCCTATCTCCCGCAAGAGAAACAAGAGCTCAACCACTTGTTGGCGGGTTTTTGTTTTTTATTATTTATGCGCACAAAGTTTTCATGTACTTAATTTTATTTTTCATTATTTATGCATACATGATACATCAACCGTGATTTGAAGATTATATAATGCCTTGTTGCAGGAGTGACAGATTTCTCTTTCACCGTTCATTCTGTGAGCCACTTGCTGAAGAGGTGGCTAGGCATACAAACAACGGCGCCCCCAAAAGCAGCACCACTGCTAGCATTCTTGCAAATGCTACTAGCCCTGCCACCACTGCAGGCTCATTGATTCCAGGCAACCATCAGCAACTTCCTTCTCTGTTTGGAACTAATTCATTTACTAGCCTCTTATTAGGACAATCGGTGGGATCTGATTTTCAGTCCTTTCAGCCACCAAACAGCAGGCTTCTCCAACCCGTTCCGGAACCAAAACTGAATTTTCCCAGAGACAATGATTTTTCTGGGACTCATGGATTTCCAAGCTACATCGCGCCTAGCAACATGTTTAATCTTGGGTTTGATGGGGATGATGACCTTAACAGTCCTGAAAATGACCTGGATCTTGCAATGAACGGCTCATTAACTGGTTTGATGATGAATGCTGGGGCTTCTACTTACGACATTCTGAATGGTGCCCCTTCTCAGTTTTCAGCCACTGCACTTCTTCAAAAGACGACGCTGGCAGGAGGTAGTTCCAGCAATGTAACCCTGATGAAGAGCATGGGGAGCAATTTTTCTGGTGGATTGAAGTTTGATAACTATGGGGGAGCTTTGGGAGATGGAATGAGTGCTGGTAGCAGAGGTGGTGGGAGTACCTTTTCGGATATGTACAACAATCAGAATGGGAGTGGTGGAGGTACCCGAGGATATAGAAGTGGCATGGAATACTTTTGTGATCAAATGAATGCTCCATATGGAGAAATGATGTACAATGAGAAGACTGCTGATGGGATATTGGTTGGTGAGCAGAATAGTAATGCTGCTATGGTGGAGCCACAGATGATGTTTGGCAGGGAGTATGGTGATAATCATACAAGGGATTTTCTTGGCATTCGAAATGGGATGAAGACCGGAGGTGGGATGGTGGCTGATCACAATGGCAATGGAATTGGGACCAAGTGGCCGGACAGCAAAGCTACCACATCAGCTGAGGCCAGGCCTTTTGTTCCTAGACGCCGTGGGGGTTTTTAAACCACCCATGCTTGGGGCAGGTCTCTCTCTTTCTCCCTCCCTCCCCCCCCCCCCCCCCCCCCCCCCTCTCTCTCCCTCTCTCTCAGTTTGCAATATCATTGTCTTTGTAGACACTTTAGCAGAAACTCTAATCTGTTTAAATGGCCACGTATATTTTTAAGATAACGCTTCTATTTTCGAATACTTTAACTAGGAATTGAGATTTTAACGATCAGGAGAATATTTTGAAATCAAATTATTGAAACATAACGATTCTATTCCCATATGCCATCATATATAAGTATTTGATACAATATATCTGAAGTATATATGAGTGTGAAGTTGCTTACTGTAAGTATTTTGCAGGAGATCCAACATGGCTGAGGCAGATGCATGGAGTTACTTCTACTGATCCTTGGATCTCTTCCCCCAAGCAAATTGATCAGGGAGCAGGAAGCAGGAAGCCATCATTAGTTTTCTTTTATATTGAATAAAACTTTGGGATATTTATGTTTTTATTTCCGTTATTCAACCTGATTAATAATCGAATGCATGCTAGAATTTTAAACCTGTATGGTGGAAAGTTTATTTAAGTTTGCTGATGTAGACTCTTAATTCTAAAGGCTTCTCCGAATGCATGCTAGAATTTTAAATCTGTATCGTTTTTCTAAATGTTTTGTCTGGGTTTTTATGGTGATCCAGTGCCTTCAGTTAGAGCACAATTAGGGAGTTGCTACGAAAAATAGAGAGTTTAGGCTGGCTGGATTTTGGGGTAACTAAAACAGAAACAGAACTTTATATATATACCGAGGAAAAAAAAACAAGGACTGGAGAACACAAACTTATTAGAATCATAGTTACATATAAGTTACTATTCCTTTTGCTGCATTTCATATTTCCATACATTTACCTATAGTAGTGTATATATTTCTATTTTTACTTATATGAGGAACAATGTTGCAAGTTAATTTAGTTTTAAACCAACAATGCCTCTCCCTTAAATTAAACTTGCTTCTTACTCCTAGACATGTAACATTTGTCATGTACACTTTTCCGCATAGTGGCTTGGTGAAAATATCCGATTGTTTGTCTTACGGTATTCAATATGCACATCACTTTTACAAGTTCTGTTAAATGAGATCGTGAACGCCGATATATTTTGTCCTTCCATGAAGAACTACATCTTTTGTTGCCAAAATACGAGATTTGTTGTCACAGTACAGAATAGTTGGCATATTCTACTTTTGCTTAAGACTTTCCAAAATATCCTGACTATGATTTGGCCACTAATTCTGCTTCCGTAGTAGAAAGTTCCACAACTTGCTGTTTCTCGAGCTCCATGGAATTGCACTGGTAACAAGATGAAATACATAAGAAGAGGTGATTTTGTTAGCATTAATAATTCTTGGCAAGTCAATATTAGTATAATAGATGCGATTACGGAGACATCAGCCTCATAAAAAAACTCCAGCTGGCGCATCACAACCGTGACGCAGTACCATATTCTTACTCTTCTTTGCTAGCATTTGAGGGGTTCATTCATAACCCGAACTCCCTTAGAGCCACCTATCTATATGATTCGGGATAAATTAACACAATAAATCATTGGTACGTCTCCTTATGTTGACCACTTCAGATCATAGAGTCCTCCGAGTCAATTCAAATAATATTAGATGCCGTTTAAAAATATGCATTTATGAAGATATGCATTTATGAATTTCAAATGACATGATTTGGATTGTTATTTCAAATACTCAGATTGTTGAGTGGGTGTAAACCAAGTCCTTTTTTAAGATCCTTCGATAAAAAGATTCATTTTCTTCATAAAAAAAGGAGGTAGAGCCAATAAAGATTTTTTTTCCGATTCATCTCTGGAGTTGAATACCTCGTTCAAGAATTGTTTTTGATCCAATCCGTAGGAATCAATAGAAAAGGCAAATCCCTTATCATACACCAGATCCGGCTCGTTATTGATAGAGTGAATAAATGTGCCATTTCATGAAATCTCTCTTCTCATTCAAAATCATGGTGTAACGTGTATCCTCCCATGTTCCGGTCATGAAATAGATGAAATAAATCAAGAAATGGATTTTTGTTCACATCAAAGATTTATGTTGAATATAAGCAGCCAAAGAACTTAGTATGAGGCCTTTTGAGAAGAGTCCGGAAGCAAGGCCACTGCCGGGATTTCAAATTAAATCCAAATTTTTTAACTTTTTGTTCTCATAATATTACAAATCAATACAATTACTCCAATATGATAAAACATCACATATGGATAAAAAAAAAGTCACTTGTCTCGGTTCACATATTTCTTATTTTTATATAAGTCACCGACTAAATTCCAAACTATTAAAATTCTAAAATGAATAGACATTTTATAGGAAAAAAAGATGAATAGACATTTTAAAGAAATAATTTATTATGGATAAACTAATTAAATCTTATTAATTATGGATAATTATACTTATATCTTTTAAATTCCATAATATGAGATCCACTCAATTGACTTTAAACAGTTTATCATAAATCTCTCTTCTCATTCAAAATCATGGTGTAACGTGTATCCTCCCATGTTCCGGTCATGAAATAGATGAAATAAATCAAGAAATGGATTTTTGTTCACATCAAAGATTTATGTTGAATATAAGCAGCCAAAGAACTTAGTATGAGGTCTTTTGAGAGGAGTCCGGAAGCAAATTCGTGCCGGTTTGGCCACGGCCGGGATTTCAAATTAAATCCAAATTTTTTAACTTTTTGTTCTCATAATATTACAAATCAATACAATTACTCCAATATGATAAAACATCACATATGGATAAAAAAAAGTCACTTGTCTCGGTTCACATATTTCTTATTTTTATATAAGTCACCGACTAAATTCCAAACTATTAAAATTCTAAAATGAATAGACATTTTATAGGAGAAAAAGATGCATAGACATTTTAAAGAAATAATTTATTATGGGTAAACTAATTAAATCTTATTAATTATGGATAATTATACTTATATCTTTTAAATATTATAATATGAGATCCACTCAATTGACTTTAAACAGTTTATCATAAATGTCGTCTCATTTTAATTATTTAATCTAAATTTAAATGTTAATAATTTTTATAAATTAGTTATATGCTTGTGCTTATAAATGTCCCATACACATATTATCTAACTGATGTGGGATGTTACAACTTTATTTACCGGTAACTCTAAAAATTGTAAGTTTTTCCCTTTAAGGCTCTAGCTATAATTTTCTTAATTCTTAAAATTTTGTGAAATTCACTATAATGTGTCCTAACACAAATCAATCACCACCAATATTAAGATTTTTCCTAGCTTTTAATGCTTTATATCTTTCTTTAAATCATATTTCCCATAGATCTCATTTTTACTATTTTACCAGTAAATTTTCATTTTTCCACACAATATATTCTAAATATTCTATCTTTCATTTAATTCCATATTAATTTAATAAATTATACTTTTGTTTTAATTATTAAAACACTCCCATATTAAGTATTTAATCATAACTTTCGTTTCTAATTTAAAGGAGAGGTGTTGGCGGTGCGGTTTTTTCTAAAACCGCGAACCAACCCGCACATGCGATTTGAGAATATTCGTAAACTGCAACCGCACCGCGTAATATAAAAACCGCGTAAACCACACGACAAAATTGCGGTGCGGTTCGTGTGGGTTATACATTCAAAAAAAAATTATACTTTTGAATGACAATATAAATATAATTTTAAACCATATGTATATAAAAATAGTTTTTATGATATATATATATATATATATATATATATATATATATATAGACACACACACAAATTTAGAGTTACAGTACTCATTAAAAGAAATATAAGCTAAAATATAAGTTGCATATATGGTTGCATATGCAACCACCGTATTTTTGGAAAATATTTTCAAAAAGATAGTTTTTTTGAAAATATTTCAGATAAGGTAGTAGTTTTGGAAATAAGAGTGGAGAAGGTAGTATTTTTGAAAATAAGATTAAAAAAACAGTATACAAGAAGTATTTTTGAAAATATTTTAGAGAAGATAGTATTTTTGAAAATAAGATTGGAGAAGGTAGTATTTTTGAAAATAAGATTGAAAACGTAGTTATGAATAAAAAAAGCCCTAATTTATATTGTAAAATTATTAAAATTAAGTTGAGTAACTTGAACACACACATAGAAGATAAGATCATAATAAATAATTTATCTATATAATATAAATATTTGTAATTATATGTGGTATATTTTTATATATTTGAAGATAGCAGTACGGTGCGGTTTGAACCGCACTTGTATTATAGTGTCAAACCGCAATTAAAAAATTATCTTAATTTGCATCTCTAATTATTTTAAATCATGAATCTTTTTTAAAATTAACTTAGTTTTAATAAATAGACTATTTTTATGATTGTTCTTATTTTGTGGTATTTATTCGCAGGTTCAATATTTTGAATTTTTAGAAGAATTTGAATTATCTTTCATTCTTTTGTATAAAAATATGTTTAAAAAAAATATGAAAAACACGATAATTTTTAGAAAATCAATAACAATCAACATCTAAATAGAACTTTTCGATCAACATAAAAATGAAAATTTTGAAATTATATAGAATTGCAACTTTTAATATATTTAAATCTAATTTTTATTACAAATCTTAATATTATTATTATTAAAAATATTTAAATTAACTTCTCAAAGATAATAAAAGTATTGAAATTATTGCCCTAACCTATGTTCTGTATTTATGCTGTAGAACACATACAAATATTGCGATTAATATGACTATATCCATCTTGGGAGCCAAAGCTAAACTTTCTCTGAGTTCATGGCTTTCTTTACAACATAGCACCATTTACCCTGAATTTAGTTGTGTCCATCATAATCCATCCAAGATTATTCTTTTCAAGATGATATTGATGAGATCTATACATGCTGGATTTAACATTTAATAGTTAAATACTAAAGGAAGTGAGCTACAAAGACTGTGGTAGTTCAATCAGTATAAAAATGGAGAATGATGGTGATGAGCATGATGTTTAACTGCAATATTCCAATTTGATTAACCTGCATGTATAATGAGAACAAGAAGCTCTTTATCTGAGATAGGAAGAATTTACTAAGAGAAAGGTTCTAATAAAATTATATAACTTAAAAGCAAAATATCAATTGTTTGAATATTCAATCTTTTATGAACTTCTAATTTTGGTCGGGTCAATGCTTCTCAAAGGACACACTTCTCAATCTTGATTTAGTTAAGTTAAAAAAAAGGCTTGTGTATATTTGAGAATGGAGTATAAAAAAATATAAATGTGTTCAAATAATATATCATGTAGAAAGAGATGAAGATGATAGCCTTTTTTATGAAAGTTGAATAAAAAAGAGATAAATCTGTATATGATATTTCCTATTAACATAATGTTTAATAAATTTGAACAATTGGTCTCAAATGGTCAAGGACTTGACATGACATGACAGAGAAAGGAATAAAGATTGAAAAATGAGACATGAGGCACATTCAAAAAGTGGGATGAAGTTGTCACAAAGTGAATCAAATTTTCTTCATATTGTAGAAACCACTTATAAGTATTTAAAAATAAATACGTTTGTATAATAATAAAAAAATGTGTTGAATAATATTTTACCTTTTCAAAATAAAGAAAACTAAAAACTGATATTTTTGTGTTATAAATATAGTATAACTTCATAAAATTTAAAAAAAATCAAAGAAAATTTTCAAATAATTTTTATCTGTAATTTTTTTGAAAAGAGGAATTAATTGTATAATGAAAAGCCATAGGTCATCTAGAAAAACAATCGAGTACATTGAATCACACCAAATTAAACACACAAGAAAACGTACCAAGCTCTCAAAAGTAGAGGATAAACAAAATTCAAATAAATTTGGACTAAAACACCCACAAAAGATTTTATGAAAACAAAAAATACAATTTATAAAGATTATTAATTCTTATATGGGGAGTAGTATTATTGCAAAAATAAGAACAAATAAAATAATAAAATTAATTTGGGACTTTTCACCTATCAAAATCTGTTGGATATTTGTTTAATCTAAACACATTTGAATAAAATAGCTGTTACGTAGAACGCGCAGCATGCAGTTAGCTATTTGGAGTAGCGTAGGATTAGGAGCAAAGTAATAGCAGAATAATAGCAGTAGAGTCATGGTAGGAGTTTGATACGTAGTTTGTGTTTTGGTAGTTATCTGTTTGCTTTATATATTCCTGTACGTTGGTTAAGTAAAATTATCTTCTGCTATTTTCTTCCAGAATTGATTAACATACCAGTGTGTGCGTGTGTAGTGTGTTTACATTTCTATACGTGGTATCAGAGCTACAAAATCAGTTACGCTACAAATGGAGACAAACAAAGCTAAGGAGGGCACCTTTGGCCTGAGCTACCCGATGTTAACGAAAACAAATTACACAGCATGGGCTCTTAAAATGAAGGTGTTTATGCAAGCACATGGTGTATGGGAAGCCATCGAGCCTAAGGAACCTAAGATTGCAGTACTTGACGACAAAAGCGACAAACGGGCGCTGGCTGTTATTTACCAAGGAGTTCCGGAAGACATACTATTGTCAATTGCCGAAAAAAAGACATCCAGGGAGGCTTGGAACGCAATCAAAACAATGTCCTTAGGGGCAGACAAGGTGAAAAAGGCAAAGGCGCAGACCCTCAAGTGTGAATTCGAAGCTCTGCGCATGAAGGAGACTGAGCCACTGGATGAGTTCTATTTGAAGCTAACTAGCCTGGTCACCAATATTAGAGCTCTAGGAGAGAAAGTAGAGGAAGCATACGTGGTCAAAAAGCTACTCAGAGCAGTTCCCTCCAAGTTCTTACAAATTGCATCGGCTATCGAACAATTTGGCAACTTAGAGGCGATGTCAGTGGAAGAAGTTGTTGGCTCGCTCACGGCTCACGAAGAGAGGTTAAAAGGAATGACAGAAACAAGCCAAGGACAACTATTGCTGACAGAGGAAGAGTGGAGGAAGAAAGAAAGCAACGAGGGCCAGTTACTACTGACTCGAGATGAATGGTTGAAGCGGACCAATAAGGAGGGGGTTCGAGGTGGTGGAGAACACCGTGCGAAAGAGGGAAATCGTGGAGGACGAGACAGGAGCAGAGTGAGATGCTTCAATTGCCAAGCATATGGACACTTTGCTGCGGAATGTCGCAGGCCCCGCAAGGAGAGAGATGTGCAAAAGGAGGCGAATCTTTCTCAAATTCAAGAAGATGAACCAGCATTACTGATAGCTGAGGTGGGAGAAACAGAATTCAAGTCGATGTTGCTGAAGGAAGATACAGTAGTTCCAAAACTACGAGCAAATAATGAAGAACAAAGGGAATCACAAGTCTGGTATTTGGATAACGGCGCCAGCAATCATATGACTGGCCAACGCGGCAAGTTCAGGGAATTGGATGAACATGTGACCGGGAAGGTGAAATTTGGAGATGGATCTACTGTGAGTATCAAGGGCAAGGGGACAGTTTCATTCCAATGCAAAAACGGCGAGGAAAGGACTTTAACGGAGGTATATTACATTCCAAATTTATGTAATAATATTATAAGTTTGGGTCAGTTATCTGAGGCTGGTAATAAAGTGATCCTTGAAGATGATTATTTGTGGGTTTATGAGGGCAGCGGTAAACTACTAATGAAGGTGAAAAGATCTGAGAATCGCTTGTATAAAATCAGCCTTGAGGAAAGTAAGCCTTCATGCTTGTTGACAAAGTTAGAGGAGGATACCTGGCTCTGGCATGCCCGGCTTGGGCATGTAAATTTTCAAGCTTTAGAACTCATGTCGAGGGAGAAGATGGCATATGGACTTCCGAAATTAATTCAACCACTAAAGAAGTGTGAAGGATGCCTAATGTCAAAGCAATCCAGAAAACCCTTTCCCTCCCGAGCCAATTTCGATTCAAGAAAGATATTGGAGATAGTACACGCAGACATTTGCGGACCCATTTCACCAATGACACCTGGAGGTAACCGATATTTTCTGTTATTTGTTGATGACTTCAGTAGAAAGATGTGGGTATACATGTTGAAAGAAAAGAGTTGTGCTTTTGAGATGTTTAAAAAATTTAAGGCATTAGTCGAGAATGGAACAGAAAGAAGTATTAAGATTTTGAGGACAGACCGAGGTGGGGAATTCTGCTCAAAGGAATTTACAATGTTTTGTGAGAAGGCTGGCATTCAGAGACATTACACAGCGCCATACACCCCGCAACAGAATGGTGTGGTGGAGCGTAGAAATCGAACCGTTGCTGCTATGACAAGAAGCTTTCTAAAAGAAGCAAAATTACCGGCATTTATGTGGGGCGAAGCAGTACGTCACTCAGTTTATGTTCTTAATCGTTTGCCAACTCGCATTTTAAATGGCAGAACCCCGTATGAAGCGTGGAGTGGGAAGAAACCGAGTCTGGAACACATAAGAGTTTTTGGGTGTACAGCGTACATGAAGATTCCAACAGTTCATGTCAAAAAACTGGACGACCGTAGCAAGTTGGTTGTATATCTCGGTAAGGAACCAGGAACAAAGGGCAATCGCTTGTATGATCCAAGAACAGGTGCTGTGCACGTAAGTAGAGATGTAGTAATACAAGAAAGTAACTTCTGGTCATGGGAGCAGAATAAAGAAGATAAAGTAACCTTTCCTGGGCATTATATCGAGATGGCTAATTCGGAGGATGCAGGAGGTAATGTTGAAGCAGAATATGAGCCTGTAACACCTCTGCAGTCACCACCTCTGCAGACATCGACAACTGCAATGGCTGATTTATCTACAGGAGCTGATTTATCTACAGGAGCTACTGACGTGTCCTCTGTAAATGGTAGTGAGACTAGACACTTCAGGTCTCTGGATGAAATCTACAATGAAACTGAGATTGTTGATATGATTGATGAGCTGATGCTACTAAAGATAGAAGGGCCAACATCTTTTAACGAAGCAACAAAAGAAAAAGAGTGGCAAGATGCAATGAAACTGGAGCTTGAGACAATCGAGAAGAACGATACCTGGACACTTACAGATTTGCCACCTGGGCACAAGCCAATCGGCTTGAAATGGGTTTATAAAATAAAAAAGGATCCAGAAGGGAACGTAGTAAAACACAAGGCACGTCTCGTTGCGAAAGGTTATGTTCAGAAAAAAGGGATCGATTATAATGAAGTGTTTGCTCCGGTAGCTCGTCTCGATACCGTTCGATTATTATTGGCTCTTTCAGCAAAGGAAGGTTGGGAAGTTCATCATCTTGACGTTAAATCAGCATTTTTAAATGGCGAACTTCATGAAGAAGTATATGTCAAACAACCCGAGGGATTTATAAAGAAAGGGCAAGAAAAGAAGGTGTATAAATTGACAAAAGCCTTGTATGGGCTACGTCAAGCTCCCAGGGCCTGGAATGCACGATTGGATAAATGTTTGAAGGAGCTGGGTTTTAAAAGGTGTTTGCACGAGCAGGCTGTGTACACGAAGTCTGTAGGTGGGAATGTGATCATAGTAGGAGTCTATGTTGACGATTTGTTGGTGACTGGTTCTGATAAACGAAAAATTGAGGAGTTCAAGTTGCAGATGAACAAGCAATTTGAGATGAGCAATTTAGGTCTGCTATCGTTTTATCTTGGTATAGAAGTAAATCAAGGAGGAATGTTTACTACATTGAAACAGTCTGCATATGCAAAGAAATTGTTGGACAAGGCTGGGATGTTGAACTGTAATTCATCGAAATATCCTATGGAATACAAACTTCAATTAGACAAGGATGAAGGAGGCAAGTTGGTAGATGCTACTGAGTACAGGTGTGTTGTTGGGAGTCTGCGATATCTAACACCTACTAGACCGGACATTTCGTATGCTGTGGGTGTAGTAAGCAGATTTATGGACAAACCTACAGTAAAGCATCAGCAAGCAGTAAAGCATATATTGAGGTATGTGAGAGGTACAATTGACCATGGTCTTGTGTATGTAAATGAGAAAAGTGGGAAGGTTCTATCTGGGTTCTCAGATAGTGATCTGGCTGGGGATGTTATAGATAGGAGAAGTACTGGTGGGATGTGTTTTTACTTGAATAAGAGTTTAATCTCTTGGGCTTCAAAGAAACAGAGAGTAGTTGCGCTGTCATCTTGCGAGGCAGAGTACATGGCGGCTACAACAGCAGCGTGCCAAAGCATATGGCTCCGTGGACTGCTGGAGGAAATCTTAGGGCATCAAGTTGGACCAGTTGTACTTCATGTGGATAACAAGTCTGCTATTGAGTTAATGAAGAACCCTGTTCTACATGGAAGAAGCAAGCATATAGATGTACGGTTTCATTTTATCCGTGAATGCATCGAACGAGGTAAGCTGGTAGTTAAACACGTAGTTACACAGGAGCAGCGAGCAGACATCTTAACTAAGGCACTGGGAAGAATTAAGTTTGAAGAAATGAGGAAGATGATCGGTGTTGAAAATCTCACTGCTGTTACATCAAGTTCGTAGCCTGGAAACATGTTTAGATTAGGGGGGAATGTGTTGGATATTTGTTTAATCTAAACACATTTGAATAAAATAGCTGTTACGTAGAACGCGCAGCATGCAGTTAGCTATTTGGAGTAGCGTAGGATTAGGAGCAAAGTAATAGCAGAATAATAGCAGTAGAGTCATGGTAGGAGTTTGATACGTAGTTTGTGTTTTGGTAGTTATCTGTTTGCTTTATATATTCCTGTACGTTGGTTAAGTAAAATTATCTTCTGCTATTTTCTTCCAGAATTGATTAACATACCAGTGTGTGCGTGTGTAGTGTGTTTACATTTCTATACGTGGTAACTAGCCTGGTCACCAAGTGTGACCAGCCAATATTCGAAGCTCAAGTGTGAATTCGAAGCTCTGCGCATGAAGGAGACTGAGCCACTGGATGAGTTCTATTTGAAGCTAACTAGCCTGGTCACCAATATTAGAGCTCTAGGAGAGAAAGTAGAGGAAGCATACGTGGTCAAAAAGCTACTCAGAGCAGTTCCCTCCAAGTTCTTACAAATTGCATCGGCTATCGAACAATTTGGCAACTTAGAGGCGATGTCAGTGGAAGAAGTTGTTGGCTCGCTCACGGCTCACGAAGAGAGGTTAAAAGGAATGACAGAAACAAGCCAAGGACAACTATTGCTGACAGAGGAAGAGTGGAGGAAGAAAGAAAGCAACGAGGGCCAGTTACTACTGACTCGAGATGAATGGTTGAAGCGGACCAATAAGGAGGGGGTTCGAGGTGGTGGAGAACACCGTGCGAAAGAGGGAAATCGTGGAGGACGAGACAGGAGCAGAGTGAGATGCTTCAATTGCCAAGCATATGGACACTTTGCTGCGGAATGTCGCAGGCCCCGCAAGGAGAGAGATGTGCAAAAGGAGGCGAATCTTTCTCAAATTCAAGAAGATGAACCAGCATTACTGATAGCTGAGGTGGGAGAAACAGAATTCAAGTCGATGTTGCTGAAGGAAGATACAGTAGTTCCAAAACTACGAGCAAATAATGAAGAACAAAGGGAATCACAAGTCTGGTATTTGGATAACGGCGCCAGCAATCATATGACTGGCCAACGCGGCAAGTTCAGGGAATTGGATGAACATGTGACCGGGAAGGTGAAATTTGGAGATGGATCTACTGTGAGTATCAAGGGCAAGGGGACAGTTTCATTCCAATGCAAAAACGGCGAGGAAAGGACTTTAACGGAGGTATATTACATTCCAAATTTATGTAATAATATTATAAGTTTGGGTCAGTTATCTGAGGCTGGTAATAAAGTGATCCTTGAAGATGATTATTTGTGGGTTTATGAGGGCAGCGGTAAACTACTAATGAAGGTGAAAAGATCTGAGAATCGCTTGTATAAAATCAGCCTTGAGGAAAGTAAGCCTTCATGCTTGTTGACAAAGTTAGAGGAGGATACCTGGCTCTGGCATGCCCGGCTTGGGCATGTAAATTTTCAAGCTTTAGAACTCATGTCGAGGGAGAAGATGGCATATGGACTTCCGAAATTAATTCAACCACTAAAGAAGTGTGAAGGATGCCTAATGTCAAAGCAATCCAGAAAACCCTTTCCCTCCCGAGCCAATTTCGATTCAAGAAAGATATTGGAGATAGTACACGCAGACATTTGCGGACCCATTTCACCAATGACACCTGGAGGTAACCGATATTTTCTGTTATTTGTTGATGACTTCAGTAGAAAGATGTGGGTATACATGTTGAAAGAAAAGAGTTGTGCTTTTGAGATGTTTAAAAAATTTAAGGCATTAGTCGAGAATGGAACAGAAAGAAGTATTAAGATTTTGAGGACAGACCGAGGTGGGGAATTCTGCTCAAAGGAATTTACAATGTTTTGTGAGAAGGCTGGCATTCAGAGACATTACACAGCGCCATACACCCCGCAACAGAATGGTGTGGTGGAGCGTAGAAATCGAACCGTTGCTGCTATGACAAGAAGCTTTCTAAAAGAAGCAAAATTACCGGCATTTATGTGGGGCGAAGCAGTACGTCACTCAGTTTATGTTCTTAATCGTTTGCCAACTCGCATTTTAAATGGCAGAACCCCGTATGAAGCGTGGAGTGGGAAGAAACCGAGTCTGGAACACATAAGAGTTTTTGGGTGTACAGCGTACATGAAGATTCCAACAGTTCATGTCAAAAAACTGGACGACCGTAGCAAGTTGGTTGTATATCTCGGTAAGGAACCAGGAACAAAGGGCAATCGCTTGTATGATCCAAGAACAGGTGCTGTGCACGTAAGTAGAGATGTAGTAATACAAGAAAGTAACTTCTGGTCATGGGAGCAGAATAAAGAAGATAAAGTAACCTTTCCTGGGCATTATATCGAGATGGCTAATTCGGAGGATGCAGGAGGTAATGTTGAAGCAGAATATGAGCCTGTAACACCTCTGCAGTCACCACCTCTGCAGACATCGACAACTGCAATGGCTGATTTATCTACAGGAGCTGATTTATCTACAGGAGCTACTGACGTGTCCTCTGTAAATGGTAGTGAGACTAGACACTTCAGGTCTCTGGATGAAATCTACAATGAAACTGAGATTGTTGATATGATTGATGAGCTGATGCTACTAAAGATAGAAGGGCCAACATCTTTTAACGAAGCAACAAAAGAAAAAGAGTGGCAAGATGCAATGAAACTGGAGCTTGAGACAATCGAGAAGAACGATACCTGGACACTTACAGATTTGCCACCTGGGCACAAGCCAATCGGCTTGAAATGGGTTTATAAAATAAAAAAGGATCCAGAAGGGAACGTAGTAAAACACAAGGCACGTCTCGTTGCGAAAGGTTATGTTCAGAAAAAAGGGATCGATTATAATGAAGTGTTTGCTCCGGTAGCTCGTCTCGATACCGTTCGATTATTATTGGCTCTTTCAGCAAAGGAAGGTTGGGAAGTTCATCATCTTGACGTTAAATCAGCATTTTTAAATGGCGAACTTCATGAAGAAGTATATGTCAAACAACCCGAGGGATTTATAAAGAAAGGGCAAGAAAAGAAGGTGTATAAATTGACAAAAGCCTTGTATGGGCTACGTCAAGCTCCCAGGGCCTGGAATGCACGATTGGATAAATGTTTGAAGGAGCTGGGTTTTAAAAGGTGTTTGCACGAGCAGGCTGTGTACACGAAGTCTGTAGGTGGGAATGTGATCATAGTAGGAGTCTATGTTGACGATTTGTTGGTGACTGGTTCTGATAAACGAAAAATTGAGGAGTTCAAGTTGCAGATGAACAAGCAATTTGAGATGAGCAATTTAGGTCTGCTATCGTTTTATCTTGGTATAGAAGTAAATCAAGGAGGAATGTTTACTACATTGAAACAGTCTGCATATGCAAAGAAATTGTTGGACAAGGCTGGGATGTTGAACTGTAATTCATCGAAATATCCTATGGAATACAAACTTCAATTAGACAAGGATGAAGGAGGCAAGTTGGTAGATGCTACTGAGTACAGGTGTGTTGTTGGGAGTCTGCGATATCTAACACATACTAGACCGGACATTTCGTATGCTGTGGGTGTAGTAAGCAGATTTATGGACAAACCTACAGTAAAGCATCAGCAAGCAGTAAAGCATATATTGAGGTATGTGAGAGGTACAATTGACCATGGTCTTGTGTATGTAAATGAGAAAAGTGGGAAGGTTCTATCTGGGTTCTCAGATAGTGATCTGGCTGGGGATGTTATAGATAGGAGAAGTACTGGTGGGATGTGTTTTTACTTGAATAAGAGTTTAATCTCTTGGGCTTCAAAGAAACAGAGAGTAGTTGCGCTGTCATCTTGCGAGGCAGAGTACATGGCGGCTACAACAGCAGCGTGCCAAAGCATATGGCTCCGTGGACTGCTGGAGGAAATCTTAGGGCATCAAGTTGGACCAGTTGTACTTCATGTGGATAACAAGTCTGCTATTGAGTTAATGAAGAACCCTGTTCTACATGGAAGAAGCAAGCATATAGATGTACGGTTTCATTTTATCCGTGAATGCATCGAACGAGGTAAGCTGGTAGTTAAACACGTAGTTACACAGGAGCAGCGAGCAGACATCTTAACTAAGGCACTGGGAAGAATTAAGTTTGAAGAAATGAGGAAGATGATCGGTGTTGAAAATCTCACTGCTGTTACATCAAGTTCGTAGCCTGGAAACATGTTTAGATTAGGGGGGAATGTGTTGGATATTTGTTTAATCTAAACACATTTGAATAAAATAGCTGTTACGTAGAACGCGCAGCATGCAGTTAGCTATTTGGAGTAGCGTAGGATTAGGAGCAAAGTAATAGCAGAATAATAGCAGTAGAGTCATGGTAGGAGTTATCAAAATCAATGGAAGCAGAGGACAGCTCAAAAAAGAAGAAGGGGGCTGGAGGTTGTGGTTTCTAAAAGAAACGGTTGTGGACCCCACGTAATTACTTTATCTATACAAAGTGGTTGTGGAGCCCCATATGTTTACCTAACTTATTTTGTCATTTTAGAAATTGTCATTCACTCCACCTCATTAGTACAGTACATTCATCCTCCCTTCATCTGCAGTTTTGTTTGGTCTTTTAAAAAAGAGGATTTTAAGAACCCCCAGAATCAACCGGTTGCTGTTATGGCTTCTTCTCTCCCAGGTGCTGCTTCTCAGAGAAGAAAGAGAAATCATCCTGGAAATCCAAGTAAGATATATCATAATAGATCAAGTGTCTTCTACTTAAAAAAAACCTATCTGGAAATTTAAAGGAAATGAATAAGATGTGATGAAATGGTTTTCTTATTGTTATTATCAGCTTTATTATTGTTTGTGATACAAATTAAATGACAGGTCCTGATGCTGAGGTTGTAGCACTCTCTCCCAACTCTCTAACCGCTACAAATCAGTTTTCGTGTGAGGTATGCTATAGAGGATTTCAAAGGGAGCAAAACTTGCAGCTCCACATGAGAGGGCACAATTTGCCCTGGAAGCTCAAGCAAAGGACCAGCCAAGAAGCCAGAAAAAAGGTATACGTTTGCCCTGAACTCAATTGTGTCCATCACGATCCATCAAGGGCTCTTGGAGATCTGACAGGAATCAAGAAGCATTTCTGTCGAAAACATGGTGATAAGAAATATACATGCGACAAATGTGAGAAGAAGTATGCCGTACTCTCTGACTTGAAGTCTCACAATAAGATCTGTGGTACAAGGGAGTACAAGTGCGATTGTGGATCTACCTTCTCTAGGTTAGGATTATACCACACATCTCTCTTTAATTTATAGTTTTAATTCTTACCTGCTCATCCAGTTCCCATAAATGTTATTTTGTTTAATTTTGTCTTGTTTCTGATTTATTGAACTCAAAGGTTTGTATTGGGCAGAGGAATTGATGTACCAGAGTTCTTCTGTAGAATTATATTTTATTTGTGTTTGGATATAGATTAAAGATAATATAAACAATTAAATATAAAGAAAAAATCCTTTTCTAATGTTCAATATACAAAATTAATTCAAGGTCTTTGTATTATCACCTTAGAAAAACGCACCAAACCATACAATGTGTATAGGTTTGCTCTATATCTCATGTGTTGTTTTGTTACATGTCGTGATTTACTGGTTTTACATAATGTAGTGAAATTAGTTCCATACCTTTATTGTTTTTATGTGGCCTTCAATTTTTTTTTTAAATATAAGCATAACAGAAATGATAATTTTATTATTGGTGTGTATTTATGTTTCATATTTATATATTAGTTGGTATATGCAAGCATTCGTCAAGTTTGGGTGATTCAAAGTGTACGTAACTACTTTTTGCAGGCGTAGTGGTTTGATCAATCACCATTCAATATGCCAAGTGTTTGTGGGAAAGGTGGCTAGGCACACAACAAATGGCCCCCCAAGGAGCAGCAGCATGAGTGCTAGTGCTGGAATACATGCAAATGTCAGTAATTTGCCTCTTCATCCAATTTGGGAGCCAGAACTTAATATTCCCAGAGCCTCCGAATATTCGGAGATTCATGGCTTTCCTAGCAACCTAGCACCGAGCAACATGTTTGATTTTGGTTTCGATGGTAGTGCTAGCTTGAACATTCCCCAGATTGACCTGGACCTCAACATCAACAATTCATTAAGTGGTGTGATGTTGAATGCTGAGTCTTCTTGCAATACTCTAAATAGTACCCCTTCTCCTCAGTTTTCAGCCACTGCTCTTCTTCAGAAAGCCAAGCTGACAGAATCTACTTCCAACACTGGTAATGTTAGTATTGGGAACAGTGTGCTGGACAGTGCTGAAGCCAGGCATTTTCTTGGTGGCCAGGGCCCTGGTAAATTTTTGATCACTCTATGCTCAAAGTCAACCCCCCCCCCCCCCCCCCCCCCCCCAAGATAATTCTTAGATGATCAATTCTTTTATTTTATATCTATTATGTCATTGAGTTTTTCAGAGGAAGAATGCTCAGGAATTTTGGGGAAGATCCAAGTTGGGAATAAAGAGTGACGGCTGGATGTGAGCCTACATGATGCAAATTGATTTTATATTGGGAATGAAGAGTGACTGGATTTGAACCTACATGATGCAAATTTGATTTAAAAGATGTATGTCAATTATTATGGTTATTTTAAAGTATCAAAGTATGTAAACATGTAAAGGTTTAAGATTTATTTTTATATATGTCTTTTGTTCTGGTGCACATTTAGATGGAATTTTCTTATTTAAAAAGACATTTTTGTTTCACTCAGAATTAAAAAGTTAATCTGCATCCGTTATTATTTAAAGTCATGAAAAGAATTTAAAGTAAATTAGTTTTAACAAGTAAACTAACTTTATGATAACTATTATTTTGTGGTATTTATTCCCTATTCAATATTTTTGATATTTTTTTGTTAAAAAAATATATTGTCTTTCATTTCTTTGTATAAAAATATGGTAACAAATTTGAAAAACACAATAATTTTTCGAAAATCAATAACAATCAACATAAAAATAGAACTATTTTTAATATATTTAATTTTAATTTGGATTACGAATCTTAATTTTATAATTATTACCATATTTTATACAAAGATAAAAAAGTATTTAGAATTAAATAAAAAAATTTAATTAGGTATTAAAATTGTTATTAGTTAGTATAGTTAGTGTAAAGATTAATGCTCCCGAATTTATGGAAGGAAGTGGCGGCAAGCCTTAACCTATTGCAGCACGCCCTAGCCGCCTACAGTAAGTGTCTTCCCTACATACACATGTATACGTGTGATTGAGAACAACATGTGTGTGTATATATATATTATAGTCTTTGTGGCCTTTAACAAAATTGTTATATAAACATAACAAAAATGGTAAATTTACTATTTCTTTTTGTATATGAAATAAATTTAATTATCAATATATATGTTCCATTATAATTATATTAGGTGATATTTTAATCATTCACCATTCAATATGCCAAAGGTTTATGGGAGAGGTGGCTAGGCCAACAACAAATGGCCCATCAAGCACTAACATAACTGTTAGAATACATACAAATGCGAGTATTATTCATCGCTATCCATTTTAATTTCCTAGATGAAGCTACAATTTTCCAATGCCTCCGAATTTTCGGAGATTCATGGCTTTCCTTACAACATAGCTCATGGCAACATGTTTGATTTTGGTTTACATTTTTCGTGAATTGAGTTGTGTCTGTCATGATACAACACGGCTCTTTGATTTTGGTATACATTTCTTCTTTGTGCTTTGAATTATGATGACCATGTATAATTGTGAGTATATTGTTTTGTAAATAAGTATATTAAGTTATGAATTATTAATTGAGAGCAATTGTCAAACTATTTAATTTAGAATCAATAGTTAATAACGATCTGTACATTGAACTCATTAACTTTATATAAAAACACACTTGGTGATAAGAATGGCTGATGTTTACATTTAAAAACGGACGTAATGTAAATAAAAATAGTTGTCCATGTTTGAAATATGCACATTGTAAATTTTAGAAAGGGTAAATAGTTAGAGACCATCTTTTTCTAGAAGGTATGGTATTGATGACTTATACATGCTGGATTTGACACGAAGGTTGTGTTCACTTGGAGTGAATGGAATGGAGGAAGAATGGAATGAATTTCGTACTCTAAAATGGTGTTGATCAAAGACAATGTATATAATTTTCATTTCTTCAATCATTCCAACCTTACTATTTTAACTATAACTCTAACCCACATGTTTTGGAAGGAATGCTCATTCCATTTCAACATCATGTTTCTTCACAATCTTTCTCACAACAAATTTAACTACATTCATATTTTGTCACCATTATCTCATACTTTCTTCTTTCTCCTTAAAACTTCTATATAATTTTTCATTTCATTCTCCTCTCATTCCATTCCATGAAGTGAACACAGCCTAAGAGTCAAATACTAAAGAGAGTGAGCTACAACTAAAGAGACTGTGGTAATTCATACTCTATGGACAAAATCACTATAAAAATAGAGAATGATGGTGATGAACATGATGTACATATATGATGTTTAATTGGAATTGGGATCAAAACAACCATAATAAGAACAATATAGAAAGATGGTGTGATGTTGAATGCTGACTCTTCCGTTTGCAATACTCTAAATAGTACCTCTTCTCCTCAGTTTGCAACCACTGCTCTTCTTCACAAAGCCAAGCTGACAGGAGCTGCTTCCAACAACGGTAACATTGGAATTGGGAACAGTGTACATCATGATCCATCAAGGGCTCTCGGAGATCTAACAGGAATCATGAAGCATTTCTGTTGAAAACATGGTGAAAAGAAATATATATGTGACAATTTTGAGAAGAAGTACCCATAAACAATGCGCCTGTTTGGGAACTAGAAGCAGTTTTTGCTTCTGAATTCTGCTTTTTTAATTTTAGCCTGTTTGTGTAAACAAGTAGAAACACTTTTAAGAAGCTGAGAATGCTAACTTCTCTCTCACAGCTTGTGCTTCTTTTCCAAATATTTTATTAACTTATTTACTTCTCACTTCTCCCCCACTTCTTTACTTTAAGCAAAAAGTCACTTTTTTAAGCTTGGTCAAACGGCCCCAATATCTCAGAGCCTCTGAATTTTCCTAGATTCATGGCTTTCCTAGCAGCATAGCACCTAGCAACAGGTTTCATTTTGGTTTCGATGGCATGCTGAGTTGAACATTCCCCAGATTGACCTGGATCTCAACATAAACAATTTATGCAGTGGTGTGATGTTGAATGCTGAGCCTTCTGATTGTAATATTCTAAATAGTACCCCCTCTCAGTTTTCAGCCACTGCTCTTCTCACAAAGCCAAGCTGACAGGATCTACTTCCAACAACGATAACATTGGAATTGGGAACAGTTTGCTGGACAGACTAGCTTCCACATCAGCTGAAGCCAGGCATTTTCTTCTTATCCGGGGCCCTGGGTTTTGATCACCTATGTTTCAGGTAGTTCCACATCAGCTGAAACCAAGATAATTTCTTAGATAGTCAACTCTTTTCTTTTTTGCATCGTTTTTTTTAAGAAACCAACTGAAGCTTTTATTTCTAATATGTCATCGAGTTTTTCAGAGGAAGAAATCCACAGGAATTTTGGGGACTAAGGGTGACTGCTGGATTTGAACCTCCATGATGCAAAAATTTTATTTTTTTTTGTAAGGCACATGATGAAAATTTGTTTTCATTAGACTTATATTTATGTTATTGTAAAGTATCATGTTACATAAGGATTTAAAACTTATGTTCTATGTATATTTGTTTTGGTGCACATCTAGATGGAGTTTCCTCCTTGGAAAAATAGACATATTTTGTTTCATGTGAAGTATAATATGCATCACTTCATTCATGAAAATTTAAACTTTTAATAACTAATTACTAATTTTATAGTTGTTCTTATTATCTTCCATTTCTTCTTGTACAGAATTAAAAAACGCAATATTTTCTAAAAAATATTTATAACAATACGATTCTCAAAAAATTGAAACATTTGAAACAGGTTGAAGGAGCAATACAAAAATAGAATTTTTTCAATCTAACATAAAAATTAAACTTTTACAATTAAATATAATTGCAATTATGTTAAACATAGTTAAATTTAATTTTGATTACAAGTCATAGTATTATAAATATTAATATAAAATTTTCAAGTATAATATAAAGTTTAAAATTTTAAAAATTAAAAATACAATAATGTAGTTAGCTTAAAAACAAATGATCGGCCTAGCCGTCTACTATAATTGCCTTCCTTATATGTGTGTGTGAGGAAGGCGGCTACTGCAGGCCGCTAGGGCATTACGTTATCATAGGTTAGGGCATGCTAGTTAGACGTTATCATAGGTTAGAGTTTGCCGCCACTTCCTCCAAAAATACAGGATCGTTTGTGTTGTCCTTAATTACACTAACAACTAATAATAATTTTATTATTTAATTAAAAATATAAATTTTATTACTTTAATTAAATTTGAAAAATTATTTTTAATATTGTTAATGATTATAATAAATTAAATTTATATATATATATATATATATATATATATATATTCAACATAGTTACAATTATATATAATTGCAAAGTTTCATTTTTATGTTGATCGAACATGTTTATGTTTATTGTTATTGATTTTTCGAAACGTACATATCGTGTTTTTCAAATTTGTAAACATATTTTTATACAAAAAAATGAAAGATAATATGTATTTTTTAAGAAACTTAAAAAATAATGAATCGGTGAATAAATATCACAAAATAAGAACAATCATAAAATTTGTTCATTTATTAAAAATAATCTAGTTTAAATTGTTTTCATGACTTAAAATAATTAAGGATGCGTATGATAACTTTTTGATTCTTAATTAATGAACAAAAAGAATCTGCTTTTTGAACAAGAAAATTCCATCTAAATGTGCATCAAAACAAAAGGACATAGAACATAAATTTTAAACGCTTACATATTAATTTACATACTATGTACTTTATCATAAAAAAATTAATAAATATACATCTATTAAATCAGATTGCATCATGTAGGTTCACATCCACCCGTCTCTTTTATTCCCAATGTTGGATCTCCTCCAAAATCCCTAATCATTCTTCCTCTGAAAAACTAGATGACATATTGGAAATAAAAGCTTTAGTACTTGGTTTCTCAAAAAACAATGCAAAAAATAAAAGAAAAATGCCTGGCTTCAGCTGATGCTGTTCCCAATTCCAAAGTTACCATTGTTGGAAGTAGATCCTGTCAGCTTGGCTTTGTGAAGAAGAGCAGTGGCTGAGAACTGAGGAGAAGGGGTACTATTTAGAGTATTGCAATGGGAAGACTCAGCATTTAACTTCAAACCACTTAATGAATTTTTAATGTTGAGGTCCAGGTCAATCTGGGGAATGTTCAAGGTAGCAATGCCCTCGAAACCAAAATCAAACATGTTGCTCGGTGCTATGATCAATCTCCGAATATTCAGAGGCTCTGGGAATATTAAGTTTTGGCTCCCAAAATGGATGAAGAGGCATATTAGTGGCGGCATTTGCATGTATTCTAGCATTCATGCTGCTGCTTGGGGGCCATTTGTTGTGTGCCTAGCCACCTCTCCCACAAACACTTGGCATATTGAATGGTGATTGATTAAACCATCACGCCTGCAAAAAGTAGTTACTTACACTTTGAATTACTCAAACTTGACGAATGCATACATATGCAAACTTGAAGAATGCATACATGTACACACTAATAGTAAAATTATCATATATTAAGCAGTAGTTGATAAAACTGTAGCTATTTTAATACATTAGTACTCAATGTTCTAAATTGAATAACATAAACTCTATATATACTAATATGCAACCCACACCATATATGATATAGTGGAAGATAAAATTCAAGATAAAAGATCACTTTTACATACCTCATTTCTGCGCCTTCACCCTTCAAAGCTGAAAGGCTTCAGAATAATACCGAAAACTAAACCATTAGCAGACTTTACTGTCCTAAGGATATCGAGTACCACCCTATACTCTGAGCCATAAGCAGCACCAGCTACTTAGAAAAAACAAATAATTATAATAAAATAAAACACATTTACATGAGCAGAAACATTGGTGGCCAGTGAGGCTTAAATTAAAAGGGCAGATAAATTTAAGCAGTAAACTACATACAATATCTTCCATAGTGAAACAACATCAAGGACAATTCAGCTTATAATCATAAACTCTAACGACAAACTCAATAAATACAAAAAAAAATATCAAATGAGAACTAAATCTGATTGCTACCAGGTATTTCATTCTAGTTAACTTAAAGACGAAATAAGCATACATATGAACAAGGTAAAAAGGTGAGGAATGTACAAACAAGTATAATTGCTTTAGAACGTGACTGCAAGGTTGATGGAGTGTCCAGTATACAGGGTGGGATATCTGCAAAGAAGTAACAATGACCAGTAATCACTGCCTTTTAGTAAGGATGCGGAGAGTTGTATTGCTATTAAGATAACACAAAATGGAGAACTATATAGTACAAATGTCAAACGATAATTAATGTCAAAGTTTTAGAATCTTTACTAATATCTGAATGTTGACATTGATAAATGACAAAGCAAGCAAGTAAAGTAGTCAAGAAATTCTTAAGAATGACAGAGTTCTGTTAGAGGCCTGATAAAAACTATTAAAATCATTTCCAGACGACAACTTACACAATACTCTATTATTTGCAAACCCCCAAATTAATCTTTGTTTGAAATACACCTTCTAATACTGGAATGAGATGAAATTAAGAGGAAGAGAAATTATTAAGAAGGCTTTTCCTTGTCCCTTAAAATTACATGTTTCAGATATAACAAGTTTGGTATTTTTAAGAACAAATATTCCTACCGAAGTTTGAAGCACTATAATGAAAAGAACAGAAACCTTTTAAAAATCACAGTTAAGACACAAGTTATATCCTTAGTTACGTAAACACATCGTTCCATTGTTATCTGAATACAGTCATATGCCATGAATCTAAGAAATGCACCTATCACACTGCCACCATTCAGAACCTTTTATCACTGAAAAATGCGTATTTTGACAACTGACAACTGTATGAATAATTTAGAACATGGCCATATAGGACATCATGGCTGCATGGAAAAATAGATATATACCTTTTTCAAGGACCCTTTGTTGCAACTTAACATTTACTGAATCTTTCAGACTTATGTCCCTGGAAAAGAATACTAATCAGAATACTGGTATATAAATATATTGTTGCACACTATTAAAAGAAACTACAGTTAACAGAACCCTAAAATGTGAATTAAGAGAGACTGATATCTACTGATTTGTATAGTTGAAACTCGTAAATTGGATGCAACTCAATAATTACAATTTTAATACAAATTAACATTACTGTCACAATTGCACATAAATTACAACCTATATGAATAACCTCATTCAAGGTGGTTCTCGTTGGAGCAGTACTGTGGGCCTGTTTAGCAGTATTGTGGGCCTGTTTAGCGTACCTTGAAAGAGTTACTTTTGTTCAGTTCTATTCATCACCTATAACTAATATAGTTGCTATAAGTTTGGATAATGTTATTGGTAATGTACAACGTATGATACATGAAAATTAACAAAATAGTGTACTTAAACTTACCTTTGAACAGGATAGTAATAAGTCAAATCACAAAAATGAAAATAATTAACTATTTTCACTTTTCAGAATTCAACTTATAAGCCATAAAGCATTTTTCTTCTTCATATTCTTATAAGCTGCTACAAATACATATAGCTAAACTAGAATTATACATATAGCTATTAATATATCATAAAACCAAAAAGTGATTCTCCGTGCTAAAAGAGAATTTTAGTCTAATACATATTTTTAAAATGGCACTAAATAGCTATATATATAACCGAATTGCATCACATTTATGTTTTAAAAATGTACACTAATTTTAATTATCCACTTCCCTCCATTTTCCCACTTGCATAAACATGTTTTAAGGCGATTACAGCAACCTCTAAATCACTACAGAAATCACCATTTCTCGACTCTCGTCATCACAATTACAGCAATTACGCATGAATACAACTAAATTAACAAAATCAAGCTCACACACAGCCATAAATGATAAATCAACAAATTTTACCACAACCGCAGCGCGGAACCCAAAAGAGGCGAATCCAAGCAGAAATCAAGCACGGCATCTCTCCGACTCCCAATTGCAATCACCTCAACAAACCTACAGTCATCCCACACACTCTCAACGCCATAATTTGAGCAATTCTGTTCCAAACTCAATTCAACTCTCAGAGGCTTCGAATTACACTTCAATCTGTGTCTGCTACTCCTGAAACTATAGACACAGGCTCTGTATGTATATTCTGAGGCAATTGGGGACAGTGAGGTCCGAAATATGGAATGTTGGAAGCTTCTGGAAATAGAAAGCTCCATTGAAATGGAGGTGAAGTTATATCATATTTGCCCTAACAGTTTGGATGTCTCTGTGGCTCGGAGGTCTTGTAACTTGTAAGGATATACTACCCCAACTTTAATTTAAGGAAATGTGCGCCATCAATAACTTCAACTAAAACATTTCATATCAGTTATCATGTATCTGTGTACAAAATTTTGATATACAGTTCCGTCCACCTAACACTACTTTTAATTTACGGGTGTGAGAGTTTAGTGTCACAGTTCGAAAGAAAATGATCCCAAATAATAATGTCGAGAAGATGGTCATAAGCCATCATTTTCTCTTTTAAAACGCCAAGTATCTTTTTTTTTTTTAACGTTACATGATCGGGCATTTAGAGACCTTCAACGCTGCACGAAAGCTTGACGCTAATTTATGAAGTGTTTTACTCCTAAAATGCTAGATCGTTTAGCTTTTTTCCGTGATTTTCAAAACTAAACGAACAAACGATATAGCGCTTTTTCTAAAATTGAAACGCTAGATTATCAAATTTTACTAAGTGGTATTTGGGGCATTTTTTTTAAACTCTCCTATTTTAGGCGTTAATTTTAATTAATTTTATAACATATAGGTCCTTCTCTCTTAATTTAGGCGTTATTTGGTTTGTGGCCGGTTGAAGGAATTTTTAATATATTTGATGTTTGGATTAAGATATGGAGTGGGTATCCCTCTTTCCTATATATATTGTTTATTCTCATTCCTCTATTTTGATTTTCATTTATCATTCAAACAGCTATTTAAATGTTTATTCTTTATAAAAGAAAAAAAAACCTTTTGAATTAATAAGTTAATTTAATTTTACAACTCCACTTCGACTTTAATTTAGCCTGTATTTGGTGCCGCTTATCGTCGGTGACAAAAGAGAAAGAAAGGAGGTGAAACAGAGGGAGACAATTAATTGATATTACTACTATATCCTTTCATCGGTTAACGTTAACGGTCCCCTCAAACGACGAATGGTTAAAAGGATGCAAAGTGAAGTAAGAATTAAACAATGGGGTGTGTTTTGCTAAGAAAAATTGTTTAGGAACAATTCGAAAAAGCCCTCATAGTTATGGGGTGCAAAGCGTAATTTACTCTTTAAAAAATAATTGAAAAAATAGTTAAATAGAGATTATTTGATGTTATTTTAAATTCATCTATAATAGAAGTTTTATTTTGACATTCACTTTTCAATATTAAAATATAAAAATAAATATACGTATATTAAAGCATCTCCTAGAGACTCTTGAATGAGCTCTTAAATTGAAATTTGAGGAGGGAAAAAGAATTTAAGACTCTTAGTAGCTCTTCAAATCCCTAAGAGTCTCTTATTTCTCTCCTCTCAAAGTTAAGCCACTACATATATCTTAACTTATTTTTTTACAATAAATATTCATTCCCTGCAATTGCATTTTGAATTTTTCATATATAAGTCCAACAAGAATAAAATATAAACTTAAGAGCAAGTATAAAGAATATCGTTGCAGTTAAGACTCTTAAATTTGTATTAACTTACTACGAGTTAAATATTTTATAATATATTTAAGAGTTAAGTAAGAGGTTGTTGGAGATGCTAACCATGGAGCCCTTAGTTAAAAAGTGAGTTATGATATCAAAAATAAAAAATCCACCCAATCTCTTAAAAAAAACACTCCAACCACACATAGCTCATGTCTATAATTATAACCAACCTCCTATGAATAATTGTATTTGTCGAATCTCTACATGTCTGTAAAAAATTTGTAAGATGATTACACATCATTTATTACCATATTAAATTAATATATTCTATTTATAACAATCTAAATATTAATAAAAAATTTGTAAGATGATTACACATCATTTTTTACCATATTTAGTACTTCAATGGTATTGGCTATATTGGTTGGTTATAATTTAAAAATAGAATGTTATTAATATTTTAGTTTATTAAAACAGAATATATTAATTTAATATGGTAATAAATGATGTGCAATCATCCTACAGATTTCTTACAGACCTGTAGAGGTTCGACAAATATAGTCATCCATAGGAGGTTGGCTAAAATTATAGACAACAGGTTCACGTGGTTGTGGTTGGAGCATGATTTTTTCAACAGGTTGGCTAAATTTTTTATATTTGGAATGCCAACTCATTTTTTAGCTAAGGGATTTGTATGGTTGGAGATGCTCTAATACCATCTAAACACAATATTTTACAAATTCAACAAATTTTACATAAACCAACGATTATAGACGACGGTTATCGTAAAATGGAGATGCTCCATATTAGTCAATAGTCATGCTGTACACTCTCATACGTTACACTGTGTAACGGGCGGACGGAGAAATCGAGAGCAAACACAATCTGGTAGGAACAAATGACACCAAAAGAATTTGCTTAAAACGTCAGTGGGACCAGATATCTTAAAAAAGGTAAGTGGGACCCCCAGCATATGACCAAACCAGGTGCGTGAATACACAGCTCATCACCACCTTCCTCTTTATCAGTTTCTTTCTACCATTTTTCATCTAACAAAATTATCTATCTCCCGAAATTATAATGAAATTTTGAGTAGATAATTTTTTAATAAATAGTCAGGATCTATCATTTTAAATATTTTTATTTTTTAATAAATATACTTTAAATCAATAAAAAATTATATATATAGACATATTCGATTATATAAAATTGATACCATATATTATACATGCATATACATATTACTTTAAAATTTAAAAATTCAGTTTAATAAAATAGTTTAGAAACTTATTGTAGAGACTTCATAACCCGGGTCAAGTAATCATGGTTAAAATGATCTCTCAGTGCCTTGTCTTTTATTGAGATATATTAACATACTTGATGTGAGGGTTTGTATGCTTTTCCATTCAGACTAAGGAAATCAATTTTAGTTTCTGAAAAAACCTAGAAAAATGGCTGCTTCTTCATCTGCAACCCTGTTTGAACTCAAAGAAGAGGAGCTTAAGAACTACCATCATGAACAACTTGAGCATTCATCAGCAGAACGAGCTCCTCCTGTAGTGGCTTCTTCTACGCCTGCAGGCGGTGCTTCTCAGAGAAGAAAGAGAAACCATCCCGAAAATCCTAGTAAGATCTTCTATATCTGTGTGTGTGGATATGTGATTCCATTTTTTTTAATTTTTATCTTTTTTAAGGGTATATTTGAATTAATTAAGAGTCTTCTAGTTAAAAAAACCCTTACTTGGAAATGTGAAATAAATGAAGAATTTGTATCATGGTTTTTGATTGTTTTTATCTGTTTATTGATATAAATGACAGATCCTGATGCTGAGGTTGTAGCCCTCTCTCCCAACACTCTAGGTGCTACAAACCGGTTTTCGTGTGAGGTGTGCGATAAGGGTTTTAAAAGGGAGCAGAACTTGCAGCTTCACAGAAGAGGACACAATCTTCCCTGGAAGCTCAAGCAAAAGACAAGCCATGAATTCAAGAAAAAGGTTTACATCTGCCCTGAACCTGATTGTGTCCATCACGATCCCACACGGGCTCTTGGAGATTTGACCGGAATTAAGAAGCATTTCTTTCGGAAACATGGTGAAAAAAAATTCATTTGTGATAAGTGTAACAAGGCATACGCGGTGCACTCTGACTGGAAGGCTCACCATAAGACTTGTGGTACAAAGGACTACATATGTAAATGTGGTACTACCTTCTCCAGGTGATGGCTATACCACAGATCTTCCTTTAATTTATAAATTTTAATTCTTTACATGCTCAATATTGGTGTTAATTGAAATCCTGTTACGTATATAAATTTTGTGTTGCCTTTTGTTTTGTTTTTGATTTAATTTCTTGCTATTTCACAATTAGTCATGTACATTTAGTCAAGAATTGTTTTTATATCAGAGCATCTTTCAACTGACATACATATGAATTTACCACAGAACCTTTGTCTTTGTTTTTTTTTTACTCCATGGTTAGTTTATGTTTACATTTAATCAAAAATTATTTTTATATCAAAACATCTTAACTGTAAATATAGATTTACAAACCACTTTCATCCCTCTATTTTTTTTACTCCATTTCTCATATTTGGTACCCAAAGCTAGTTACAAGATTTTGTAATATATTACTTTCATATTAATATTAATTTTTAAGTTTTGAAGGCTGTATTTCCATTTTCATCTTCGACAATTGTGCTTTGTAATTTAAAATTTTACAATTACAATATATAAACCCGCAAGTATATAATTCAAAATTTACCGTTTATAATTTAATTTTAACATTATTTTATTTATAATTTAGTATTGTTCAATGTTCTTTTCAAGTAAGGAATTCTATCATATTGTAGAGTATTAAGAGTCGACTAAATGTTATCAGCCGATTAATTATATTTTCCTATATAGGCTTAAAAGTTACTTTAGATTAAAAATGGGTATGAGAAATAATAAATATTTTTCTTATCTATTTGTAAATATTTTTCTAATATTAATATTTGTTAATGTGTTATGAATTTTGAATTATATTTTTCATTTTCAATATATCTTTGTTACAAAATGATAATATCATTTACCTTAAGTGTATTCCGGCTTGTGTTTGTCTTAAAGAAAATAAATTAGATGGTTTAAATTTGATTTGTGTTTGTCGTGAGTTAAAATATTAGAATTAACAAAAGGTTAATATCTCTCGCATTATGTATATAATTTTTTTTATAACGAAATATATGTATGTTTGATTATTATAGTTTAGTATATATGTATATTTATCACTAAATATTTTTTACAATAGGATTTAGTTGCGTTTTTTATTAATTTTACCTTATAGATAACTAACTATAACCTAGCTGGGTCTACAAACCCTATCTCCCGCAAGAGAGACAAGAACTCAACCACTTGTTGGCGGGTTTTTGTTTTTCATTATTTATGCGCACAAAGTTTTCATGTACCTGATTTTATTTGTTGCTTGAATTAAGTGTGTAAAGTTTTTATTATTTATGCATACATGATACATCAACCGTGATTTGATGATTATATAATGCCTTGTTGCAGGCGTGACAGATTTCTCTTTCACCGTTCATTCTGTGAGCCACTTGCTGAAGAGGTGGCTAGTCATACAAACAACGGCGCCCCCAAAAGCAGCACCACTGCTAGCATTCTTGCAAATGCTACTAGCCCTGCCACCACTGCAGGCTCATTGATTCCAGGCAACCATCAGCAACTTCCTTCTCTGTTTGGAACTAATTCATTTACTAGCCTCTTATTAGGACAATCGGTGGGATCTGATTTTCAGTCAGTTCCGGAACCAAAACTAAATTTTCCCAGAGACACTGATTTTTCTGGGACTCATGGCTTTCCAAGCTACATCGCGCCTAGCAACATGTTTAATCTTGGGTTTGATGGGGATGCTGCCCTTAACAGTCCTGAAAATGACCTGGATCTTGCAATGAACGGCTCATTTACTGGTTTGATGATGAATGCTGGGGCTTCTACTTACGACATTCTGAATGGTGCCCCTTCTACTCAGTTTTCAGCCACTGCACTTCTTCAAAAGATGACGCTGACAGGAGGTAGTTCCAACAATTTGACCCTGATGAAGAGCATGGGGAGCACTTTGTCTGCTGGATTGAAGTTTGATAACTATGGGGGAGCTTTGGGAGATGGAATGAGTGCTGGTAGCAGAGGTGGTGGGAGTAGCTTTCCAGATATTTACAACAATCAGAATGGGAGTGGTGGAGGTACCGGAGGATATAGAAGTGGCATGGAATACTTTTGTGATCAGATGAATGCTCCATATGGAGAAATGATGTACAATGAGAAGGCTGCTGATGAAATATTGGTTGGTGAGCAGAATAATAATGCTGCTATGGTGGAGCCACAGATGCTTGGGGCAGGTCTCTCTCTCTCTCTCGCCCCCTCTCCCTCCCTCTCCCTCTGCCCCCCCCCCCCCCCCCCCCCCCCCCCCTTCTCTCTCTCTCTCAGTTTGCAATCATATCATTGTCTTTGTAGACACTTTAGCAGAAACTCTAATGATCTGTTTAAATGGAGGCTAGAAATATGAATATCTACACACATACATATCATATGTAGACCAAGGGCCACCTGTGGTATATTTTGAAGATAACGCTTCTATTTTCGAATACTTTTTAACAAGGAATTGAGATTCTAACGATCAGGAGTTTATTTTGAAATCAAATTATTGGAACATAACTATTCTATTTCCCATATGCCATCATATATAAATTTGATACAATATATCTGAAGTATGTATGTGTGAAGTTGCTTACTGTAAGTATTTTGCAGGAGATCCAACATGGCTGAGGCAGATGCATGGAGTTACTTCTACCGATCCTTGGATCTCTTCCCCGAAGCAAATTGATCAGGGAGCAGGAAGCCATCATTAGTTTTCTTTTATATTGAATAAAACTTTGGGATATTTATGTTTTTATTTCCGTTATTCAACCTGATTAATAATCGAATGCACTAGAATTTTAAACCTGTATGGTGAAAAGTTTATTTAAGTATGCTAGCTGATGTAGACTCTTAATTGTAAAGGCTTCTCCGAATGCATGCTAGAATTTTAAACCTGTATGGTTTTTCGAATTGTTTTGTCTGGGTTTTATGGTGATCCAGTGCCTTCAGTTAGAGCACAATTAGGGAGTTGCTACGAAAAATAGAGAGTTTAGGCTGGCTGGATTGTGGGGTAACTGAAACAGAAACAGAAATATATATACCGAGAAAAAAAAACAAAGAATTAGAGAACACTTTTTTTATCTCTTAATTATGTGTCAGCTCTGCTGAGTGCTGATACAACTTGGGGGAATTACAATAAAAAGGCCACAAACTTATTAGAATCATAGTTACATATAAGTTACTATTCCTTTTGCTGCATTTCATATTTCCATACATTTACCTATAGTAGTATATATATTTCTATTTTTACCTGTATGAGAAAAACAATATTGCAAGTTAATTTAGTTTTAAACCAACAATGTCTCCCTTAAATTAAACTTGCTTCTTACTCGTAGACATTTAACATTTGTCATGTACACTCTTCCGCATAGTAGCTTGTTCCGCATAGTGGCTTGGTGAAAATATCCGATTGTTTGTCTTACGGTATTCAATATGCATGTCCCTTTTAGAAATTCCGTTAAATGAGATCATGAATGCCGATATATTTTGTCCTTCCATGAAGAACTACATCTTTTGCTGCCAAAATACGAGATTTGTTGTCACAGTACAGAATAGTTAGCATATTCTACTTTTGCTTAAGACTTTCCAAAATATCCTGACTATGATTTGGCCACTAATTCTGCTTCCGTAGTAGAAAGTTCCACAACTTGCTGTTTCTCGAGCTCCATGGAATTGCACTGGTAACAAGATGAAATACATAAGAAGAGGTGATTTTGTTAGCATTAATAATTCTTGGCAAGTCAATATTAGTATAATAGATGCGATTACGGAGACATCAGCCTCATAAAAAACTCCAGCTGGCGCATCACAACCGTGACGCAGTACCATATTCTTACTCTTCTTTGCTAGCATTTGAGGGGTTCATTCATAACCCGAACTCCCTTAGAGCCACCTATCTATATGATTCGGGATAAATTAACACAATATCATTGGTACGTCTCCTTATGTTGACCACTTCAGATCATAGAGTCCTCCGAGTCAATTCAAATAATATTTGAGTGGGTGTAAACCAAATCCAACGTATAAGAGAAGATTTATCTTGAATGCAGCCAAAGAACTTAGTATGAGGCCTTTTGAGAACTTAGTATGAGGCATTTTGAGAGGAGCTCGAAAGCAAATTCGTGCCGGTTTGGCTAGACCGGGAATTTCAAATTAAATCCAAAATTTTAAACCTTTTGTTCTCATAATATTACAAATCAGTACAATTACTCCAATATGATAAAACATCACATATGGATAAAAAAGTCACTTGTCTCGGTTCACATATTTCTTATTTTTATATAAGTCACCGACTAAATTCCAAACTATTAAAATTCTAAAATGAATAGACATTTTATAGGAAAAAAAGATGAATAGACATTTTAAAGAAATAATTTATTATGGGTAAACTAATTAAATCTTATTAATTATGGATAATTATATTTACATCTTTTAAATTCTATAATATGAGATTCACTCAATTGACTTTAAACCGTTTATCATAAATGTCGTCTCATTTTAATTATTTAATCTAAATTTAAATGTTAATAATTTTTTTTTTGAAACAAAATGTTAATAATTTTTATAAATTAGTTATTTGCTTGTGCTTATAAATGTCCTATACACTTATTATCTAACCGATGTGGGATGTTACAACTTTATTTACCGCTAACTCTAAAAATTGTAAGTTTTTCCCTCTAACGCTCTAGCTATAATTTTCTTAATTCTTAAAAATTTGTGATATTCACTATAATGTGTCCTAACACAAATCAATCACCACCAATATTAAGATTTTTCCTAGCTTTTAATGCTTAATTATATCTTTCTTTAAATCATATTTCTTATGGATCTCATTTTTACTATTTTACCAGTAAATTTTCATTTTTCCACGCAATATATTCTAAATATTCTATCTTTCATTTAATTCCATATTAATTTAATAAATTATGCTTTTGTTTTAATTATTAAAACACTTCCATAATAAATATTTAATCATAACTTTCGTTTCTAATCTAAAGGAGGGGTGTTCGCGGTGCGGGCGGTGCGGTTTTTTTCTAAAACCGCGAACCAACCCGCACATGCGGTTTGAGAATATTCGTAAACCGCAACCGCACCGCGTAATATAAAAACCGTGTAAACCACGCCACAAAATTACGACGCGGTTCGTGCGGTTTATACATTCAAAAAAATTATACTTTTGAATGACAATATAAATATAATTTTAAACCATATGTATATAAAAATATTTTTATGATATATATATATATATATATATAGACACACACACACACAAAAATTTAGAGTTACCGTACTCATTAAAAGAAATATAAGCTAAAATATAAGTACAATAGTGATGAAGATGAAAAGATTTCAACACTAACAAATTATTTTATAGAAAACATACATAATTATAATATTTAATTTGTCGTCTAAGAACTAACCTTAATTTATATTGTAAAATTATTAAAATTAAGTTGAGTAACTTGAACACTCACACACATCGAATATAACACCATAATAAATAATTTATTGATAGTATAATATAAATATTTGTAATTATATGTGGTATATTTTTATATATTAGAATATAGCGGTGCGGTGCGGTTTGAACCGCACTTGTATAGTGTCAAACCGCAATTAAAAAGTTATCTTAATTTGCATCCTTAATTATTTTAAATCATGAATCTTTTTTAAAATTAACTTAGTTTTAATAAATAAATTATTTTTTTGATTGTTCTTATTTTGTGGTATTTATTTGCAGGTTCAATATTTTGAATTTTTAGAAGAATTGAAATTATCTTTCATCCCTTTGTATAAAAATATGTTTAAAAAATATGAAAAACACGATAATTTTTAAAAAATCAATAACAATCAACATCTAAATAGAACTTTTCGATCAACATAAAAATGAAAATTTTGAAATTATATAGAATTGCAACTTTTAATATATTTAAATCTAATTTTTATTACAAATCTTAATATTATTATTATTAAAAATATTTAAATTAACTTCTCAAATATAATAAAAGTATTGAAATTTATATATAATTTTTTAATTAAGTATTGAAATTATTAATTAGTGTAAAGATAAATGTTCCTCTATTTACAATGGAAGTGGCCCTAACCTATGTTCTGTATTTATGCTGTAGAACACATACAAATGCGATTAATATGACTATATCCATCTTGGGAGCCAAAGCTAAACTTTCTCCGAGTTCATGGCTTTCCTTACAACATAACACCATTTGCCCTGAATTTAGTTGTGTCCATCATAATCCATCCAGG
Source organism: Daucus carota subsp. sativus (assembly GCF_001625215.2). Lineage (NCBI taxonomy): Eukaryota > Viridiplantae > Streptophyta > Magnoliopsida > Apiales > Apiaceae > Daucus > Daucus carota. The sequence continues at coordinate 34,751,912 of NC_030389.2, forward strand.
ATCATTCTTTTCGAGATGATATTGATGAGATCTATACATGCTGGATTTAACATTTAAGAGTTAAATACTAAAGAAAGTGAGTTATATTTGAGAATGGAGTATAAAAAAATATAAATGTATTCAAATAATATATCATGTAGAAAGAGATGAAGATGATACAGAGGTGCGCATTTGTCAAGCTTTTTTTATGAAAGTTGAATAAAAAAAAGATAAATCGGTATATGATATTTCCTATTAACATAATGTTTAATAAATTTGAACAATTGGTCTCAAACGGTCAAGGACTTGACAAGACATGACAGGGAAAGGAAAATGAGACATGAGGCACATTCAAAAACGTGGAATGAAGTTGTCACAAAGTGAACCAAATTTTCTTGATATTGTAGAAACCACTTATTAGTATTTAAAAATAAATACATTTGTATAATAATAAAAAAATGTGTTGAATAATATTTTACCTTTTCAAAATAAAGAAAACTAAAAACTGATATTTTTGTGTTGAAAATATAGTATAACTTCATAAAATTTAAAAAAAAAAATCAAAGAAAATTTTCAAATAATTTTTATCTCTAATTTTTTTGAAAAAAGGAATTAATTGTATAATGAAAAGCCATAGGTCATCTAGAAAAACAATCGAGTACATCAAATATGAAATGTATCATCATATTTACCAAGCTCTCAAAAGTAGAGGATAAACAAAATTCAAATAAATTTGGACTAAAACACCCACAAAAGATTTTATGAAAACAAAAAATACAATTTATAAAGATTATTAATTCTTATATGGGGAGTAGTATTATTGGAAAAATAAAAACAAATAAAATAATAAAATTAATTTGGGACTTTTCACCTATCAAAATCAATGGAAGCAGAGGACAGCTCGAAAAAGAAGAAGGGGCTCGGAGGTTGTGGTTTCTAAAAGAAACGGTTGTGCACCCCACGTAATTACTGTATCTATACAAAGTGGTTGTGGAGCCCCATATGTTTACATAACTTATTTTGTCATTTTAGAAATTGTCATTCACTCCACCTCATTAGTACAGTACATTCATCCTCCCTTCTTCTGCAGTTTTGTTTGGTCTTTTAAAAAAGAGGATTTTAAGAACCCCCAGAATCAACCGGTTGCTGTTATGGCTTCTTCTCTCCCAGGTGCTGCTTCTCAGAGAAGAAAGAGAAATCATCCTGGAAATCCAAGTAAGATATACTACCTATAGCTATATGTGTGTGGTTTTGGAGTGTTTATGTATTATCATTTTATGTGTGTGTATCATAATAGATCAAGTGTCTTCTACTTAAAGAACACCTATTTGGAGAATAAGATGTGATGAAATGGTTTTTTTATTGTTATTATCAACTTTATTATTATTTGTGATACAAATTAAATGACAGGTCCTGATGCTGAGGTTGTAGCACTCTCTCCCAACACTCTAACCGCTGCAAATCAGTTTTCGTGTGAGGTATGCGATAGAGGATTTCAAAGGGAGCAAAACTTGCAGCTCCACATGAGAGGGCACAATTTGCCCTGGAAGCTCAAGCAAAGGACCAGCCAAGAAGTCAGAAAAAAGGTCCTTTGCTTGAGCTTTCTTGGCTGGTCCTTTGCTTGAGCTTCCAGGGCAAATTGTGCCCTCTCATGTGGAGCTGCAAGTTTTGCTCCCTTTGAAATCCTCTATAGCATACCTCACACGAAAACTGATTTGTAGCGGTTAGAGTGTTGGGAGAGAGTGCTACAACCTGAGCATCAGGACGTGTCATTTGTATCACAAACAATAATAAAGCTGATAATAACAATAAAAAAACCATTTCATCACATCTTATTCATTTCATTTAAATTTCCAAATAGGTTTTGTTTAAGACGAAGACACTTGATCTTTTGTGATATACCATATATCTTAAAGATACACAGATAAGAATGATAAGACTTATCCCAAACCACACACATATAGACAGGATATCTTACTTGGATTTCCAGCATGATTTAATTTCTCTTTCTTCTCTGAGAAGCATATAAGGAGAAAATTTTATTTCGAGAACGCCTGGTTGACGGATACTTTGTGTTATCAGATTGTTACAGATAGTTGGGAGTCTAGTAGTAACGGAGATATCATGCAGAGAATCCAGCAGTGTGGTGAGAGGCTAGAGCCTAGGGGGAAAAATGTAACGAGTAATTTTAGTAAGCGTATCAAGAATTGCAAAATGGAATTAAAACAGTTACGTAATAAGAGGGATGAGCAGTCCATCCTGAAATACGTACAAAGAAGTAAAGAAGCAGTTGTTCCTGATTTTGGATCAACGAGAAATCTTCTGGAGGCAGCGATCGAAACAGCTATGGCTGTAAGCGGGGGACAAGAATACCAAGTATTTCCATGCTTCAGCTTCAACTCAAAGGCTTACGAATAGAATTCATAAGCTGAAAGACACAGGAGGCAACTGTTGGAAATTAATCTAACTTGTTTTGTTTTAGTTGTTTAATTTAGTATGGTTTGAACGTGTAGTAAGTTTCTGTACTAGTAACTGAAGTCCAGAACGTGTAGGTTGGTTGAGTATGATAGGAGTGTTGGAGTAGTGGAGCAGTTGTAGGTGTCTAGTTACTATATATTTCTGTGTAAACGTATTGTATTAAGGCTTTCAGGGAGAATAACATAAGTTCTGGTTTTCTCTGCATATTCATACACATTGAGTCTGTCTGTTTGTACTCTGAATTACAACACTTGGTATCAGAGCAACCAGGTTCTGTTTGCCTAAATATCACCCAAACACATAAACAAAACTATGGAGATAACCAAGACAAAAGAAGGCTCGGTGGGTTTAAGCTATCCAATGTTAACGAAAAGTAACTATACAACATGGTCCTTGAAAATGAAAGTTTTTATGAAGGCTCAAGGTGTTTGGGGTGCGATCGAAGGAGACCCAAATACTGTTGTTGATGAGAGGACGGTACAGATAGCTCTTGCAGCTATATACCAAGGCGTGCCAGAAGAAGTACTGCTGACTATTGCTGAGAAAGAAACCGCAAAAGAAGCTTGGGAAGCCATTAAAACGATGTGTGTAGGAGCAGATCGAGTTAAGGAGGCTAAGGTACAAACGTTAAAGGGAGAGTTTGAGTCTCTTACCATGAGGGAGACAGATAAAATCGATGATTTTTGTATGAAGCTGAGCGGGATAGCAACCAACATACGGGTTCTTGGAGAAGTGATGGAGGAGTCAAGCGTTGTGAGGAAGATCCTACGTGCAGTCCCTGATAAATTTCTCCAGATAGCTTCAAATATCGAACAGTTCGGAGACATGAAAGCTATGACTGTTGAAGAGTTGGTGGGTCGACTTAAAGCTCACGAGGAAAGGATGAAGGGCAGGTCTGAGAGTGCAGACAGCCAACAACTTCTCCTGACATCACAAAATCAGAGAACTAAAGGTGGCTACTTCCGTGACAAGAGTAGGATCAGGTGCTACAATTGTAACACTTTAGGACACTATGCATCAGAATGTAACAAATCTCGACGGGAAAGAGAGAAGAAGCCGGAAGTAAACATGGCAGTCGTCGAGGATGATGAACCAGCATTATTATAGTCATCAGTAGTCATAAGTTGAATAGCCATACGGGCTCAGATTATTAGCCATACGGGCTCAGTCGAATAGCCATACGGGCTCAGTCGAATAGCCATACGGGTTCAGATTATTAGCCATACGGGCTCAGGCGAATAAGCCACACGGGCTGGAAGGATTGCATGAGACAAGTTTAGATTAAGGGGGAGATTGTTGGAAATTAATCTAACTTGTTTTGTTTTAGTTGTTTAATTTAGTATGGTTTGAACGTGTAGTAAGTTTCTGTACTAGTAACTGAAGTCCAGAACGTGTAGGTTGGTTGAGTATGATAGGAGTGTTGGAGTAGTGGAGCAGTTGTAGGTGTCTAGTTACTATATATTTCTGTGTAAACGTATTGTATTAAGGCTTTCAGGGAGAATAACATAAGTTCTGGTTTTCTCTGCATATTCATACACATTGAGTCTGTCTGTTTGTACTCTGAATTACAACAGCAACCGGGTGGAGTGGTATAATGGTGTGGCGGAGTTAATTGCAGGATATATTGAAAATATATAGTGGAGCAAACGGAGAGTGAAGTAATTATTAGTTGTGTGAGGAAGACTATGCCCCTGTTTGTTTAGCAGAAGCAACTTCTGCTTCTGGCTTTTCTTGACCCCGCTTGTGTAAATAAGCAGAAGCATTTTAAAGACTAGCTTTTCTCTCAGAGCTTAATTCTACTTCTTTTTCAAAGACTTTATTAACTTATCTACTTATCACTTCTAATCCACTTCTTTATTTTAAATAAAAAATCCTTTTTTTAATCTTGCCCAAACGGCCCCTATAACTTACGAGCAGAATGGTGATTTGCTGAAGCCAATTACTCTGGAGGAAGTGACGCATGCAGTTTTTCAAATGCATCCGGATAAAGCGCCCGGGCCGGACGGGATGATCCCGGCATTTTTCAGAAATATTGGAGTATTGTAGGAGCCGATGTGGTGAATATGGTTAGTAAATTCTTTGAGGATGTTTAAGTTTCAAGTGCCTTAAATGATACAAATATTGTTCTTATCCCTAAAAAGAAAATTCCAATTTTTTGTGGGAATTACGGCATATCTCTTTGTGTAATGTTATGATGAAAGTGGTTACTAAGTGTTGGCAAACCGGCTGAAGGGGGTGTTAGATGTGTGATTGTGTCGGATACTCAAAGCGCCTTTATTCCGGGACGTCTAATTTCGGATAATATATTGGTGGCCTACGAGGTAATGCACTATTTGAAAAGCAAAAAGTTGGTAAAGATGTGTATATGGAGTTAAGATTGGATATGAGTAAAGTGTACGATCATATGGAGTGGGAGTTTTTAAAAGCAATTTTGAGAAAAATGGGTTTTAGTCCGTGGTGGGTGCACCTAGTCCTGCAGTGTGCGTCCACGGATTCTAACAATAAAATTCATAGTGAGCACAATATGGGGACTACCATTCTGTGTCGGGGTATTCAGCAAGGTGATCCTTTGTTCCCGTATCATTTTATCATATGTGCAGTACGTTAATCATCTGTACACTACAAGAAAATTGGCAGTCAAATTTACCCGTTTTTGTTGTAGTGGTAATCAAGTATTATGGATCAAAGAACTGGATCAAAGGGGTGAGTATTTGTCGCAAAGCTCCAGTAATATCTCACATGCTCTTTGCAGACGATAGCTATGTGTTCTGTAAAGCTGAAGTTGGGGAAGCGGGGAAAAAGTGTTGGAGTTACTTTATCCATATGAGAAGGCCTCAGGACAGAATGTTAACATGTGTAAATCGTCAGTGTTTTAGCACCAATGTTATTACCAACAATAGAAGTGATATATGTCAGCGATTACAAATGCTGGAAGCTGATGATCAGACTAAGTATCATGGACTCCGTAATATAAAGGAGAAACAAGTCTGTGATTTTTGGCTATTTAAAAGACAAAGTGAATGGAAAAGTCCATAGTTGGGATAATAAAACAGTTTCAAAGTCTGGGAAAGAGATCTTAATCAGATCAGTGGCACAATCTTTACCAGCCTATGTCATGAATGTGTTTTTGTTGTCGTTCGAAGTTTGTAAAGATTTTGAGCGCAGTTTATCTCAATACGGGTGGGTTCATCACAAGGGAGTGGGAAGAAGATTCATTGGCTGAGTTAGGATAGGCTAAGTAAACATATATAAGTCTAGTGGTGGATTAGGGTTTCGAATTCGTGACTTCAACCTTGCGATGATAGGCAAACAAGCTTGGCGTTTTCTCACAAAGTCTGACAGTTTGGTGACAGAAGTATATAAAGCTAGATATTTTGCGGATGGATATTTTTTGGATTTGGCATTGCAATACAACAAATCAGCCTTTTTACAACGGAAATTAAGCCTTTTCCGTCGCAAGTTTTAGCTCTTAGTGAATCCGTCGCAAGTTGTCCGTCGTAAATAGCCGTAGTTACGACGGAAATCACATATCCGTCGTAAAGTGTAGTGTTGGGGAACAACCCAAGTTTCATATGGAGAAGTCTATGGAATCGAAGGGTTTAATAAAATTATTGGTCAGGGGAGGGGATTAGTATAAAGGGGCAGCCCTGGTTAGTAGATGATAATGATCCGTAAAATTTAACTGATTTTGAGGCGATAGAGAGGACAAAAGTTGTTTCTCTGATGTGTAGTGATAAAAAAGAGCAGGAAGTGGATATTATTCGGTATATTTTTCAATGTTAGAGATCAAGAATCTATTTTGAACACTCGTATTCAAGCCAATAACACGGTAGATTCTATGTACTGGAGATTGGAGAGCTCTGGTATTTACTCTGTCCGAAGCGCGTATAAGCTGCTGCAAATGCAAAGGAAGCGTTAGAGTAATAATGATACGGATAATATGTGGAGTAAGCTATGGAAAATTAGAGCCCTGCCAAAGGCTTTAAATCTTTTATGGCGTGCTCTATCATTTGTCTCCCAACTAATATTCAGTTGCAACAAAAGAAGGTGCAGGTGTCGTCAATGTGCCCAGTTTGTTCAAATGGAGATGAATCATCTTATCATGCTCTGGTTTTGTGCAGTTTTGCGTCTCAGTGCTGAAGACGAGTCTTTACGGATTTCCAACTAAATGAAGCATCAAGTTTCCCAGAATGGTTTATGCATATAATTAATTCTTGTAGTTTCGTAAAGAGAGCTGAGGTTGCTATAGTAAGTTGGGCAATATGGAAAAGTTGAATCAGCAGAGGAGTACCTTAGACAATGGAGTACAGCCCACACCATGTCTATGTTGCTCGTGTTTCGCCGATGAGTGATGGTGATGGAGCTTCAAAATGGGTTAAGCCACAGATTGGTACAATTAAGGTAACAGTTGATGTGGCTATTTTAAGAATCGTGTTGAGTTCGGATTTGGTTTAGTAGCTCGTGATTGCAAAGGAGATCAGTTGGTCCTGGCTCAGTCAGTACTTCATAAAGGGGTGGCATCTTCGGAGCTTGCTGAAGTTATGGCCGTGAAAGAAGTGCTCAGCTGGATAAAGAACAATGATTGGCCCTGGGTGGAGCTGGAGTCGGATTTGGAACTAATGAACACGCCTTTGGTTTTGGTAGTTCAGGAATGTCGACAACTTATTCGGCTCTCAAACAAAAATATATTCGGCTCTCAAACAAAATATATTTATATTTCATTAGACGGTATGCTAATATGATGTCTCATCAGTTAGCTAGAGCATCATATTTATTTACATGTGGTAGTTTCCATAGGAATTATGTTCATGTGGAGTTGAAGAACCGTATGTTGGCTGAAATAATATATCTCTCCATTTCATCAAAAAAATCCTTAATATATACTCTCTCCGTCCCCTCAATTCTTTCCGTTACGTTTTGGCACACTTTTTAAGACCCATCTAAAATATAGTTACACAATATATTTTTTTTAAAAAATTCCCCTCAATAATAAAAGGTTGATATTTCAACTTTTATTCAAAAAAGAGTAAAATTTTAGGTTCCGGATACGTCGTATATCATTTGAACCAGGAAATTAGTAAACCTTGGGTGGGCATGGTGCAAGTCATTTTTAACAGTAGTATCATCAAACAAGTATATATTAATTAGAGGGTTAGCTAGGTTGAATTAGGTAAGCCGAGAAATTCTTTGCCAACAATAAAAAAATCTGCAGAGTGTGTGTTAGAGGATATTATGGATGGAATACATTATTTGTGCCGGACAAATACTAAAAGACATGTATACAAGCCTTACCTTTGATGGATTAGGATTGTTTAAAAAAATTAGAGTAGGAGCCGCGAAGGACCTTCTTCAGAGAAATACGCAGAGAGATTGGACCTACTCTCTTAAGAATCTTCCTATGCGGGGAGCATTAAAATATTTCAGGAAAAATGTATAAATAATTGGAGTTAAGATTTTTGAAGTTCTCCTCATTTTTCAAATTTGAATAAAATATTAATTAATAATTTTAAATTTAAACTTTTTTGTTGTACAACAATTTTTTAAACATCCGACAAGCTAAAGATTATGTTCTACAATGTAATCAACATGCATAACAATTGTTTTTGTAAATCGCAGGACGCTATGTTGTACAATATATTTAATATGTGATGTAATTTACAAAATTAATGGTTGTGCATATTGATTACGTTGTTGAACATAATCTTTAGCCGGTTGTGCATTTTGATTTACAAAGTTAATGGATTATGTAATGGAAATTTGCTCAACATTAATTTTCTGGTATTTAGTGATTTGAAATTTTGGGAGAAATTATAGTGAAGACATTTTGTACGTTGTAAACTTAGATTTTACAATCAAGTTAAAAATATGCCTGGTCTTTTATGACCCTTTTTCTTGTAATGTAAGTTAATTAGTAATTCATGCATGATTTTATCTCATTTTTAATTGATAGTATACATCTTTCCGTATATCTCATACATCTTAAAATTTTAATAAATTATCAATGATCTCCCGTAACAATGTGATAACTACCTCCAAATGATATTATTAATATAGATATATATCAATTTAGGTATATGTGTGTGTGGGTGTAGGGAGAGGGACAAAGTTTTATAGAGACCGCTTTTCATCAAAAATCATGGAAATCATATGAGTTTTTTAATTAAAATATTGCAAATTGTATTCTTGCTCTAGATATATCATCTAAATATCACTATTTTATTAAAAATTAAAAAAACATGTATACTCTATGAGTAGAACATGTTTTGTAAGTTGCAAAACATATTCTCCAAGAACAATACGTTTTGCAATATTTTGCTTGCAAAACTTACATAATTACCAATATATTTAATGAAATAGTGGTGTTCCTAACATATCTTTTATAAGATAATACATTTTGTAGTGTTTTCCACGCTGAACATGCATGGTTTCTACCGTCTCCGATGAAAAAGTGATCTCCATGCATGTGAATGAACGCAATGTATTTTTCATCGATTATATTATTAATTTTTTTTAATATACTTATTTAAATATTGTTGTTTAGATATAAAACTTTTCATGAGTTGACATTTGATCCTATTTTAAAGAGTAATTAGCACTTTACACCTTTTTTTGACTTTTTATTGATTTACCTCTTTCATACTATACAGTAACCATCAATTGAACTGAATTTAGTTAAAAGGGTACAAAATGAAGCAACTTCGAAACATAGAGGTGCAACATGTAAAGAAAAATAGTTTAAGACTAAATCGAAATTGCGCCCAAAGATAAGGGATGCAAAGTGCTAATTAATCTATTCATTTTGATTTTTCAAAAATAAATTATTTTCAGATATATGTCATGATATGAATTTCTAAAGGGATCAAAAGAAATATTCAGCACCAACTAGGGCGGTTAACGAAACGAATTCGAAGCGAATACTTTAATTTTCATATTTGTATTCGTTTTAAGTATATATATATATTCGGATTTGTATTCGTGTATTATCTGAATAATTATTTGTTTTCGTATTCGGATTCGGTTAAATTCACGAACTATTCATATTTGTTTAAAATACTCATTTAAAATAAAATGAAACTAAATAACTAAAGTGTTGGTCCTTGACAAAAGTTATGAACTCTCATGCTTCATCAATTCAAGCAAATTACTCCCTCCGTCCTTCTCAATTCTTAACATTGGGGGATGGGGGCGTGACGCACTTTAATGAGCCTAAAAAACATAGTTCTATAACTTTTTATAAAAAATTCTTTTCCTGAATAAAAATTTAGTGTCTAAATTTTTATTCAAAAAAAGAAAATTTTAAAAAAGTTATAGAACTATGTTTTTTAGGCACATTAAAATGCGTGTCAAGCAGTGAAAAAATAATGTTAAGAAATGAAAGGGACAGAGGGAGTATAAAGTACTGATACTACATTCATCCAACTCAAAGAAAATAAAATTCAAATTACAAACAAAATGTAAAAGTTTGATATGCGTTAATTAATTCCAAGATCATGCGAAAGAACTTCTCCGGGCTCTTCATCCTCCTAAAAAAAATTATGACAAACGATATATTATTTTATATCATAATTTTCCATTATATATATATATAATTTCTGAATAATTAAGCGAATAGCGAATACAAATATTTATCAATTCGAATTTGTATTTGTTAACAAACCGAATATTTTTTAAGATTTGAATTCGAATTTGTATTTGTTAATAAACGAACACGAATGATATTAAACGAATTCGAATACCGAATATTTCAATAAATATTCGTTTCGTTAATAGCCCTAGCACCAACAAATATAAGACAGCTCGTAGGGTCTTTAATCTTTAGTAAAATTAAAAACTTTTAAGTCGTAATTGTTTTAGACATGTAATAGCTAATAGGTAAATGTTATGTGTGACACTGGAGTTCTTGTAGGTCTAGTAATGATATTTGTTTTAATGGACAAATTAATATAAAAGTCTAAGCTAGCTTTTAAGTTAGATAACTTTAGTTCGAAATTAATTTGTTATCAATTTTATTGGAAAATGTATTGTGTTTCGGTCATTTTAGTATATATTGCATGGGTAATTGTTCCTATGACAGCACTGACGGTCATTTTAGTATATACTACAACATGGGTAATTATTCTTATAACACTGATTCTCGCATAATTGATGTATGTTATTGTAGTGTTATCGTCACTTTCTTCGTCTTTATCGCAATTTGTGAAGGGCACGGGTTCATTTAAATTTTATATTTGTATGGATTTAGCTCATAATATAAATATAGATTTTTTATTTATTTGAATTCTAAAACTTAATAGGAATTTTGTAGAGTTGTTTGTAAGTTAAATTGTTTGAGTTTTAAAAATTAAAATGAATGATTTTGTTAGTGATGTAATTATGTTGGTAGACTAACCGTAACATTATAAAATCATAACCAATATGAAAGTTTTTTCATAATAGTATAATATTTATTATTATTAAAAAAAAGTTATATAATGACAACTATATTTTCGTACTTTGCTATTTAGTACTTTGTTGTTATTTTGTATTTAGTATTTCCTATATTTCACCAAAGAATGGTTTCGTTTATTAATAAAAAATATAAATATACTAAAACAGTCAAAATAAATTATTAATTTAAAACATACTTCCTCAGTCCCAACGGAATTATATGTTCATTATTTGCGCGCATTTCAAAACTCTTATAAAGTTTAGTTCCAAAAATAAAATTTTTATTATTGAATTATAGTTTGAACATCAAACTTCTATTCAAGAAAAAAAATTAAAAAAATATTATAAAACTTTCTTTAAAGGAGTCTTAGAAGCGTGTCAAATTATACAATTCATTAAGACCAAAATTTTCATTTAGCAAAAGAAAAAAAAAAGGAGTTGTATTTTCGGTTCAGATATATGGAATTCTGTTGTTAAACAAATTTATTTGACTAAGAGAAGTCAATGTATAAACTACTTAATGTCTAGCAAGAAACACACGCCCATAAAAATTCCACAAAGTCTATAACATTATGAAACGCTACACGTACGTACGCATACGTACCTTGCGCTCTTACAGAGACATAACCAATCTTTCACTGCAATGCTGGACTTCCAAACACATGCCTTGCCTGTGATGAAGGGCCCGTTTTCGGATGCTCTAAAGAACTCATTTCACTTACTCCAACAGTTTGCTGCTCTCTCTGTGAGAATGCATCACTCATTTTTCTAACTCTCCCTCCGATGCCAAGAAAATCTAATGTCAATCTATCATCCGCAGACCCTCCCATACTTGCTGAAAAATTCTGGTTCATCTTCCCTGCTGCTACAGCTTCCTCCATGTTTCCGAAGTTTCGCTTTTGTTGATGCTCCAATCTCATAGCATTCCCCCCAAACCCTGCAAAAGTATTATCATGTTGATGACCATATATAGAGTTTGGATGCCCGTTTGCGAAAGAATTCATTAGGCCTTCAAGCTGTTGGTTTTCATTTTCGGGGTTTCCAATACTATTGAAACCCCTTTGGAACTTATTGGCACTACTTAAAGATGAGCTGCTGCTGCTGCTGATTCCTTTCAGCAGAGTAGCGCTTGGGTTGCTTGTGGTGGAGCCCATTTGAGCAGCTTTTTGAAGCAATGCAGTTGCTGACATAGGCGCTGCGGTTTGCTTTTGATGATCATGACTAGTACTGTTGTAATGTGTATTGCTACCTGAGTAGATGCTCGTGTTTCCTTCGTGTCCGTACTGATGATCTGGCATCAAGAAGCTTGAATTATTATCACTAGTACTGTTGCTTATACTGTTTGCAGTGCTACTGTTTGAGTAGAAGCTGAGATTGAACATATTCGAGGCTGCGGAAGGGGAGTTGTTAGTATTCGGCTGAAGATGATCAGGTAGTTGCATTAGCCCGTGAAATTGCTTGTTTTGCTGGTCTTGAAACGTCCCTTGGTGTGAATCAGGTGGTGGCATGAAGAAGGGGGATCGTGGCGCTTGAGAAGCGAATAATGAGGAGGAACTTGAAAGCTGCTCCAATTTGGCTCCACTACCTCCTAGCCCTAACATATTGTTGGAAGGAATTTGGGCTTGAGATAGGTTCAGATTCATGGCATTGCTTCCAAAGATATGGGTACTGAGGTTCGGAGTGTGCCTTGCACTTTCTTGAGCCAGTGCATCGCAAAACGCTCTGTGGGTGATGAAACTGTCACGCCTGCAAAACAATTTTTTGGTTGAAAATTGTTATTAGGCCAATATTAATTAGGTCAATGACAATATAATTAGAAGTAAAGCACTATAACTGGAACAAGCAAAACATGAGTTTTAAGCAATGTAAGATTCACTTAAATGTTAGTAAAAATTAGAACTAATGAGATTCTTGAGTGTGAACAATATTCACTTCCCTGTAATTCGAGCTAGCTAATAATATTCAAGTACCGGAAAACATATATAGTGTATGAACAACTCGTGTCCTCTGCAAAAAAAAGCCGATGACAGTACTACCAATTGTCCCACCACTCATTAGAGAATAGTTCCAAACACATACAAACAATCCCCATTAAAACACAACATGTTCATAATCATGTAATCAAGTAAATAGGGCCGCGACAGTGCAGAGAGTGGCATCGAGGACAAGAGCCATCGGGGACCCATGACTCTAACAATTTAGACAAGAAGAGAGCCTGCAAGAACACAGGCCTGAGTATATGGAGCCACCCAGAATAGGCCAAATCCAGCAAACAGCCATCCCTTTGTGTAGTACACGTGAATGCCACTACTTATATTCAAAGGCAAGACGACGTTCCCTATGAAAATTTTCATTTCTAGTTGCATCATTTTCCTCTTGTATAATCTCCGTGTTTATATGATAATTAGCTTTTTTCATCAGTATCAAATTAATTAAACATTATATTAGAATGATGGACTGATCTGTAAGAAATGTGAATATAATGATTCGATCCAAATTATGTAGTACAGCCACATAAGTTGAACCGTAAATGACATATACTATAATTTTACCACCTTGAGAAGAGAGTACCACAGTCACATCTGTATTCTCTAGTGCCACATGTTTTCGAGTGAGCCTTCCAATCCGATTGCACAGCATATCGCTTAGAGCACTTGTCACACTTGTATTTCTTCTCTCCATGTTTACGAGAGAAATGTTTTTTGATACCAGTAAGGTCTCCAAGAGCACGCGAAGCATCATGGTGAACGCAAGTGGGCTCGGGACAAAGGTAAACTTTCCTCTTCACTTCTTTTGTAGACTTCTGTTTTAGCTTCCAAGGAAGGTTGTGTCCTCTTCGATGAAGTTGTAAGTTCTGCTCTCTTTGAAACCCTTTGTTACATACCTCGCAAATGAACCGGTTTGTTGCCATTAGTGTCTTGGGAGATAGCGCAATCACTTCTGCATCTGGATCTGTTATGTGACAAAAGTCCAAAATACATGAGATGAGAGAAATTTATTGATAAATACATTACATAAACAACAAAAACCATCAGAATAGTCACAACAATATATTTCAGTTGATCAAGATCTGGAAATGAAAACACAAAGCGTCGGTTTCAATTAGAACCCATCCAAGAAAAAACAAACAAAAGGCTTTCGAATTTAGGGTTTGGATGATGGAAATAGCATAGTGAAGTAGGTTACATGAATAATAAATATGTAATATGATTAGGTGAAGAATATGTTCATGTGGACTTTTTAGTTCTTAAATGATGTGCTAATAAATGGTAGAGTACTTGCTTGGAGTTCCGGGAAGATTTCTCTTTTTCTTCTGTGCTGTTGCTGGAGGTGTTGATGAAGTAGGTATAGCAGAATATTGTTGTTGTGTCATCTGGCTCTGATCTTCTTCTCCTCCTCCTCCTCCAAAGAACATCGGATTCGATAAATTTGAAGCTGCCATAATCATCAATATAATTTGTACTCTATAAAGTGAAGAATTGAGTCTACAAACAAAGATTAACCAGAAGAGAACAAACTATTCAATTTTCTGCTCTCAAATACAATAACTGAAAATGATCCCAAAAAATAGAGAATTTAACTCAAAATATACTAGCTGGATAACTGGAGATATATTAATTATAAGACCAGAAGAAACCAAGATAAGGTATGTGTAATGGAACAGCTAAAATCTGGAGAGAATTGAAGAAGAATAGAAGAAGAGTTGAAGAAAGTGAAGAGAAGAAAAACAGTCCAGCCACTTGATTATATTTATATATGGATAATTATACATGTACATTACTTTGCTTGTGGTGCCTTTATGTTGTGAAATGAAGTCATTATCATTATAGTATTGTATAAATGATCTGGGCAGCTGCTATTGCATTTTTTCTTCAGTAATTTGTTCTAGTACTTGCCTATATATATACAAAGCATATAAGTAAATTTTACTGGTAGAGTCAGGATTTTAAAAAAGAGTAAAATGTAATTTGATGATCAAATTTATAAAAATTTCGAATTTTTGATATCGTGACTAGATATTGTTTTAGTTTATCAAAAATTAAGGTGGTTCAGGGACATATTTTTTTAATAGAAAAAATGACCTTAACTATTTTTCTGAAATATAAAAATAATATCTAGTTACTGTATTACAAATTTAAATTTCGTCACCAAAATATAAAAACCAATAAAATTTAATTAATGATTACTTGCATTTACTCAAATAATCATGGTCAATTTCTTAATAAAAATATAGTTTTACCGATTCTAACTAAAATTCGAGTTTTGCAAAAAAACTACTAAATATAAAATTCCAACTTCCATGGATTCCTCCTGGTGTGTGTATATTAATAATTCAAATCCCTCTCTACACTATTGCTAGGTAGAGAGTGTGAGTGTGTATATATAGTATAGATAAATTTCTGAAACGGGAATAAATGTTATGAAGCGTATAATAATAGAGTGAAAATAGAAAAAATGAACGGTGGATTTGGGAGATGGAGCTGGGGACCTGATGTTACTGTCCATGCAGCTCACAAGCAGCCCAGCAATGCGTCGTGAAGCGAAGATGCATCGGACCCACTCACACTGACCCCCCGCCCGCCGTGTAGGTCACACAGCAGTTTCGCATCAGGAGCCAAAGGTCCGGACAAACCCCCGTTTCGTCACCCCTTTACTCTTTTCAATATCTGACATGGTGAGGATGGAATTTTTATTTCGGAATAATGGTTTCGGTAGCGGACAATTATGCGAGTATGAAAAGCGGAGAATAAAATACAAGTTATTCACTTAGCGTTAATTAAATTAACGTGAGATATTGTTCAAATTTTATTTCATTTTCCAATAATCATTAAAACTTGTTCTGTTGGCTTCGAGGTGAATGTATATAGAAAAGTAGAATGAATTGGAATTTGAATTATGTTAAGGGTAAATGTTTATAAATTTCATTTCTTCTCTCATTCCTTCATTTTATTCATTATATCAAATATTAGATATCACACATCCAATTTGAGAATTAATGCTACATTCCTTCATATATATATGCATTTTCTCCTACCTCTACTCTTTCATTTATTTTTAATCATTTCAATTCATTCTCCCCAACCAAATACCATATAAAATTGCGTCACTTGTCTGAAATGAAATGAAAAGAGAATTGAATGGAAAAGTTACTAATAAATTTAATAAAGAAAACAGAAAGTATGAGACAATAATCCGTGAATATGCGTAAGTCTAAATTTCTTATTATAACAATTGTAGAAAAACATGATGAATAAGTAAAATTAACATTCTTTTAAAAATATATGGTTAGATTTTTAGTTCAAATAATTTGGATGGAATAGAATGATAAAAGTAGTGAAAATTATAACCATTTTTCCTATTCATCTACAATTTAGAATACAAGTTTCATTATATTCTCCCTACGTACCGTTCTATCCAAGTGAACAGCCTAAGTACCAGGAACAAAAACTGCAGCCTTTCATCTTACGATTGAATTAGCATTACTTTTCTGTGAATACATCGCAAACGAATTTGAAAGAGAACCTACAAGTTGAAACGAATGTTCGAGTCACGGTAAGAAAATGTGCGTGCGAGTATTTAATTATTTCGTATTTGAAAAAACAAAATTTGAGGGGGGGGAAACAAGAATCTGTCTGTATGCAACAGTGAAGAAATCTCAACACTATTATTTCAGTACCAGAACACTAGCTCCGATGCAGCAAACATGTAAAATGAAGTACATCAATTGACCTTATCCCGAAAATATGTTGGAGCAATATAATTGCTGCAGATTTGACAAACAAATTCAGGACAAACAACCAAAATCATTACGCGGTGTATCTAACTGCATGTCTGCATAAAGTTTAACAAGCAGTATGTGACTGTGCGCAAACGAGACTGCAAGTATATATATGTCGACTGCTTTTCCATTTCTGTGACAATGATTTGAACAAAATTATAAGTTTTACAAAGATTAGTTATAATATCTTAATTATTAGCACCAATTTAATTTATAATGCAAGAACTTGCCAAGATATACTGATCAATATCAAATTTCTCCCTACGGAGGATCATATAAACCATAACCTAAAAGACAGGGCATCCGGGACGGATCTAATAAGAGAAACAAGGAAACGTGTTTCCCCTTAAAAATATTTTTACATTTTTCACTATTCTAAATTTTACAAAATTATAGAAGTGTCTCTATAAAATTTGAAATATACATGTGTTTTTCGAATGTGTGCTTGGTGCCCTCAAAAAATAATCCAAGATCAGCCCGTGCGACCATCGACTAATTCATTATCACAATGTTGCTTCTAATCAGGGACGTATTTAATTAGAGGGGGTGCAGCGGAGTACTTGCCCCCACTGAACTTCACAATAGATATAAATTCCTACTATTCTCATTAAATTGTTTATTTGCTCCCATGGTTGAGGTGTTCTATGTTAACCCATTCGTCCCTCTTCTTTTCTTTCCCTCTTTGTTATATTTTGCCCACACTACTTCAAAAGTCTAGCTCTGTCATCCCTGCTTCTAATTATTTATATAGTAATTAAATCCTTAATTCTTTTCATTCTAATCGCTTGAATTCGTTAACTTATTTTTGATCGCTGTGTAATCCGCTGCATTAGTTCTGAGTTGGTCATCTGAAAAATAGACGCGGATTTATCTCTATCTCCCCTTTCCGTAAACGTTTCAACATTTCAGATAGGGCTTATAAATTACTATTCTGAAGTTTGTTCACAGTTGTTCATCTGACAGCAAAATCAGCTCGCTCTTTATTATGAATATGTGGTACATTGGGATCAAGAGAATATGTCGTTAGAAATTATCACTACACAGCTCAACCTTGGCTTAAACGTACACAAACTGGCAACTGGCGTATATATATGTACTATGAAGACGTGATCAACACGGAGCTCAAGAATATTTGTACCTCATGTCCATGATCAGATTTAAGAAATCAAAACTAATTGGTTGATCCTTTGATTCAGAATTTATCAGAAAATTTTTAGTTAAATCGGAATGTAATTGATGATGAATTAATCAGGAGTTAAGAATTTTTAAAACACTGCACGTGACTATACGTATATTATGTGGCTTAATGACCTTTTAGCCTTCGAAGTTTGGGTGGAAGTTCTGATGCGATCTCGATGTTTAAAGTCGTTCGATTCGACCCTTCAAGTTTCTATGTTGTACCTTTTTGCCCTTTTTTTAAATACCGGTATAAATCGGGGGTGCAAACTTGACAATTCATATTGAGGGTAAAGTTTGGACGTACCTTTTAACTCCTAAAGTATGCATCTCGTTCCTTTTAACCCTTAAAGAATACATTAACATACATTAGATGTTCCTTTTAACCCTCGATGTTTAATGCCCGTTTTAACCCTCACGTATGAAATGTCAATTTTGACCACCCCGTTATATACAGTATACGCCATAAGGGCAAAAAAGTGCATTCGAAAAATTTGGAGGTCGAATCGAACGACTTTAAACATCGAGACCGCATCGAAAATTCTACTAAACTTCGAGGGCTAAAAGGTCATTAAGCCATATTATATTTATATATTGAAATCAACAATCATGTCGGTGACCTTAGCTTACACAGGCGAAAGGAGCGAGTTCATGTGTTTGAATTTGCTTGAAACTAGTCAGATTATAACAGATGGATATTGTGGGTTATCGGATACATGGAATGCCTACTTTAAACTTCTCTGTGTCTCCTTAATTCAGTTTCATGAGTAGTGTTGGGTGATAACTTGTATCCGGATTCTGATTTCGATTCTCGCTCGATTTTTAATTTATCGAAGAAACATATATTAGCTTATTACTAAACCGAACTTATATTTATAAACAGATGCATATATTGATGTATATATTGATGGTTTTTATCAGAACACAATTTACCCATGCAGAGACATGTGGACAAGAATTTTACATAAAGAATGGGAATTAATGTAGCTTATGATGACAAAAAGCTGCATATTTACTAAATATTATTTTTCATATAGATAATTTTATCTATAAAATACATGATAAAGATATTTTATAGGTTGTGGCTGTGAATCATTTGTTGGATTTTCTGATATCCTACAACAGATAAGTTGACAATCACAAGAAAAGAATATTTCCTTACAAGGAGAGGGGAATCTTGCAGTACTTGCACGTGAATTTTCATTCCTAAATATATAATTTCTTTTCTTTTGTTACCATTTTTTATTTAATTATTTAAAAAACATGTACGCTACAAACTTACGGAAGATACAAGCAAGTCATCGTCATCGTGTTTAAAATGCACAACTCCCGCATAGAAGCTATGTCAGATCATAGATACTCATCGTACGTAATTAATAATCGAGAATCAAAATTAATCGTTCAATTTGTATTCAGCCCCGCTCATCGTAATTAATAAATCGTGAATTAAAATTAATCGTTCAATTTGCATTCTTAACTTTTTATAAGTGTTTCTTGACTTATTACATAAACAGTATGAATAAGTGCTCATAATTTATAATCCTAGAAGCTGGATTTACAAGTTTTTCAGGTCATTCGGTTGTGACTTGTGAATTTATGTATATACGTACACACAAGCTTTCTCTTTCGGTGCTCATAATTCATCTGAATAATTGAATGCCGAAGTTGGTAGTGCATACATAATTAATTATCTCAATAATTCTGTATGTACGTATCCTGCAATAATAATTCACGGGACCGAATACAAGTGTCATTGCATATATGTTGAAATTATTGCACTATAATAATATTCAAAAAGACATACGTGAACTTCAGAATATATAATGAACTGGAAATATCAGACAGGATAATCAATGATCTATAAGGAATGTTTCGATAGGGGTGTGCATGGTGCGGTTCGGTGCGGTTCCGGACATTAACCGTAACCAAACCGTTAAATGCGGTTCGGTTCGGTTAATTATCATTAACCGTAACCACACCAATTAAAACGGTTTTTCGGTTGCGGTTAACCATTAGTCGGTTGCGGTTTTTTTCGGTTTTTCTATTTTTGTCCATAATCTAAATTTTTCATAAACATGTACAATATGTTCGGTTACTCATGTTTCCATATACGAGGATATAGGAAACATTACATACTTTCATCTAAAAGAACTTAATATACAATAAAAACTAAAACATACATATTTCAACAAGAAATTAGATGATGTTAAGTCAATATATTTATCCAAAATTAACTAATCATAAAATTCAAATAAAAAGTCTTCAAAAAGTACATAAATAAAAAGAATAGAATAGGTTTCATAATAAAATTTGATTAGCAGATTAACAACATTAATATTTCTGCTATATGGCAAACTACAGTAGTCCTAATCTTCGAGTAAGCGCTCAACCAAATATTTGGGTGCCCGTTCACTTATTTAAGTGACTCAACAAGTGAGTGTCTCTAGACAGGAAGCTTCGATATAAAATAAGATGTGAAGTGTAAAAATGATTGAGGTGCTTTATTACTATTATTAATATATATATATATATATATACATATATATATATATTAATATATATACTATTATTAATATATTATACTATTATTAATATATATTAATATATATACTATTATTAATAATATATATATATATATATATATATATATATATATATATATATATTTCGGTGCGGTTTTAGCATAAAACCGAAAATAAAACCGCACCATTAATTTCGGTTTTTTATTTCGGTTATTTTCGGTTTTATTTTCGGTTTGATTTTTCTCGGTGTGGTTTTTCGGTTTTTTCAGGTTTTTTTTTTGCGGTTTCGGTTTTTTCTGCTCACCCCTATGTTTCGATACGAAAATATTTTCAGACCACCCCCGTATTCAAATGCTACAATGTTGTTTTCTTCGTTATTCAGACCGACAGTGAATTTGCTTTTCAAACTAATATATCTTATTTAGAGTTCCATATATTTAGATGACACCTATCAAGTTTAGTACTTTAAATTCACAAGTATTGTACATATTCAGTCACGTTTTCAACTATATTTTAAGAATTTTGGTTGATAAATTCGGTTTTCGGTAATAACCGAAATTTAAATTTCGATTCGGTTACAAAACCGAAATTAATTCGGTTTGGTATTCGGCAGAGGTTTTTGATAAATTTTGATTTCGACTAATCGAAAAAATTCGGTTTCGATTTCGATTAACCGAATGCACAAAATGGCTCAATGTTTTATTCTTTGTGCAAGTTATATACATAAAATGAGCCTTTGCTCACAGCCTTCTAGTTTTCTTATTTTACTTATATAAAACACACACAGAAACCTTCTAGTCTCTACACATGTCTAGTAACCGCATAACACGATTTAATTTGGAGAGACCAATGCATTGGAAATCACTAAGAGCAACTCTAATGCAATGCTATACTTGATTCCATTGCTATATTATAACATCAAAAATATAAAAACTCAACTCCAAAGGAATGCTATATTTGGATGCATCCATGCATAGATGCGTCCTTGGTTCTATATTTGAAACCAAAGATGGATCCATCCATGTTGCCACATAATCCTTGGTTCTATATTTGTTGAGATATTTAATAAAATTTATAAACGTTAGGTAAGAGTTAATGAGTTGGTTAAATTTGAAACTAGTTATAAAACTTAGCATTGGAGTGCAAGTTTTATTTTAGCATCAAAAAACACTTTTTCTGCTATATTTCTAGCATTGGACTTGCTCTAACAATTGTCGTCCTCCATCAAGTATAACCAGTCCGTTAAAGACGGTGGCCCCGTTGTTTATCATGTTTATGTTAAATTCTTCATTGGTTTGTTATATTTCCAAGAGTTAATTACACTTTGTAACCCAGCAAGCACGGCGTATCTCGTTGAATCAGTCTTTTTCGTCACATCGGGGCTACGGGAGTCGAACCCACACAAGAACGGCCATTCACTTGAACTTAAAACGTGGCAATATGCACTCTAAACTTAACATTCTCGTGCAAGTTGTAACCCCTAGTCACTATTCCATCCAAATCTCCCGTTAACTTTAAGTGTTTGAGCGGTAACTGTGTGTATATCAGGATCTAACAGCTAATTTACCCAATGTGACCCCTCAAAAATTATGTATTATATTTCGAAATTAATTCTGAACACACACAACGATGTAAAAAATATGTATCTTAATTTTATTTATTTTAAAATTAAAATATGTATCTAGATTTAGAATCTGAAAATTTATTTATTTTTAAATAAACGATGTAACTTATTTTAAAATTTTAAAATAAGTACATATTTTAAAAATTATATTTTAATTTTTTTTACATCGTTGTGTGTGTTCAGAAATAATTTCAAAATATAATACATAAACTTTGAGGGGTCATATGGGGTAATATAGCTGTTGGAAACTAATATACACACTTTTACCTCTCAAACAGTTAAAGTTAACGGCAGATTTTGACGGAATAGTGACCAAGGGTTACAACTTGCACAGAAATGTTAAGTTTCTGACAAGATTATATTAGTCACAATTATAATAAATAGAATACACTTTAAGATTGTTAGAGAATTTGTATAAATGAACACTAAACTTGTTCATGCGTGTGTATAAATCGATAATAGACAAAGACTGAAGGGACGAAGGATATAAGTATCGAAGTGTAGAATAAAATTGTCTGCTTAAAGAGTATTCGTCTCGTCACGATATATGTGGAATGAAGGCCTCGTGTGATTTAATGAATCACGATGCAGCCATATGACGCTTTTGACGAACTATAACAAATGTCGAAACTATCATCGATGAAGCAATACTTTGTGAACACATTTAAATATTGTTAAAGTTTTATGTATCCATCCCGTAATCATTTTGAGTAATTAAACATGTGTTGGAAAAATTTCACAATAAAAATATTATGATCGAAGTCTCAGTCATGATGAAATATCTCTAAGACTTGCTCAATTTGTGGTCAAAATAATTAGACAACGTGAGACTGGTACCCAGGAAGATATATGATCGAATATCCTTAACAACTATAAAAATCATATATTTTCTCATTCACAAGATTTGGTGAAAATATAGATATATTAAACAAATCAACGTAAGGATCTCGAAAGTTCCACCTAACCATAACATCATAATCTTTTCATTCACAAAATTTAAAAAAAAAATGTAGAAATTTTAACCCAAAATAGTTAGAGCATGGCATTGTATATATATGATGCAGTTCCTGTCATGGATTTTTATTTGTAAGAAAGTAGTTAGCCTTAGGGGACATGGTTCCCTTGTAATCAATTGGGAGTTCTCAATCGCGCGAGAAAAGAAAAATATATCAAAGCCTCGTCATGTTGGTGTTCCTGCTGAAAGTAGTTAGTTTGAAATTATGAATGCTTTGCTAAATCAGAAACAGTGCATCACCGCGTTTTTAAGAGCAAGTCCAATGCTAGATGCTATATATCTATTGCTATTGCTATAATATAGCATCAAAAAGTGTTTTTTGGTGCTAAAATAAAACTTGCACTCCAATGCTAAGTTCTATAACTTGTTTCAAATTTAACCAACTCATTAACTTTTACCTAACTTCTATATAGAACCAACTCTTTAACTTTTACCTAACTCATTAACTCATTAACTAGTTTCCAATTTCTATTTATTGATGATGTGGCAACATGGATGGATCCATCCTTGGTTTCAAATATAGAACCAAGGATGCATCCATGCATGGATGCATCCAAATATAGCACCCCTTTGGAGTTGAGTTTTTTTACTTTTGATGCTATAATATAGCAATAGAACTAAGTATAGCATTGCATTGGAGTTGCTCTAACAAGTTCTCCATCAAGCATGCCTATGGTATTCATGTGGAGTCCTCGATTAATTATTCCTATTAGATTGTCTTTCACGGTTAGGCTTTTTTTCGTGATCACCATGTCTCCCTGGAATTTTCGTAATCAATACTAGTATCCTATCCTTTCAAAATCTCCCCTCTCCATGGGAAAAATTGGTTTACATTGTAAAAAGAACTGTTAAAGTGTTCTTTATACCCATCCTTGACCTACTCGAGCACTATTGAACGCATATGTTTATGCTTCTTCTCATAATCTATAATGCCATCAAAACAACTTTGACTCCAACGCTTCTAGAACCGAATGACATACACAAGTCTGTGAACTCATTATGCACAATTGCACCGAGAGAAAAACTCGGAGAATGGCCAACATGAATAGCATTGCCAATTTGACATTCATTAATCGTTAAGTCATCATTGCGAGTCTTGAAGTAATAAAGATCTGAATTCTTTGCTCTTTTGACACCCAGGAGTACTGTTAGCTAGTCCAAAAGAGCTAAAAGACAATGAGGGAGGCTACATCATATGGCTATGGACATGTCAAACATTACCTCAAAGTGACATGATTTTCATTCTCCATCTCATATATATAAGTCAATCAGTCCAGTATTATTGCTTTGAACAGAAAGTTTGAACCACTTCTGGGTATAGACTGTAGGTACTCATTGAGCGAATGTTTTTAAGTATTTAGCATTTGTCAAGACTATAAGGGTGTTTGGCCAGGCTTAAAAGCCCGGCTTCTAGGTTTATAGAAGCACTTATCCGTACGGTATGTATAAAAAAATCAAGAATTACTTATAAGAAGTTGAGAATATTAGTTTTTGTTTCATGACTTGTACTTCTTTCCCAAACACTTTAACCACTTATAAGTTATAACTTGCTTCTAACTTCTACTTCATTTCTTTACTTTAAACAAGAAGCAATTATTTTAAGTGCACCCAAACGGCCTCTATAATTTTAGGTTTAGGCGTTTTCTGTAAGCAAAGGAAAAGTAGAAAGAATAAAGGCAGTACTAGCTAGACCTATAGTATGCATTCGGATCACTCGACATGCAGGGGAGCTCTCTTGTCTACTTGTAACAAGTCATTATATGAATGATCCAACATGTATATAATGACACGTGATTTAGTGCTACTCTCTTCATCCCATATTTTTTGTGTAAATTTACGAATCTATTTTAAGAAAAGAAATTGATTTGTAAAATCATAAATAAAACAATTCTCAATCATAACAATATAAATGCATATTAAATAGTGAGAAAGCTAGAGAATTCTTTAGTAGCAGAAATATTTAAATCATTTAGTTTTCCGAAAGAAAATTATTGATCTGCTAAGAAAGATAGCTAAGATTTATCTATATAGGCATCCTCTATATGCTGGAGTCAAGTAATCAGGTCCAGTGTTCTCCCTATACATTTGAGGTGTACATGATACTGGAATCAAACAAAGACCTCGGCTGCTAAGATCCAACTTTACATCATCTCCTCTATCTTTTCTATCTAGCCCTCCCCATGGGTCCTGAAATTTATATTTGGACATTTACATTTTACTCCAATAATCAAAAGACATGATAATTGAGTATCTAGAAAATCAGGTTTGTTTGCTCAGTAGTTACCTTGATGTTGTTTGTTGTCTTCATGTAGGGATTGCTTAATAACTGTCAAATTACGAAATTCATAATCAATATCTAGACTATACGTACACTGCAACAGGCTCGCTTTTAAAATTTTATGCAAGTCTATAGACTATTTAGCACACTTAATTTTACCTGTACTTGCTCTTGCAGGAACTTTATGTAGCCAATTGCTTCCCATAACACAGATGCAGTATCTGTCTGTAATATTCAAATCAAGCAGTAAATTTAATAATAGAATTCTGATGCATAGAAGTCCTGTTGTACTACTTCATTAACAAGCAGTAAACCATATAAGTGATCACTGATCAGTACATTCCGGTTAATCTGTGAAGGGTACCCAAACAAAGCTTTGTAGTGTCATACCTTTCCGAAGGGTGATACAATTTGCTGGAGAGCTGTGATTTTATCTCCAAGTTTAGCCTTGGGAACTTGAACCTGAAACCCGAAAAACTACTTGTTAACAATATTACTAATCAATTAAGATCGATCAGGAAGCCCAATTTTATTTTTTTAGGTGATCAGTAATGTAAAGTTCATTTGTTTACAGTAGATGATTATATACCTTTATAGATGAAGCTGTAGAATTGTCGTGCTTCAGCTTCTTAGAAATAGCATCCAACTTCCCCTCAGATCTTTTCTTTTTCCCTTCATTCGCAAGCATGTGTCCCTTTCTGTTGGTTCTTGCCAGTGTATTATTGCTTGTAGGCTGAAATCATGGTTCATAAGAATAATAGTAAGACGGTAAGTAGGCATACACAGGTGTGATTTCCCACACTAATAATTATGTATCTGATTAAGATCAGATTCAATTTTGTTCCTAAATAATAAAGAGTTACTGCAATAGTTGCTTAAGCAGTGCATTAGTCTAAATTACAACAGTCGACGACTAGAAAGAAAAGGGTACCAAACTTACTGTATAGGAAGGTTGCTGTGTCTGCTTCTTGCAATCGGACAGATTTAAAGTCTTTAACAAAGGTTTAGATGGATTAATAATATTAGTTGGTGGTAATTTATTGCCAAAGCCACTACTAAAAGCCATAACATCTTCCAAATTTCTTCCGTTATTGCATGAAACATCGTGTACTCCATAGTAAAGCTTGCTGTTATCTCCCCCCATTGAATTGTTGATTCCGGTTTGATATCCCATCCTAGTACCATTATCATAAGCTCTCGGAAATAAATTATTCACATTTACCTGATCAGTATGATTATCTCTTTGATCATTAAGCTCTACTTTTAGGTCATGATCATCGCCATGAGACGGATATGAACTGAGATCTCTGTTAACATTTTGCTTCATATAACATACGTCACCAGACCCTGAATAATGATCCAAGTTAGGACGACTTAAAGAGATGTTGCATGATCGCGGATCAAACTGAGCCTGACCGTTTATTTCTGGATCCGGGGGAGCTATGGACCAGTTGCTAACTAAATTTGACAGCTTGGTTAGCCTTTCGGCTTCAAACATGTTGTCACTGAACGATCCATTGAAGTTCTTCTGATCAAAATTGTTGAAAGGAGTAGAGCCATCCCAACCATTGTCCATCTTCTTCAAGTAATCACATGGTTCAAACATTAAACCAGTTGACAAGTTCTTTGAAGAAAAAGCATTAATCAAATTGTTGCTAGTATCTTGATTGTTGTGCAACTCTCCATTGTTTCCTACATTTCTGCAAGTTAAATTAAAATTAGGTCATCAAATTTTTTCTAATATAGCTGTTAGAATACATAATCCTAATAAGCTCTCTTTCTAACATCTTGAGATCTTAAGAGAATTGGAGAGATTCACGAGTTCGACTCTCTGTCACCCTAACACCTTGACGTTTAGAAAAAACGGTAACTTAACAAAAGCTAGCCGGACATGCACGTATACACTACTTTTATGTTTTTTACTATCGCTATGTGCTTTATCTTGTTTTATTATGTCTTATATTCTCGTTGTGTGCCCTAGCTATATCTAGCTAGGTTATCAAGTGCAGAAAACTTGGTACATGTATCTAGGTAGGTAGATATATAAACGAACCTACTTATAAAATCATGAATTATATTGTGTTTATGGATTCCGATCCTCCAATACATATGCTTAAAGAAGTTATTCCTTTCATATATTTCGAAGTTTATTCCGAATTAAATTATCACACGAACAAGCGAATATCCTTAAATGAACAATTTTGCTTAGTTAAACTACAAAAGATGTTACTTACAGAAAGACATGATTCCACAGGGGATTATCAGGAGTCTCTCCCATCAGCTCGTTGTTGGCCACACTTTCGACCAGCCTCCGCGACGACTCGACAGTGAGCCCAGAGTGATTCGAAGCATTCGTAAACGAAGTAGACATGGAAACATCTTCCTCCCCCGAAGACCTCGAGTTGTTAGAATTAGGGTTTTGCGAATTATTACCACCACTCCATGGATTAATATTCCCCGTGTTACCACTCCACGAACCAAGCGAACCCGCATGCAGATGATTATCAGCCGGCCACCAGTTAGGTATCGACGGAGATGTCGCAACAGAGCTCTCATTGCACTCCTCAGCCATGGCAGCTCTAATGCTTGAAATAGTGTTGAAAGGAATCATATTGAGTTTTTTCTCTTTTAACATTAGCGGTAGTGCTTAATATATATAAAGGAGGATACGGGGCGAGTGACGTACGTAGAATTGTGTTATGGGGGTCAATTATACTGCTATACGGCAGACAATTAAATATGCAACCTGAATTTTCCACTAAGTTCGTGCGCAATTATTTTATTTTATAGGACCTAGCCACCAATAAGTCTTTGATTACATTGGCTAAAGTTTCTTTGTTTTTTCTCCTCTTCCTTTAAGCCCACTGTTTATTGTTAATACATGTATTATGTGTGCGGATAAGAGCTTTATTTTATTTTATTTTATTTAAATACATATATAGAGTTGGTGTTAGAAGAGCTCTGTACTCTCTTTTTTGGTATTTTTAAGAGTATGCTTAGGAGTTAAGTGAGTTTTAGTTTTCTCCAGGTAGTTACTAATTACGTAGTACATACCTAATTCGTATGTTAATTAAACATTATGTTACCACCGCATATGGTCGTCACACACACGCCAACCAGAGTTAAAAGTAAAAATTGCTGAATAAATGGGCCTTCAGTAAATAGTAAGGAGTGTACAGCGGTAGAATTTTTGCATTTGTAAATAGTAAGGAGTGATTTCGTTAAAAGTTCCTCTTGCAAGGGTCGGGAAGTACACAAAGATGTGAATTTGGAGGATATATGTTTGCTTACTGCCCTATTTGAAAATTAGAAGTTTGGGTCCAAATTAGAGGTTTGGAGTGATTTAGAGGTTTAACCATTTCAATCTGCGATGCTGATGTTTGATAGTTAGCGGATTGAAATAAAAGTTTTGCCTCAAAAAACTAAGTTTTAAAAAGCTATGTAGAAAAGTTTTTTGGGTTAAAAGTTTTGATATGTGTCACAAAAAACTAATCAAACAGTTTGACAATAAACCGCTAATCCAATCCGCTTATATTTCAATCAGTTAGTCAAAATATCTAATTCAATCCGCTAACAGCTAACCGTTAATTCATCTCTTCTGAATTATCTCTCCAAAATTAGTAGTTATTTTGCATTTTTCACATATTTTAAGATAAACAAATATAGCTCTTTTATTTATTTTTAAAATATTAATTTTGATAAAAAAAAATATAAATAATAATATTTCTAAGAAATAAAGAACAATGATCTATAATTATATATTTTGAAATACGTGTAAACTATGTAATTGCTAATTTGAGATGAACAATGTATTTCATTTCTATTGTTTTTCAGGTTGGCGAAATTTCATATAAAAAACAAATACCTAGACTCCGAATTTGAAGTCCATTTCTAGGGGGTGGGGGATGATGCATAACTTTTGGAGTACAAAAATCGATGAAGATCGAAAAATAATTTAATAAGAGAATTAGGAAGGTTTGCACTTTACTTGGCCAGCATAAGATTAGCAAGGAGAATACTCTATCCATATATAAAAATAATGTGTAGCTCACTTTGTAATGAGTACTACATGTTACACTGCTCGTATAAACATTGGCTACTGTTTGCAGTGATTACAACAATGATCACAAGTAGGAAAGTGTATGCATCAATGTCAACACCTAAAATTTCATTTTTCTCACATAAATTTTCTGTCGTTTTGCCAACATTTTGTTGCATTTCAAATAGTCAAATTAAAGTCTAGCTAGCTAATTTTCTGCTGCATGTGTTTAGTTAAGCAGCTAATCTTAATTATCTCAAGTAGAGTTGTGTAATTAAATTAAGTTACGGCTGAGTTAGCTTGAATGTGAACGGAGGAGGAGTAAAGAAATAGTGTTGCTGTTGTTGTTGAAGTGGTGAGAATATTATAATATTAATTCAGTAAAACAAATGATGATGTTATTTATGTGCCCCCTAATGATTCCCGTTTGAAACTAGTTAGCACTCGTGCATGCTTCTCTCTTATTCAAACATTTTCTCATCTTTAATTTATTTGCTCACTTGCACTCACTCTTAGTGCTTGACGGCCCCTTGTTGACCCCAACTCTTAAGTTAACTAGATTCACACAAAAAAGTCAGAAAAGAACTTGACAGTAGTACAGTAGAAAGAAGACATGATTTCTTAGTTCAGTAATCGCACTTTATTAGCATAATTACACAATTAGCAAAAATTCCATTTCCTCATCATTGTTAAGTAATTACTCTCTCCTCCCATTTAACTGTACGTTTGTTTCTCATTGCTCGACATGCATTTCAATACTTTAATATATAAAATATACTCCCTCCGTCTCTTAATACTTTTCCTGTTAATCATGTGCGCGTTTGCCAACACACATTTCTTATCTTTAATATTTTTAATTTCGTATTAGTATGAAATATAAAAATTTCACTGTATTAAAGTACTCATAAATACGAATCAAACAAGATCATTCATGACTATATTTTATCTTATAAATTATGTATAAATTAGTAGTCAATTGCTTACAATAAACAGTGCAAAAAGTCAAAACAGGAAATGTTTTTTGGTACAGAGGGAGTAGATGTGTAACTTATTTTTAAGATTTTTTTTTCCTGAATAAAAATTTAACATCCAAACTTTTATTCAGGAAAAAAAAATCTTAAAAATAAATTACACAACTATACTTTAGAGGGGTATTAAAGTGTGTGTCGAGTCCTCGTCCCCCGGTTTCTTCTGAAATCTGAAGATGCTAGGTGGAGTACCTATTAGAATTATATTATATAATATTATTGTCCTTCACTTGAAAAATTATTTTTGGATCGAGAGTGGATCATAAACATCGATATCCAATAAATAAACTTGTCTTTGATGTACAAAATAAATTAGAGAATATTGGGAGTTGTAGTAAGCTCGATTCCTGAGTATCTTGCGAGCCTGAATCTGATAACATATTAAATAACAAGTTCTCTTGAAATCCGAAAATGTTAGGAAGAGAATTCACAATTAACCGTTATCATGTTTTATAGTATATGTCGTATATGCGTATAGGCGCGTGCACGTAGATTTACATGTTTCGACGTGAGACTGATGGAAAATCCGTATCGATTTTGTTTATTTGTGTTTGTTGGTACAATTACATGATGTTCCTGGCATGGTACAAGGAAGGGTGCTTTCACTGACCAAACATACTACCTTAACGTATAAGGTGGTAAGTTGACAAAGCAACATGTCACTATACGACCCAGGGTCTTTGTACTAACTAGCTTTTACAAAAGGTCACAGAAGTCACTAAGCATTAGTTTACAATCCTAATTATTTTATGACTTGATTTTATCAGTTAAAATTCCCTAAGCCTTTCTGAGAAATAGTAGTACAGCAGGAGTGAGCAATTTCAAGTTGGCAAGTGCTGTTCTTTTATTTGTTTGAAGTCTCTACATCACCTCTTTTGCAGTTCCACTAAGTTCTGCTACACTCTTTTTTCTTGTCCTACTTATTCTACTTCCATGCCGATTGTCTCAACAGCTAGGATTTAAGTAATTGCCTCATTCAAGGTTAGATCGATTACGAAAGTAGCATATAGCTTGAATATAAGCAGTCAGATAATAGATTTTCTGAAAGATGTCCTAAAATAATTAAATCTGTACAAATTCAGCTTAAAATTGATCATATTTAACATGTTATCGTGGAATAAAGCTCGCTCAGAAACTCGACAATCTAGAAGTGTGCGAAAATAAATTTATAATGCAGCTTTTGAGGACCACGAGATAACCTAATAATAAAGTGTTATGTCTGTCGATCTCAAGTCTTCTTGTGGATTCTTCCTTGCTCAAAGATTATCTCAAAACGAATTTTTTTGTATAAGTTTATAAGCTTTAATACTAATTATAAGATTTTTAAAAATAATGGAACAGGGCTTTTCCGACCTCGGAAGGATCAGCCTCGCAGGGCTCCCATAGGTCAGCCGAAAATTTCGAGTACTTAAGATTTCTGGATACATTGTAAAGCTATAAGAAGAAAGTGCTACCTTTCTTCTAGCATAGAATAAGACTGTTATTTTTCATTATCTTCTCTAATCAGTCTTTCTATCTCACAGTATATAAACATTCACCACGTATATGAAAAGCAGCTTCTTTTGTTACTTCACGTTAATATAAGTTAGGTTTGTTCAAGTAAAATCCTGGCCATAAGTAAAATTCTGACGAGCTAAATTATGATATAAGTGCATATTTTAGGGTCGTGAAAGTTAGGTGAATTAGACACACATCATCACCGTGCCTATATAATCCATCCCTACGCGATCGATTAAACAAATCTTCATTTTCGATCGCAGTGGCATCCATATTGTCGTATTTTAGACATGCTTTTCACCTTTCTTTTCGAGACAGCCACTGTTTGACACGCGTCAAAGTGTCATATTTATATCATCACGATTGGATGAGACAAGGTGAGATCGTTCAATGGGACGAGACTTTTCAATTAAATTCATTTTATTTTACATTGGAAAATTCAAGTGAAATGATGACTAGCATTGCATAAAATTGTTGGATATATATTTTTAATTAAGGCGTGTTTGCTTGTGTATTAATGAGCAGCTGCAACCTAGCAGGAAGTAGAACGGTGTCTTAGTTCAAGTTTTAAATATAATATTAAAAAAAATATTATAGTGATTAATTTTGGATATATTTAATTAATTTTAACTCTAACAATGTGTCTTATCCTTAATATATGTTTAATATTTTATTATTAAAAATTCTCTTACATCATTAAAACACACAATAAAGTAGGGAGAAAGAGAGTGTGCAGAGAGAAAGTGAGTGTGTTTAAGAATTTATAATAAAATATAAGATAGGACAAGGAGAGAAGTGTCTTAAAAATAAGGCTCGAAGAAGTTGTCTCAGACAGGTGATATAAGGCATCACTTAGACATCGTTGGATTAATATTTTCCATCAAATGAGATGACCTAAATTATAACTTAAGACGTGCCATAAAACGTCTCTTGGACATTAGACATCGTTGGACCTACTCTAAGCAACCTAGAGCCCATTTAGCCTCTTGGACTTACTCTAAGCAATCTAGAGCCATTTAGTTGAGTTTATGATTTATAACTTATAACTTTATGACTTATGTACCTAACATGATTTATGTGATAAGTTAGGAGTTAAAATGTCAGTTTTCATAATTTTGACTTATTAATAAATTATGAGTTAGGAGTTACTAAAAATATAATAATAAAATAAAAATGATTTATAAGTAACATATGTCTTATGAGTAATTTTAATTAAAAAATTAATTCAACGAAAAATGTATCTTAAAATAACTTCTGTTTTTAAGTCAATTTCTGATTTATTTCTAATTTTAAGTCGATTTTTACTTTATTGTATGAAAAGACCTTTTTTTTCGTGTAAATCAAAAATGAATAAAACCAATCACAAATCTTGTACATTATATATAACACATCTTGACTTGTGTTGAATTTGAAATGGATTAATTTGTTAATCAAGTTTAGCAAGAATTTTACGAGAAAGTAATAGCGGTCTCAAGTCTCAACACTCTAGTTTTAACTAGGCCTGTTCACAAACAGAGCTGTTCGCGAACAAGCTCGTGTTCGGCGCGTTAAGAACTCGCTCGGCTCGGCTCGTTAATAAAATCGAGCTCGAACTCTAAAATCTGTACGTTAAGCAAAACGAGCTCGAGCCGAGCTTCAGTATGTTCGGCTCGAGCTCGGCTCGTGTTCGGCTCGAGCTCGTTCGGCTCGAACTCGCTCGTTAAAAGCTCGAAAATTATGAATTTTGTGTGCCCAGAATATTTTTATAATACTTGTATATAGCTTTCTAACGTTTAAAGATAAAAATTACATAATAAGAATTTGCTAATCATAATTTACATCACTTAGTCTAGACAAAAATATACTATCTTAAGTCATTCTAGATTGCATCTCAAAAATCAGCAACCAAAAGTCCAAAATAGAATGCAACTGCTTTACATTTCTAGCTCGAAACTTGATAGACCTGCAAAATAAACGACAAGATCTTAAAAAAGAACTTTGCTGACAAGCAACTATTGCAGTTAATAAAAAAAATATTGAAGAAATGAGTATCTTCCTCAAGATCAGTGGTTAAATAATTAAATCTAATCAGGCGTGGTTTATCAGCAATGGCTTAAGTTTATCAGCAAGGCTGTGATGGCTTCTAAAGCTTCATAAAAATACAAAAGCTGTGAGAATTAAGCTGACCTTCATATATAACATATGCAGCATCTCACATAATATCGATTATGCAGTAGTTGAGATAAACAATATTTAATTGATTTTGCAGATTATCAGTCTCAGTGCTTCTGCCAACAAGCTTGATATAAGTATAATATGACTGGCTGTCTAGTTTCAACTATATTCTCACAAGCTGATCAATTACAAGATTATTACTCCATTATGCTGATGTATGGTACTGTGATTTGAAATAACAGATTGAAAATTTGGAGTTGCTTTTGTTGCAAGCTCCAACACATCATATAAGAGGTAGTGAAAGCAAGGCTCTAAGCCAAATGCTGAGCCAGAAGATCAAGACTACAAATGACCTCAAAGTATCGACATATAATCGACATATAATCGACAAAGAAGAGTTAAAGAGTTAAAGGACATTGCTACATACCTCAAAATAAGTACCCTGTTATCGTCGTTTAATCCAAATGTATCACAATCTCCTTGTCCTCCTCCTGTAAACATTTTAAAAGATCAAATTAAAGCATGCAAGACTAAAGAAATATTTAATTATTAAGTGTATACTACCAAGGGTATCCGTTTACCTGTTTAGCTTTTTTCAATCCATACAATTCACGAACCCAGTCTGCTCCACACAGCAGCACCTCAACAGTTTCGGGTTTCAAACAAGAGCGATGCGGTTCTATCACTCTACTACCTGCACTAAATGTTGACTCTGACGCAACTGTGCTAATAGGAATACTCAGTATATCAGCTGCCATTTTGGACAGAATTGAAAACTTTGATGAGTTTCCTTTCCACCAAGCAAGAACATCAAACTTTGAAGTTGGAGCTACAATTTTCTCACTCAGGTAATCCTCTAGTTCAGACTTTGTAGGCTCCAGAATGCCGCCACTTTCCCGAATGAAACTCTCGTAATCATTAATGCCCTGGGGTATTTCACTATGTTCAGCCATGAAATTTGCATCAGAAGAAGATATTTCAGATTCATTCTTTTCTTTGCTAGCATCCTTTTCTTCCCTGCAATATTCTAAATACAAATCAGTCAAGGCATTTCCTAAGTATGACAAATTTGTTTCTGAATCACTTGCAATTGGATATAGGTTAGGAAAACAAAAGGCTGGAAGTTTCATTTTAAACCGCGGATCCATGACAGCGCCAATTGCCATTACCAAGTTAGTTTCCCCCCAATATTTTTCAAACTTCAATTCCATTTTTCGTGCCATCTCTCGAATATGCAGATTAGGATCGATGGCTTTTTTGTCAATTATTTTCTTGACTCTTCTTATTTCTGATAAAAATAAATTTGATGTTGAATACCCCGTTCCAGAGACAACCTTAGTGACATCAGAAAATACCTTAAGAAAGGAACACACTCCTGCAACTTTTTCCCAGTCCTCCTCACTTGGTACATACTCTTTAAAGCCCTGATCAGATGTGCTATATATAAGGAAAAACATTTTTTAACTCAATAGCACATGCCAACATGTTATATGTCGAATTCCAGCGAGTTGAAACATCCAAAATCAGTTTCTTACATTTCAATCCTAATGACTTTGAAATTTCAGCAAACTTAATTCTACAACCCTCCGAGGCTGCTATATACTTAACCACATCCCTGACTTTATCCACTATTTCTTCAGTTGGGTCTAACCCATCCTGCACACATAAGTTCAATATGTGTGCACAACAACGAGCGTGAAACATTTTTCTCTCAATAGGCAATGACCTTCTAACGCTAAAGGTTTGTTTTAAATATCTTAAAGCAACGTCATTTGTAGCAGCATTATCTACAGTTAACGTCCCAATTTTATCAATAATTCCCCATTCATCCAAACATTTGAACAAAGCTTCTGAAATTATAAATCCGCTATGTGGGGGAGGGACATTACAAAAGTTAAGGACTCTCATGTTTAGCTTCCAATCAGCATCAATCCAGTGACCCGTGACAACCATATAACCAATTTTCTGATGTGAGGAAGTCCACATATCAGTTGTAATATTAATCTTTCTAACTAAGTTAAACAATTTTCTTAATTTAGTTTTCTCAATTTCGTAAGTACTGAAACAATCTTTTCTAACAGCGTGCCTACTAATTTTCTCCCAATAAGGGGTAGTCGTTCTTATAACCTTGTCAAACATAAAGCTCTCAACATGTCTAAAAGGCAGTTCATTTACTAAAATATAATGAGAAATGACTTTTCTCATTTCAGCATGATCATATTTGAAAGTACCAAGTGTTACCTCCGTCGATTTCGTATCACTCGGTTGAAACTGAAGTAGAGCTTGACTTGTTTGTCCATATGACTTCAGACATTTATCGACATGTCTGTTTAATGTGGTTGTGCACCCTGTAGCATCACATTTCATCTTTTGCTTGCAAAATCTACAAATAGCACTCTTCTGTTGGTTTTCTTCGACCAGGTCCATATATGCCCAGCAGTGAGCTTTCTTCTTCCTCGATTTCTTTTGGTAAGGCTGTGACTGTTGAGTTTCAAGGCTGCCACTTTTTCTTTTTCTCGAGATTTTCTCTTGTTCAGGCACTTGAACTTGTTGTTGTTCTGATATGTCGTTATTATCACCAATTTCACCGACATCTTCAGATTCTGATTCATCACCAAGACTTCTTAATTGTTCAAATTCTGCATTTTCTGGAATAACTTCAAAGTGATTCTTTTTTTGCTTGGAAGGCGCCATTACAGTTCCGCAACACCATAGAACAAGATTAGGATATGATCAACCATTAAGTTGGTGAAAGTACAGAATTCATGGAAATAGATGATACTGAATAACTGCTAAGAAATAGATATTATATGGCTACTGGTTCTGATTTTAACTGGCAAAAGACAAGCACTAAAAACATGATTATATGAATTTCATTAATTGTAGTCAGTCATTATTTCTATTAAAATTATCGACCAGTGATCAATGTAAGCAAGTAATAATGAAGAATGATGTAAAAGTCTAATCAATAAAAAATACATGAAAACTTAATCTTAATATACAGGCCTGTAATCGAACTCTTTTTAATATAAGTAAACTATGTGTTTGATTAGAATCTGATAGTTAAAACATATAGTATATTACTTACTATGAGACAAGTTTATATACTATTACACATTACACACTAGAGTTTTTGAATTGGTAGAAAAATATTTCAATTATTTACTCATAGTATGTTGAAGGAATAATATTAAAAACAATCAATGTAACTTTCTAGGCGACAAATTGTGCATCCCCAGTCATAATTCCACCAGTCAAAAGTAGATACCACATGAGCTATTCAACATTTATGGATATTAGTGATTTATTAGAATTTTTTTTTTGCACTCATTCAGAAGCTACTTATAGGAAGCAATGCATTTGTCTAGTTGAATATACTCTCAGGAAACAAACACTTTAACTAACTAAAGATTCCTCAGACTGATATGTTCACTCATTCTTAGCTGCTTGCGTATTATTATCTGTAATCTCCTTTCACTATGTGATAAGATATTATATTTTATTCCAAATTTCTTTCCTGAATTTTCCTGTCTAATGTCGTTATTTGATTTATAGATTCCCATGAATTCTAACATTTATGCTAGAATAAATAATCTGCTATAAAGAGTTGTAAACTACTTTAATTCCTTTTGTTTGAAAAGTATATTACTATCTGTTCTAATCCTATATCCACATCTGTTTTCTAACTAATAACTTTCTCTAGGGAACACTGGATTTAAAACTCGAAGAGTTTAGAACTAATATCATTTATCATTATGACTGCATTGGGAGTGAGAACTCCTCCTGTTATACACTCAGTCAACTTATCGAGACTGAGTGTAAATATCAGCTCAGATACATTGTGCTTGTTATAGGCTTGTAGCTGGCTGTTACTTCTCTAATTCATCTATTACTATTCCAAATGTGTAGATTAAATTTTAATATAAGTTCTTGCCATCACATCCTAATTAAATCATAAAGATACAATATAAGTACATAACACTCATCAGTCATCATCAGCATTTCAACTTCAACAAAAAAAACCAAACTGAGTCCGCAAACATCAACAACAGAAGGTGAGTCTTTTAATCACAGCCAAGGTCAAATAGACCAAAACCCACAAATAAGAAACTCAATTTATAAAACTACTTAATAATTCAAATAAGAACACAAATTACAAAGTAAATGACAAAGCTTTAGTAGTTTGTAAACCTAATTGATCAACAAGTAACAGCACATAGATGATAGAAATGGAACAATAAAGAAAGCCGAGAACTTACATTTACTTCACGA
Source organism: Daucus carota subsp. sativus (assembly GCF_001625215.2). Lineage (NCBI taxonomy): Eukaryota > Viridiplantae > Streptophyta > Magnoliopsida > Apiales > Apiaceae > Daucus > Daucus carota. The sequence goes on from NC_030389.2 coordinate 34,790,180, forward strand.
GAGATTAGCATACACGAGATTTAGCCGTTTAGGAGATTGTTTTGAATCTAAGATTCGTTTTTGGGGATTTAGAAATGAGGCATTAAAAGATTTAGGGATTGAATGAACGACTGAGGCTCTGAGTACACTATACGCTTTAGGTTTTTAATTATTGGGCTGGGCTTTTTTTTGGGTTGGGCTAACATTTTAACGAGCTCATAACGAGCTATTCGGTAAACAACAAACTCGACTCGGCTCGATATGTTCGCGAACAAGTTCGTGTTCGGCTCGTTAGTTAACGAGCTCGAGCTCGAACACGTTTTTTTGTTCGGTAAGAAAGCTCGGCTCGGCTCGGTTCGTCAGAAAAAAAATAAAAACTCAGCTCGTTTACGTCAAAACTCGGTTCGGCTCGGTTCGTGAACCGCTCTACTTTTAACATGTTAGATTCCGCTATAAAGTTACCGTGTTGCTTAATGAAAGACCTAAAAAGTTGCAGACCGATATTCTTTCACGATCGTTCCATGCATGTTGGACAAGAGTAACATAGAAAAACCAGGTTCTGTAATTTATTTTTCAGAAATATAAAAATACTGACCCGTATTACAAACATGTAAATATTATAAAATAATAATATCTAAATCGGTAAAGGAAAGGGGGAAATAATTGATATCAAAGTTCATGCATAATTTTAAATAACGGTTTGTCTAGTGTGTGCCTATGGGCACATGCGCGCGGAATTTTATATTTTTGGTTTTTTGGAAGATTTTGATTCGTGTGGTGGTTGCAGGGGGTCCATCATTATTAAGATATGAGAGTCAATCAAAATCTTTTAAACGTATAAAATTCCGCACTTAACATGTGTTAATGAATCCACACCAGAAAAACCGTTAAATAAGTAACTTTTTAGAGAAATAGTCGACTTCGATGGACCATGCAAATAATTTTAATGCCATTTGCAGGTTGATGGGTGTCATTATTTTCAAAAGAAAAGGCCCCGGTCCACAAGTGAAAGACTAGTTTTATATTTGGGCCTCTCAGCGTCTCACTCTAATATCCTTGTTACCTTGTGCACATTCCTAAGTTTCGAAAACTTATTGTGTGCAAAAAGTACTACTCCCTCCGTCCCAAAAAACGTTTCCCGTTTGTAATGTCGGCACTGTTCATAACATGAGACAAATTACTAATTTACGTCTAATCTATAAGATAAAATATAGTCATGAGTGATCTTGTTGGATTCATATTTATGTGTACTTTAATACGGTGAAGGTTTTATATTTAATACAAATATAAAATTAAAGATATTAATGATCAAAACTGTGTATTGGCAAACGTGATAAGTACAAATGGGAAAAGTATTTAGGGACGGAGGGAGTACTATTAATCTCAACTATACCACGTATACTCGTATTTTTGATTGACCAGTTTGGAGAATCCTGAAAATTTTGTTGAGCATTTTCATACCTAAGTGAAAATTTATATCATCAACTATTATATTTCTTCAAAAAAAAATCAACTATTATATTAAAAAATATATTTTATCTAAATAAATTTAAATAATATGTTGTTTTAAAAATAATATAATATCATAAATTTAATATATAATCAACTATTATAACCGCAATCACACCACCGTACATTGCCGATATTATTAGGTATGCTCTCAGGAAGATACTAGCTTTATAAAAAATTAAATGAGAAGCCGCGCGTTACGGCGGCCGATAAAAATTATATAAATGATTTAATATTAATATTTATAGAATGTAATAATTTTGTGGCTGTTTATAAAAAATATATTAATAATTAAAATTAATATTTGTAGGATAAAATAAATTTTATATTATAAAAATCTTGATATAATACCAATACTAATATATTAAATTGCAAAATTGGACTATAATTCATGTTGAAAAAATGAACATAAATTTCTACACGTAATTAACAATTTAAAGCACGACGAATCTTAATTTTATTTGTGTTTTTTTTTTTTGGAAAAGTAATGATCATGTTCTTAAATTGTCATCTTCCTCCAACTTTTTTGGATTGATTGTGGACAAAAACATCTAACTTAAATCCGTGAGATAGCGGTCTATAACTACCTTTGCTTGTAACAATCTTTATTTTTTAATATTGTATGAACAATCTTCACTTAAAAGTTGCTTCAACGGAGCAAACAGATAATGCATGAATCATTTTTTCCTGTGCACAAAGTAAATTATATAAAAATTAAGAGTAAATTGCAAAGTGATGGCTGAACTTTACACCCTTTTGCATTCTGGTGGCCGAAATTTCAAATTTGCAATATGATGACCAAATATTGTTTTAACTCTTTGAAAAGGTGGCTAGGAGCCACCTTTTTAAGAAAAAAATCTCGTTTTTTTCCTAAAAAAAATGGCCCGTAGCCACCTTTTTGAAATATAAAAGTAATGTTTGGCCACTATATCGCAAATTTAAAATTTTGGCCACCAAAATGTAAAAGTGGATAAAGTTAACTCTGTAATTTACTCAAAAATTAACAACAACAAACATGTCCGATGAATAAAACAAATATTATAAAAGAATAACCAACAAATATACATCACCAATAATTAATTTATTGATATCATTCATCAATATCATGTCAAGACTATATTCTACTCCCGTGTTTGGATTTGTCGACTCTACATAACAGTGTATAACTACCTTTGCCTGTAACAACCTTTATTTTCTTTTAATACCGTATAAACAACCTTCACTTATCGTTGCTGAAAAACGGCACCACCGAGTTAGAAATCGAGCAAGAGAACTATCACCAGAGAAAGGTAGGGTTGTGGTATTGAGAGAGAGAGTAGGGTGTGTTTAGATGATCCAAAACCCTACAACCTATAGGGGTATTTATCGGTGTAGAGAGACTTGTGTGCTACTTTTTCCCATAATTAAATAATTTGAAACAAAATCAGATTAAAACTTTCAAGCTGCTATATTCCATAAATAATCTGAAACAAAATCAGATTCTGAAACTTGCTTCTAATATATCCGAAACTAAAAAAAGTAATTCTTTTTGATATTTTTTATTCGAAAATTCAACATATAAGGGTATTTATAGGTGCAGAGAGACTTGTGTGCTACTCTTTCTCATAATTAAATAATATGAAACAAAATCAGATTAAAACTTTCAAGCTGCTATATTCCATAAATAATCTGAAACAAAATGATTCTGAAACTTGCTTCTAATATATCTGAAACTAAAAAAGGTAGTTCTAATTTTTTATATTTTACATCCGAAAATTCCTGAAAATTAGAAAATTAGAAAATTAGAAAAATAGAAAGGAACGATGTGAGAGGCGCCACCTACACGCCACTCGCTTCTCCTTTATATAAAAACAAAATCAGATTAAAACTTTAAAGCTACTATATTCCATAAATAATCTGAAACAAAATCAGATTTTGAAACTTGCTTCTAATATATCCGAAACTAAAAAAAGTAGTTCTAATTTTTGATAGTTTTCATCCAAAAATTCCAAAAAATTAGAAAAATAGAACGGAGCGATGTGAGAGACGCCACATACACGCCCCTCGCTTATAAAGTACTAGTTGAGAAGCCGCGCGTTGCGGCGGCTTATAAAAATTACATTAATGATGCAGAATTAATATCTGTAAAATAAAATAAATTCTATATTATAAACGTCTCGATGCAATATCAATATTAATATTTAAAATAGGACTATAATTCGTGAGTGAGAAATTGAAAATAAATTTCTACATGTTATTAACGGTTTAAAACACGGCGAATCTTAATTTTAGCTGTACTTTTTTTAAAAAAATAATCATGTTCTTCACTAACATTGTCATTAATTTTTCCAAACAATATTTCTCAGACATATACACCCCCTGTATGTAAAGAATATACAGTTCTTTAACAGAACTAATTGATGACATCTAGTCATATATATCGATTGGTCAATAAAATACAAGAAGAGCATAGGTGTGTAAAATTTTAAAGATATTTAAATTCAACTTCGAAACAAAAAATACCTGAGAGTATATCCTTGTCATTAATAGGAGCATTACTCATGTCTTAAAGGTAATCTTGTTCTTCACTAATATTGTCATTAACCTTTCCAAACAATATTTCTTAGACATATACACCCCCTGCATATAAAATATATACGTCTGTTTAACAAAACTGATTAATGAAGAGGTATTTATAGGTGTTGAGAGACTTGTGTAATACTCTTTCCCATAATTAAATAATCTGAAACAGAATCAGATTAAAATTTTCAGGCTGCTATATTCCATAAATAATCTGAAACAACATATTAATTTTTGCCAATATATATACCATATCAATTAATCTGAAACAAAATCTGAAACAGAATCAGATTAAAAAACTTTCAAGCTACTATATTCCATAAATAATCTGAAGCTGAATAAGATTAATTTATGCCAAGATATATACTATATCAATTAATCTGAAACAAAGTCAATTTAATATAAGCCATAATATTTTTGAAACTTGCTTGCATTATATCCGAAACTAAAAAAGATAATTTTAATTTTTGGTATTTTCATCCAAAAATTTCAGAAAATTAGAAAAATCAAACGGAGCTATTTGAGAGGCGCCACATACACACCTCTAGCTCTCCCTTTATATAAGTATATTGATATTGATATTGATGATTTAACGCATGTGTGCTCAATTTGATAAAGATATTATAATATTAGAGTCGCGCCAAAGGGAGAAACTTTTCTTAAAATAGTAGTACTTAGAATCACAAAAAAAATTCTGCTGGAGAATCATAAATTTTAAATAGATTTTCAGAATCTAAATACATATTTTTTATATCGTTGTGTGTATTCAAAAGTAATTTAAAAATGATTTATCTATTTGTTCGGAGATCTCATGTATCTAAATTTAGATCTTGATTTTCATTAATGTTAAACAAGGGTTTTAGATCTCATATATTTATATTTAAATCTTAACTTTTATTAATGTTAAACAATCATTTATTAAGATCTTAACAATTTTTCTCACTAGCCACTAATCTTTGATCATTGATAATGAGTCTTTAGTTAATTTGATATTAGATAACCATAACTTCAATAAATAGCTTTTGTCAATATTAAAAATTATATGAAATCGATACATAAATCTTAATAATATAATTTTATCATCCTAAATAACTAACTAAAAATTTAAAAAACCCCGCCACAACATTCAAACAAAATTTTTTTTCACTAAAACAATTATACATGCTGACATGAGTAACGAGAAATCCTGTGAAAAACACGATCGCCTGCCAGTGGAAGGTTTTCTGCGTTTACTTACTTGCATTTTCTATACTCTTTTTCACAAAAATGCTCAATCCAAATAAATAGATAATAATAATAATAATGATCTTGTTTTTAGAAAATAAATGACTTATTTCTCGAAAATAGACCAACCAAACAAAATATTTTCTTTTATTAAAATATATAACCAAATCAAAAAACAAAGCAATAATAATATACTAAACCGCTAAAATACTTTATATCAACTGACTAAAATATCAATAAATTACAATTAAAAGAATCGGAATCCTAAAATAAAGATGCTTTCTTTTGAGATATTAAAATTTTCTTATATAAATATTTCCGGTCATGGTGTATATCCCATAATTAAATGATAATTAAATGAAGGTTTTCTTAAATGGAAAGAAATTCTCGTTTAAGATCTTCCCAAATTGCTAGTTAAATTTATTCTCACCGAAAAAAAATGGAAATCCTGCTATAGTATAAGCACTCCAGAGTCGAGGACTAAACAGAAAGCTGCTTCCTGTCTGTATCTCACATCTAAACACAAAACAAAACATTGGGGTTTCAAAGAGTTGAAGAACACACTCTTAGTCGATTCATTCAAAATCAACCATGGAGAATCAGATTTCACCCGAGGAGGAGACCACACTGATATCCTCCTTTCTTGAAATCGCTGCTGGTCAGACAGCAGACACTGCTAAACACTTCTTGGAGGTATCAATTTTACGCACACGCACATATGTTTATGTTTGTTTGTATGTTTCTTTTGAAATTCTTTGATTAAGTCTTTGTGGGCACTAGTTGAAATTCTTGATTTTGATGGGTGATTGATGAAATTCTTGATTTTTGTTGAAGATATGTGTGTTTCTTGGTACTAGTTGAGTACCTTTTGGGGATATGTGTTTTGGGTTTGATTGTGTTTCTTGAAATTTGGATGTTTGGATGAAAGATGGATTTTTTGTATGAGAATCGGAAACCCATTTGGCTGGAGTTGTTTTTTGTTCTTTTGGTGTTTAGGGTTTGTGGAAATTAAGATGTGTGTGTGTGTGAGTGTGTGTCTCGGAAGTGAGATAGTTGCTGTGCACATTGTAGATGTACGTTTGGTTCATATAGTAAATAGTAGGGATGGCTTTGTCTGGTTGATTGTTCTAGTAGTCCATGAATCTTGATTTCATTTGAATTCTTGATTTTTGTAGTGTGACATTGTTTGAGGCGGTTGTATGGTAATAGTTGAATCTTTTAAGTGAAAGTCTGATGCCCTTTGGTTCACAGGTGTTGGGCTTTGTGTTTCTTGAAATACGTATGAAGAAATAAAAAATACCTTTTTTGTATGATAACGAATCCTATTTCATCACGTAGTTTCCAGTTCTTTCGGTGTTTATTTCATATCTTAGCTATGAGTTCCCTGCATAATGGTGTGGCCAAATCTAGAAACTCGTATCCTTTGTGATAAGTATTCTCCCTCTTCTCTCCCCTTTCACCATCCTCTTCTATATGTATGTATATGTGTGTGTGTGTGTGTGTGTGTGTGTGTAACTGCTAGGTTGAAGCGACTACTCAGCATGTCAGAGAATAGCAATCGACTTGAATTTTAGAGGAAAGTCTGTCAGTTGGCCATGGCCGCCTCAAGTTGACTGATTAAGCGACTCAGCACATGCGGGGCTCTGACTGTCAAAAGCTGGCCCAAATTTTTAATGAGTGAAATAAGGCGTGGTCATGTGTTAGCCTTGGGGTAAATTGTTTAACCCTAAAAGGGAGATCTGGGATAAATTAGCTTAAATTAAAGGGGGAGAGGAAAAACTTTACCTTGAAACTGCTGTTGTTAAATCACCATTAAAAGCGGATGTTTGCTGCTCGCCGCTCCTTGCTGTTTGCTGCGTCTCTTGGTGGTCTTCCCTTTTTCCTTCCTGATCGAAGGCGTATTCCAATTGATCGACTTGTATAAATGTATATAGTTGTGAAATATGTTCTAATATAGTAACATATAGTGATTATAGAAAGATTTTTTAAACTATTATTAATATTTATCTGCATAATTATATATATGTTATGTAAACATATATATATTTGTTACTTGTTTATTCATGGATTTAATATGTTATGTTCGGACAAATTAATTTTATGTCTCATAATCAAGTGCTTTTCATACGGTTCATGCTATCACATGTGTCAATATATATTCATCAATCTTGATATGCTGACAAGCAATCTAGCTATCAGCTGCTGGCTAAATTGAGGAGCTGATGTTTTATTAAGTATGCATGTATGTATGTTGGATTTTTGAGGGAGAATAAGAATTCGGGAGCACAATTATGCCAGACGATTATTCTGCTATTTTGTTTTATAGTATATTTATTTCCCAAGTCATCTCTGGGACAGAATCTCAAATATTTTATGCTTTACTTTTATGGTGATTGCATATGATCATGTTGCTATATATGACATATTACTGATTCTTGATTTTTCTGAATCTTTAGTAGCGGTATTAAATGCTAATAATGCACTACAAAAAGTTATTGTAATTTAGTTCAAAATCAAATTTATCTATGAGGATTACAATAAATATTACACAATATCTGAAAGTGGATATTGATGATTATCACAACAATTTAATAATATATTGCTGTGATATCTTATATGTTTATCATGAGATTAGTATCGCGTGTGCTCAAACAAATTGCGCGCATTGCGCCTTTGCTCTAGAATGCCTTTGAGCTTCCGTGCGCATTGCGTGTTTGCAGCCATGGTTACCTATGGTTGTCACTAGTCAGTCTTGAATTTGCTCTACTTTTTTGTCAAAAGCCTCATCATTTTAAAGCTGATCGTGTTTATTATGTGTACAGGCCACTGGTTGGAAGCTTGAAGATGCTATTCAGCTCTTTTATGTTGGAAATGATGTTGGTGGTGTTGCGTCATCTTCAGAATTTCCTCCTTTGAAGAATGAGAGAAACCATATTGATGAAAATCTGAGGTATGTTAAGAGTGTCTGAGTGGAATTTTGTCAGCGTGTAGCGTTGTATTTTTCCCAAACTCATCTTTCTAATCATTACATTTATTTATTAGTGGACCAGGAAAGGATTCAAGTAATGAACATGCATCGTTACTCGACGAATCTGAAGTAAGAGCTCCTTTGCCAGTAAAGAGGGATGTTCTCTATGATGGGCCTCTGCTTTATGGGTATTCACTCTGAGCTTAGACTTTCGGGGATCTGGAATTTATTACTGTACCAAGTCATGTTTTTGTCTGTTTTTCATGTTTTGTACTGTTTTTATTCATATCATTATTTTACTTGTTTAATATAGTTTTTTCCTCCTTAGCCAGAAAAGGAAGTTGGACTTTGTAATTTTAGTGGTCAAGTGTGTAGTTAATCTGCCATTATGTGTTTTTTTAGGTTGAACTTAGAAACAAGTTACTTGAAAGTTTTAATTCTCTCATTCTTGTTCGCCCCCGTTTATGTCTCATATAAGCAGTTGCAAATATTCTTGTGCTCTTTATAAATTTGACTATGAACTTCTATGTGGCTATATGGACTTCTTATTGTGATGTTCAGCAAAGGTACAAAATAAAATTTACCCTTTTTTCCTCATCTGTGGTTCCTCAGAGCTTCTAGAATGGGCAATACTTCTCGCGAAGCTCGTGTAGTTGTACCATTCCGCAATTTTGACCAGGAACTAAAGCATCCTGGGATTTGGGAAGCAGACAAATCTTCAGCATCTGGAGTTGATAGTTCACGAGATAATCTAGCCTCGTTGTATCGTCCACCTTTTGGTTTAATGCTCATAGGCCCCTTTGAAAAGGTAAAAAAGCTATATAATCATCTATATATATAGTGATAGGTTCTTCTCAGGGTAGGCATTCTACCAAGAAACTTGATAAGGGCTGAGAAATATTAAAAGCCCAATTCAGAATCCATATACACGAGTCATGAGTGGCTACTTTGTATCGATAATCCCCTGCAAATCAGTTTATCTGACAAATGAATTTTTTTTTTATCCTCTAACACAGGCAAAAGATGCAGCTAAAGGTCAGAACAGATGGCTTCTGGTCAATTTACAATCCACAAGGGAATTTAGCTCTCATATGGTATTGTTGGCTAATATTTTGTAGATTCCATCTTTTTCATATTCATTTGATCCCTCTTTTATGCAGACTAACAGTCTTTTGCATGTCTGCAGCTTAACCGAGACACTTGGGCAAATGAAGCTGTTGCTCAAACCATCAAATCGAATTTCATCTTCTGGCAGGTTTGTTCTGTACTTGTTTTAGCACCATCTTCCTTTGTTCTAGCGGTTTCATTATATAAATTCACACACACACACACACACAGAGATACATACATACATGTATGTATGTGTATGTATTTATGTATACATTGATGCATTTCATTTCCTTTTGTCATGAAATGAATTTTGTTAAATTAAAAGCCGCTGTTGTTGCTCTTTAGATATCTTTTCCTGGTTGGATCAATAATACTTGGCACTTCTTGTTTGATCATTTTATTTTGTGCAGTATCAAAAATTAATATAGCTTTCTAGACATCTGCTTGAACAATCTTGGAGCATGTTTTGCAATATGTATTTCGGTTGAATAAGAACTTACTTCCAGAAAAAATTTCATATTTATAGTGCTTTTCAGAATTATGTATTTGATAGGTGTTTAACATTCCTTATTTGCATAAATAAGTCATGTATTTCCAGAATTAAAAAACATATTTACATCTTCCAGAATTAAGTGACTTATTTCTGAATAATAAGATAAGCCAAACGGGGCCTATAATAAAGTATTCAAATTTTTAACAGATTGATGCGGAAGCATATTTTTGTAATAAAAGATTATAAGTTATTTTGAACATTGGGAAAAAGTTGTGGCATGATCTCGTATAAGTGTTAAACATTGCCCCATATATATCTTAACTAAAGTATTTAAAGTTTCTCACTCATCGATGCCAAAGTCTTGTTCTTAATGCTAAAAGAATTTGAGTTATTTGGAATATCGGGAAAACTTTGTTGCGTGTTTAGTGAAGGGTCTGAAGAGTTGTTGCTTCCTTTTATATTTTATTTTGCCTAATAAGAGGAAGTTGTAATAGGAAAGTACATAGCAGTATACCTGTACATGTTTTCTCCTCGTCCTTGGTTAAATTTACTAGCTTATATCCTGTGACTCTGGCTCCAAATATATTTATTACATTTTAATATTCTATTAAAATGATATTTATAGAATATAATTATATTGTGAGATTAAATTAACAAATTGGTATCAGAGCCGCCGTGGTTATTTTTGAGAGTGCATGACTAGGTGTCCCTGTATGAGGTTTCAGAAGGTTGAATTATGGCAGTTGTAATATCTTAATGAGTATGTTGCTAGTGCACAAGACAAAGTGATGTAGCTGATTATGGTTATATGGACCAGACCAGAGACTATCTATTGATATCTTTATTACGAATCAAGGTATTGAAAAAATATGCACAAGAAAGACATGATTGCTCTCTAGTCTCTACCTTCTGTTCTAAACGGTAAACGAGTCCATCTTTTCATAGAAGATTTTAGAAAAGGTCTTCAAGAGTGCTCATCGTAATAAACAATTACCGTCTATTTTGAGGTCATGAAACTAAAGAAGTCAAAACGAGTTATTTAACTACATCACACATGTGCAATGGTGAGTAACAGAGGAATCTTAACCAATGTGTTTTATATTTAGGATTTTGCTGCAGATTTTACCAAATATGTTGCATATGCTATTGAGAAGTTAAGATGGAGGACTAAGTTTCACTGCAGCAATTGCCATTCTGGGACATGTACTGTGGTGCTTAAGGGAGTTGACAAAAGGACGTGGTTCACAGATTGAAACAGATTGAAAGGGATCTGTAGTTGGCAAGCATGCAAGAACCACTGTGCAGAAGAAGGCAGAATATCATAGTGGTTCTTTCGAAAGAGTACTTGCTGACACGTTTTGCCCTAGTCACACTTCATTATTTCCAATTCCATTTCATTCTTAGTTAGGTTAAAGTTAGGTTTTCTGCGATGAGAAGGTAAGTATTTTTTGGTGTTTTAGGAGAGTGGATCACTAGGAGCCCTTGTGACTAACCTTAGTCTCTAAACTAAATTCAATCTATGTGAATATTGAGGTATTGGCCTCTAAGACTCAAACTTTTGACTGCTCGGTTAAAATTGTAAGGTGTTGTGGGAAGTCACTAGTTGGATCTTATATCTATTTTTACAGTTTAGAATTTGAAAAATATACGGGGGACCACAGGGTGTTCAGGATTTTCAACTTGTATCAAAGATAACCAGAATTTGTAGCAAGAGCTTCTGGTTGATAGATTACTTGAGTGTATCACAACTGAATTCATGAGATATCGAGAGTAACAAGGGCTATAAAGATTCTTGTGAGTGGAAAAGCTTACTATACTTGACATTGTTTCATCAACATCGAGGAATTAAGGCATGCCGACAAAGTTTGGAGGTGGGGTTAGTGTGATGCGATTTACCTTTTTGTGCAAGACATGCCAACTTGGAATTTTGTCTTTTGAAAATTTATCAAGTTGGAAAATTGAAGTCCACAGGAAGTTTAAAGCGCACAAAATTAAATTTATCACATCTGGGGTTAAGTTCAACTTGCAAGATTTAGAGAGCCAAGCGAACATACTGTGTGCTTTGTACATGAAGAATAACAAGGTAGAATGTTTGTTCCTCTTTATGATGATCATTTCATATAACAAGGAATAGAAAGCAAAATATTTGAATGTTGCTATGACTTGGGAGTTCAAAATGATAAATATTAGGATTGGGAAGTAATTGCTTAGTCTTAAGGTAACACCAAGTACAGGTGTATTTGTTACAGGAGGTGTACACAAAACAAATTTTGCAGAAGTACAAAATGGAGGAGTCCAACCTGGTTGAAACGTTTATGGAACTCAGTTTAAAGCTCTCAAATATTGAGGGGATTGAGCGAAAGAAAGAAATATTGAAGTTTGGTTGGGAGGTTGATATCTGACATTGCATATAATGTTGGTATAGCGAGTGGTTATGGAGGAGTTGAATTACACACATTCAGATAATAAGATTTCTCCATATATCCTCAAAACAAAGTTACTTGAGTAGTTTACGTTATTGTTATATAGAGAAAATAGGATTCAAATTAGTGGAATGTTATAATAGTGATTCGCGTGGATGATCGAAAAAGCATATATAGGCATGTGTTTTGATGTGGTGCTTGAAGATGTAGCAATCAGTAATGTTGTCAACGTTCGGGGCAGAATACTGAAAAGTAAAACTCATGTAATCCGATGTTGGATAAAGAATTTGCTATCATAGCTTAAACTCGTGTAGTGCAAGGCAACTGAAATACGAGTTTACAGCAAATCAACGATTGAGTTGTCAAAGAAAACAGTGCACCATGAGATAACATGGTAACTTACAGATGTTTGCTTCCTTTGTTTTTTAATAAATTGGGAGCATGTGAAGGAAGAGCGTGTCATGTTTTTAGTCGTGACTAAGTTGCGAATATACTCCCAAATTGTTGCTATTAGTTTTATTTGACAATTACAAGACGGCCATTGGAAAATTTGTTAGGAAAGGATTCACGTGGACACATTATATAATGCTGGAAGTTCAAGTCATTTGAAGTAGAGAGAGAAAGTTATAATATGTCTAGTGAAGGGTGTGCCAAGTTATTACATGTTTTAATATTGAATTAATTGCTGGTTGCTGATCATAAAAAATCGTGCCATATTTTGTAACTTCTAAAAATGTTTTTTTTTTCCCAATAGGAACTTGTATCAAGTAAAATATACTCATATTTAGCAGAATATTACTAGTACTTGTTTGCTTCAATTACTTCAACAAAATTTTGATGAGAGATTGAACAATATTCATTTGGTTCATTTTCATTTAAGATTTTGAATCCCAAGGTCTGCTGGATGCTGTTTGTATGACAATCAGTATATTTGATTGTTTATGGTAAAAATTAGAATGGAAGCATGTGATCTGGTTAAGAAATTCCAAAGATACAGGCAACTAGTGCTGTCATGGCCGAGATTCACTTTAAAGATTTAGTGTTCTCTTATATAGTATGAATGATTATCCACAACAGTGTTTCACTCCTTTTTTATACTCGATCATCTAATTTCTTGTTTCTGTATATGTGATTTTTAGGTATATGATGACACAGAGGAAGGCAGCAAGGTCTGTACATACTACAAGTTGGATACAAGTCCTATGGTACTTGTTATTGACCCCATTACGGGACAGAAAATGCGATCATGGCGGGGAATGGTTCAACCAGAGACATTGCTGGAGGTACAGACTATACAAATTATGTACATGTGTAGTGTTGGGCTTGTGTTACAGACATTTTTTCAGTACCTTTGTGTTGAATTTGAAAAAGTGCATAAAAGACCTTTAGCCCAATGATTCCCAAGGTTCGGTCCTCTTCCAAGACACACAGTGACACAGAAATGTGTACTGGCACAGAAAAGAAAAGGTTATTCAAAATATTAATGTAGGATGGTTAACCTTTGAACAGAAGTCTGTCATAGAAAGATGTAGTTAAAAGTTTGTCGACGTCGTTATCATGTTCAAATACCGCATGCATTTGTTTTTATTTGTTTTCTTGTGCAAATCTTTGTCACAACGAGTAATTTTTTTTTGTTTGTTTCTTCAAGAAATATACATCCCTGACATTTTACTTTAAACTATATGTATCGTTTTTATGAGATTGTGTAGGTGAGTGTGCAGCATGAGTTATATACACCCATCCAAGTGAATCATATATTTTTTAAATTACAAGGAGAACTTAAAGGTCCCAGAATGTTTCTTGTGGATGCGTTGCTACTTTCTTTTAGTTAATAAATTAGAGTGTTACCTAAGTGTTAGTTAATAGGTTGAAATTTGTGCAAGCAGAAATACGTACTTATAAGCATTGCTCTTTTAAGATGTTCTTCACTTATTAAATCATGTGCTTTTGTAGGATCTCATACCATTCTTGGATGGTAGCCCTAAGGATCATCATATCAGTTTGTCTCATAAACGACCAAGAGAAACTTCTCAGGCTCCGCCTCAGAAAGTGCAAGGTATGTGAAGTCCTTGTACTTTTATGTTTATATCCAATAGTGTGATCACTTCACCTTTGATGAAATTTTAACATGTGCTTCTTACATTTCTTTTTCATGATTGTTAAGTTCTGCCTGCAAGGATAAGGTTGGACCATAATATGTTACCCTTAAATGTGAGAATTTGTACAGTGTCAGTGCGACCAGACCACTTTATGATTCTAGAACTTAATTTGTTAAGGTCTACTGCCTACAGTCTAAATTCTGTCTAGAACTGTATTACCGATCATGAACCCAATATGTAAATATTATAAGAGACGACAAAACTAAAGTTATCAGTTAAGAATGTTACAAATATACCAAGGCATGGAAAATAAGAATTTTTTCCATGCAAAGAATACCTCGGGTATTACTAAAAGACCAATTGATCATATAGCTCTTATTTTGTTAAATCTCTTATATCCTTCATGGAAATGGGTGGCATGATGACAACATTGAACTTGATTTTAATATTCATATTGTGCCATAACATTCTACATAAGCAAATTGTTACATTAGTTTGAATTTGGGACATTTAGAAATTATGACTATAATAGACGTATTTACTTACAAAAATGTTCTTGTGTACTATTCTTCTAATATATCTTTTAGTTTGTTGTTGAAAATCGTATGATCATCAGTATGTTACTATGTTGTATATTGTGGAGCTCCTGCTTGTCGAGGAGTTGTGTAGGAGCACACGAGGTTGTCTCTTTCAGTACAACTTATTTTTGATGTTTTCCAGTGGCAGCGGATGAATCTAACGAGGACGAGGAAATGCTACAAGCATTAGCAGCTTCAATGGAAGGCATCAAAGATGCGAGTGGTGTCATAAAAGATATGGATATAACAGATGCTGAAGAAGAATGCAAGTTGAAGAAACAAACATATCCACCCTTGCCTGAAGAACCAAAAGCTGATAAGAACCTCCTTTGTAGGGTTGGTGTGCGACTTCCTGATGGACGAAGGCTGCAGAGGAATTTTCTACGCACTGATCCGATACAGGTAGTGGTTTTTCTCCCAACCCCCGTTTTCCAGTAGTTTGTTTATGCTCATTGTTTTTTTATATTCATACACGAAAAGTACTTCAAATATTCCGTATCCTTTTTGTGTTGACACCAAAACTTGTGTCATGTTCATATTAACCAGCAAATACACAGATTTATTTTGTGTCATGTATGGGGGTTTGCAGTCCATGACAAGAAAGCACAGGACACGATTGCAAGGTCTAACTGTGTTTCATATTTGGTGGGGAAAACTTGTAAAACACAAGGAAACAACAAAAACACCAGAAAATCTACAAGTATACAATATGACAACACAAAATTCTATGTGTTCTGTGTTTATGAAAGTTAGCATGAAAATGAATGATTGAATTAGTTTGGCTTATGATGTCAAATTTGTATGTAGAATTATAGAGCACAATTTTTTTTTTATCATTGAATGCTAGTGCATCAAGCTGTCCATTAAACTTCTGATTCTCTGTCATCAGGATTAGACGAGCAAGATTTAGTTTGAACTTTACAGTGCAAGTCTGCAAGATGATAAAATATTATAGCACAACTGAGCATTAAAAAGGGAACAAATTGCAAGTAACTCTACCTTAACAATACTCAGGAGTACTATACCATGAAAAGGCACATAACATGTATGAACCGAGCAACCATAATACTGATAGTTCCAAATATAGTAGTTGTATTCATGATATCGTATTTTTTTTGCCGGTGTACAGAATTGCCCCTTTTAATCAAAGTAACTGATCGCCCGCCCTAACAAATGACCGGAAAAGCCTTTCTGAATATGTCTGCCACGGGGTAGTCACCCTATTGTCACAACTTGTCACTATCACTTGCTGCCACTCTGGGATACTTTTTATAAGCTTTCCTGTTAGTACTTCATTTTAATTTCAACTTTTATTTTCAGCTGCTATGGTCATTTTGCAATTCTCAACTGGATGAAGCTGATGCTCGACAGTTCAAGCTGAACCAAGCAATCCCGGGTGCTTCAAAATTTTTAGACTATGAAAGCAACTTGACCTTTGGCGAATCTGGTTTGGCAAACTCAATGATATCAGTCACCTGGGAGTGATGGGAGTGAAGGGCAGGACATGTATATGCCTAAGAATATTTCATTTTTTTATTTTAGGCAGAAGCTAGTTTCAAAAGATAATACTTTTGCGTTTTCATAAAGTCTTTCGCTTGGTATATTGAGTTCAATAGAATTGAATTGTTATGGATAAGAATACACATAGTAAACCTTACATGTATATATTATGTGCATCCCGACTGACGGCTTGCAACTGTTTTCATTAGGGGTACAGTTTTGCCAGTTTTATGAACTTGTGCATCTTTTGTGGAACTATTTAAGCTCTAAAATATAAAAAGTTTCGGCGAAAAGAATGATAGGATTGTCTTTTGATTGCTCTTGCCATCATCTTCACAATTCCATTCATCAACAATCAGCTAAAAACTGGAGTCTTGATAGATGGCCGGCTAACTTAGTGAATATGATAGCTAGAGCGGATGAGACAGACAATCCCCAAGTGTCTTTTTTTTCCCCAGTAAATCACAAGGAATGGAGATGATGAGTATGGAGAGAGTATATTTTTTGTTGAACAAGAAGGTGAAGAACATTCCTTCTCAGTTCTCACATACTCGTAAGGTTTCCTGTACAAAACGGGCACCACATATTTCGGATAAGAAAAGTACTAGTTGTGTTTTACTTCTAGTCACTCTTATGTGTTATAGTAGATTTAATGGGTTTTGTCGCTTTTCTTTGGGGGGAAAGGTTCAAATGCCACTAACCTACAATTTTACAATCCATATGCAGCGTTATCCATATGATATTCTCCAAAACTCAAAATGTTGGATTATCTTTCGTTGATAAGTGGTATTTTGGGTCATTTTTCATAAATCTGGTATTTGTGAAATGTCACATAATGAGGCCTTTTCTCAGATTTAATGATATAGTTGTGCTCCCGAGTTCTTAGAAATTCAGAAAAATTGTTGCTCTCATAGTTCTTTTAAATTTCTAGATGATAAAAATCAAAGACATGATAAAAAACCCAGAAGACGAAATTTAAGCATAAAGGGAGGTTTAACAAAAGTCAAAATAAGTCTTATGATCCCCGCTATAAGCAAAACAGGATCAACAAAGTACTTACAACCCCCACTCCAGGAGTGAAACAGGGCTGATCAAAATCCAACCAAATTAACTAGTTTCATTCAGACGACAATTCGACTACGACAATGGAATACTTATTAAGATTCAAGCCTTAATTAGATATTTAAAATTTTAGAAGTTGAAGGCATCCTCAGGGTACGCCTCATTGTAAATCCGAACGGTTTCCGGTATGTCATTAGTCGACAACTCGCCGCGCTGAAATTCAAGCATTGTCTCAACGCGTGCCCTCATAGCCTGCTGAGTGAGGACCTTTTCCACCTCATCCTGCATCTTACTCTCGAAAGATCGAACCTTAAGAGCAAATTCATTGAATTCTTTTTGTAGCTCTTGAAGAGTCTGCAGACGAGACTCGGCTAGTTCCTTAAGGGCGATCATTTTAGCCGCACAGCCGGCGTGTTCCTTCTTCAAGTCATCTAGAGTTTTCAGATGACGTTTTTGAACTTCACCAGCAACTAAAGTGCTTTGAAGTGCCTAAGGATCATGGTTCACAATAATATTAGACATGTTACTCCTTCCGTCATATTCAATTATATGCTCGAAATATATTTTTTTTGCCATGTATTTTAATATTTTTATAAAACACATTTCTTCTGCAACTTATTTCCAAAACTTTTTTTGTATAAAAATATAAAACAGAAAAGAAAAATCTAAACAATACTAAATTGCAAAATTATATTTTATTGAAATATTAAAATTTGTGCCGCTTCTCATGCTCCAATGTATGTATAGTATTGACGGGATGAAGGGAGTAAAGAACAACGCTAATGAGAAATAGATAACAAAACGGAAATAGAATAAGGGAGAACGCTTACGCAAAAGGAGTATATAACAGTATCATTGAGCAGGTCCTCTAAATTTGTCATGGAATGGGCGGCCATTGATTAGAGAAACTCTAAAAGTTGAGGTTTAAGAGAATAGTGATTTAGGGATTTTGAAAGAAAAGGGGATGATTTATACTCCCTCTGTCCCTCTAATTTGTTTATAGTTACTATTTTGGGATGTCCCTCTCATTTCTTTACATTACCATAAATAGTAAGTTTTTCTCATCATTACACCCACTATCTTCCCCCACTATCTCATATTTAACAATAAAAACTACTATTACACCCACTACTTTCCTCCACTATCTCAAATCTATTATTAAATATTGATAGGTTCCACCACTTTACCCACTTTTCATCTAACTTTACTCATTTTTCATACATTGTCTTGGTCTCCTCATTTTTCATACATTGTCTTGGTCTCCGTGTCCCCCTCCAATGTAAACAATTGAGGGGGACGGAGGGAGTAGATAGAGTCCTTTCTTGTGATAAACCAAAAGGCGAAGGAAATGTATCGGGACACTCTTTACGCGAGAATCGAGGAAGTGTGATTGTAACGCAGACGAGACGAGAGAGCATGGTGACGTTTCGGAAGAATTCAAGCTAAAGAAGATTTTATCAATTAAATCATAGATTAATAAAATTTGAGGCTATTGTTATAGCCTGATTTTACGGAGATGTTAGCAAGGAGCGTTGGAGTTTTTCCAACCAGATGAAACATTTAGCTAAAAGTCTAATTTGCATGTTAAAATTAAAAAATATAATCAACCGCGTGAAAAAATGTCACTCTAACTACATTCATCCATTGTCTATAATTATAGTTATCTCTTTGGATTGCTATATTTGTCGAACCATTACAGATATGTAGTGAATTTCACGTCATCTCCCGCAATTTATTTTTCTCATTCCCGCTGATTACAAATTATTTATGATCATATTAAACTGATATATTCTATCTATGACAATTTAAATATTAATAACACATTATTTTTAAATTATAACCAACCAATATAGTCAATACCATTGAAGCATATTATCTTACAGGTTCAATAAATTTTACATAATGTCTTGGAGGTCCACAACCCCTTTGGAGATGCTCTAACCGAGTTGACAAAACTGTGGATAATTTAACGACATAAAAAAAATATTAAGGGAAATTCATTGTTGGAAGAGCACGGAGAATGATTTAGGAGGAGCATATAAAAAATTAAACGGGAGATAAAAATGAGTCAAGGGAAGTTTCATGTACGTGTAGATGTGGAGCACAAATAGGAATTAATGTAGTAGGTTCTAGCTATAGGCATTAGATATACAAGCAAAGAAGTAAACCAAGAATTACGTAGCATACACTTTTGTTATCTCCATGCCAATTGTAATCTCATTTATACTGCAACATTATTACAAGGAATGGAGATGATGAGTATGGAGAGAATATATTTTTGTTTAACAAGAAGGTGAAGAACATTCCTTCTCAGTTGCCCTTTTTCTTTGGGAAAAAGGTTCCGCATATCACTGTCAAAATGATCTTAACCTACAATTTTACAATCAAAATGCAGCGGTGTCTCTGTGATTACTTCAGAATGCTATGTTGCAAACAATATGATATACCGCTATTTTCTAAAAATCAAAATGTCGAATTATCTTATGTTAATAAGTAATATTTTGGACCATTCTTGTGAATTACTATTTTGAATATTACTTATGAACATTATGGTATAATGAAGCCTTTTCTCACATATAATGATGTAGTTGTGCTCCCGAGTTTTTGGAAATTTAAAAAAATTCCGCTCTTGTAGATTTTTAAAATTTCTAGATGATTGAAGTGGAAAATGCACCAATTTAAATGCTTTTAAAATAACAGTATTCTTAATTCAAGTTGGAGCAAGTTAAACATAATTAAAATATAAATCAATTTGAATCACTTGTATAATATCTGATCAAGTTTCTGAATTTGAAAGAAACTATCACCGTCCACCACCACAACCATTTATGACTTCCGTTGGAAAAAAAGATTTTACAAAGAGTGACTGAAAATTGAAAGCTAGAATTTGTACATAAGCCGAGACTCAAAATCAAATTTTATACTCATATTTAACTACAAGTCTATAATTTATGAGCACGGAAGCTCATGTGTTCGATCCTGACTCACCCTGAAATTTTTTTTAAACAAATACTCATTTAAGCTCTCATATCGATCATGAACACACTCATAGACCAAACCGAACCACGCCATCCCTAAGTAGTGCAATGTTATATGTAATATTTATGACATTATAGTGTGCTCATATTTATGACATTAGATTGTGCTTATTACTTTAATATATACAGTCACTTTTTTAAAGATTCTCAACAAAATTCCTGCGGAACATTTTGATTTGGTTAATCAAAGATGATAAATTTTCTAAAAATATATTTGTCATATCCTTTTCCATAATATGGTGGAAAAATCACTTCTGTGCATTCTACCACTACTACCAGTTACATCCTAATAATCCCCAACTAAACGTTACCAGTTTAAGAACGCATAGGTTGTAATTCTTCTTCTCGCCGCAACATTTAATCCGGTACTGAGGTAGCAACATTTGTACAGGAAATATAACGAGACAATGAGTACACCTGTTGCTCCAAAAGCACATCAGCACCCTTCCTAGTTCCTAGTATATGAGCATCTAGGAGAACCTATAAGCCAGCTTACTGCGCCATAATGCAAATGAAAAGTCTTTAAAATATCTGCATCAGATCAAGTAGAAAGAAGATGCAAGTTACACAAGGTGTTCTGTAATATATACAAGAGCGATTCACAAAAGTAGCATAAGTTGTACAAGTGTTAATACTATTTAAACCAATCTCTAGGCAATGAACGGATAATATCTGCACGAAATGAATCATATTTGTGACAAGCATCACCACTAAAGTGTGACAATTCACAAAATTCATCATATACCATAAAAGGGAGATTCGGATTCCGCTTATGTTCAACCAAACAGAGTGCAAGTACTTCTCATCTTCTCTCTTGCACCCAACATTTGTATGTATTCTTGTTGTGACAACCCGGTCAAATCCCGAGGCCTAATTGGAATGCAGGCGTATCCTGAATCCCCTTTTAAGTAAGTTTTGATTCAGATTTCAGACCCACATGTAACCAAGCCTTGGTTCACTTTGTAGTCGAACTTGAATATACATACATACAAAAGAGAGTCCAACTTGTTTCAACATGGGGAAGGGATCTTACACTTAATTACTTTTCAGTTATTACAGTTTGGATAATACCTTATCAATGATTCTTCACCTCAGAGGATAAATTTAATCATTAATTTACCAAAAAAATTACAGGGTCTTAACAAACTATGTCCAAGTGAATAATGGAGGCAACCTTTAATAAT
The DNA here is from genome assembly GCF_001625215.2 of Daucus carota subsp. sativus. Taxonomy (NCBI): domain Eukaryota; kingdom Viridiplantae; phylum Streptophyta; class Magnoliopsida; order Apiales; family Apiaceae; genus Daucus; species Daucus carota. The sequence goes on from NC_030389.2 coordinate 34,811,906, forward strand.
GTAACTCTGATATAGAGAAACCTGGGAGTTTCACCTAAAGATAGAGGTAGCTTCCCAAATTCCCATGCCAGATTGGAAAAAAGTAAAAGAAACTACTTAAGCTAAATGTAATGCAGGTAAAGTGTAAGCACAGATGATAGTAATAAACAAAACTGGAAAGTTGATATAACAAAGAAACAAACTACCGAACAAAATGGAATCCAGGTAAAGTGTACCACACAATTTTAACAATACAATAATTCCGGAAAGTTACTATTACAAAGATCAAAGTTGTACCTACAGATGAGATGGAGAAGAGACGGATGACGTCATATTCCTAGCCTCTTAAAACCAAATTCTGAGCAGAACTTAGATGTTTCTCTCAGATAGGTAGATCCACATTCATCGCAATACTTTGGAGGACCAGACGGCTGCAGGTGACAATTTGAAGAAGCAGCAAATAGAAGGTGAGGAATAAATGTTAAGTTCATAACTAATTGTAGACCCTCGTAGTTTAGTGAATAGAAGGCATCAATAAATATTATGTAAGAATTCATAATTTTTTTTAGAAAATATTATGTAAGAATTTTATTTTTTTTAGAAATAGATACTTACCAGGAAGAAGAATACAATATCAAGAAATCAATGGTTAGTAAACATCTTTCAACAGAATTGGTATCCCAGACTCCGAGAAGAAATCACATGATCTGAATACATCAACAGCGTCATGTATCTTCTCTCCCAGAAAGAAGAACACAATATCAAGAAAAATAGCCTTCTGTGAGTCATCTTCTAACTCATCGTAACTCAGTTCAAGGATCCTTTGGATACTTTCCATTGGAATTTTTTGAACTTTTTCCAATTTAAGTTTCCAGAATGACACATCTTTTCTACCGCACAAAGATGAACCCAACACCTTTAAAGCTACAGGAAGGCCTCCCGCATAAGTAACGAAACTTTTAGACAGAGCTAAGTATTTTTCAGGAGGCTTTGATTTTTTAAAGGCATGATAGCTAAAGAGCTCCAGTGAATTGATTTCGTTCAGACGCTTCACCATGTATGTATCCACTTTTGACATTTCTAGTTTCAGTTGATTTAGCAGGTTTGAATCTCTTGTCGTAATTATCATTCTGCTACCATCTGAGAACAGATTGCAAATCCTTACTACCAATTCCGAATAGTTTGACTGGTCCAAATCATCAAAAACAATGAGAGCTTTGTTAGTACTTAGAATCTCTCTCAATTTTCGTAGCGCACTGTCAGAATCACGGACCTTCAAATCCTTCACTCTGAGAAGCTCTTTCAAGAGTTGGTGAAGTAAAGAAGGTGGACTAGCTCCTTGTGAATTCTGTCTTACATTTTCCACAAAACAACTTATATTAAATTTGAGGGAGTACTTGTCGTAGAGGGCCTTGGCTAAAGTAGTTTTCCCAATTCCACCCATCCCACATATTCCAAGGGCACGAACATCATTTGACTTTAAGCTTAGTTGTTGATATATCTCTTCGACAGCAGGATCTATCCCAAATAGACATCTTTGAAGGTGTACGGCCTTTGTTGATGTTTGTGACAATACATTCTCAACGATATTTTGAATTGTATCTGCTTCACTCCTATTAATTATTTTGAATTGTATCTGCTTCACTCCTATTAATTTTAGTACAGTATACACAGTTGTAATCCTTAGCTTATATAAATAATATATAATTGCATCGCAAGTCCTTTAACTAGTAAGCATGTCATGTGTTTACAGAAAGTATAACTGAACATTAACAGAAAAACATATGGTATAATTAGATAAAGAATTCATTATAAAGGAGACTTACTCTTTTGCGTCTTCCAAATGGTAACCTGATAGAGCTGCAATTTCAGTAAGCGCAGATTTCCACTTTTGAATCCTATCAACAGAGTGACGCTTCTCATGCTTTTTAAGAGCTACACCAAAACTCCCCTTGTGGTATCGTAGATCTGATGGATGAACATAGTAAAATACGGGAATAACCTGATTGTTTGTTCTCTTGCAACTCAGGATCTCTACAAGCTCATCAAGGCACCACGATGAATTAGCAAAGTTCTCTGAGATAACAACGACAAACATCTTAGAATTTCTGATTGCTTGACGCAGAGCTGATGAAATTTCTTCACCCTTTTCAAGTGCAGGATCATCTTTGAAAGTTACAATCCCCGCCTGATCCAAAGCGTGGTAAAGATGCGAAATGAAATTTCTGCGAGTTTCCATGCCGTAAAAGCTCAAAAAGACATCCCACAGAGGAGATGAAAGGACACCTAGTTCACTACTAGTGGGATCCATCGGAACTTTATTAATCCCTTCAATGTTATCGTTAGTCCTCTGATGCCTTGGGTTTGGGTGAGAAGAGGAGCCAAACATCACCAAAACAATGTAGGACAAGGCAAGTCCTAAAGCTACAAGCGCAACAAGAGTCAGCACAGACAGATTTGCATATTCTTTCAACATTTTTCGCAACTCAAAGCCGATGTTACAAATGAAGTAGAAGAAAACTATACAGAATACACTGTTTAAGTTCCAGCTGATTGATAAAATTGCACTTGCTTTGCAATGCTTTTTCGTAGGGCTGTTCACGAACCGAGCCGAGCCGAGTTTTGACCGAACCGAGCCGAGCTTTAATTTTTTTTTCTGACGAGCCGAGCCGAGCCGAGCTTTTTTATCGAACAAAAATTGTGTTCAAGCTCGGCTCGTTAACTAACGAGCCGAACACGAGCTTGTTCGCGAACAAATACAAGCCGAGCCGAGTCGAGTCGAGTCGAGCCGAGCCAGAAAAAAAATAAAGACAAACCGCTAGTTGACTCTTAAAATAGCTAACCAAATAATTTTAATTTTTTTGAAACTTTGTTTATATCACTAAAATGTATATATGTTAACATCCATGAGGTTGGATCGGTAAGAAATATTTTTTAAAAAATTGAAACACTAATTTAGGATTAAACACTAGTTAGCGGTACTAGTTAACCTTCTACTTGACTGTCAAAATAGCAAACCATATAAAATTATTATTTTCCGAAATTTTGGTTACATCACTAAAATATATATATATATAAATTATATGTTGAATTCTGAGTTCAATAACATATATAAATTATAAAAAAACCCTAAAAATATTACATTTTTTCGAGCTTTAACGAGCCGAGCTCGAGCCGAGCGAGCTCGAGTCGAGCTCGAGCCGAGCTCGAGGCGAGCTCGAGCCGAGCTCGAGCCGAGCTCGAGCCGAACATACTAAAAGCTCGGCTCGAACTCGTTTACTTAACGAACAATTTTTTGTGTTCGAGCTCGAGCTCGTTAACTTAACGAGCCGAGCCGAACGAGCTCTTAACGAGCCGAGCTCGAGCTTGTTCGCGAACAGCTCGGTTCGTTAAACAGCCCTACTTTTTCGCTTACCACTCTCTAAATTGGTGGTGGGTATTTCTCATTTTCCACTACTTTTGACTTCCACCCTACTTTTGATGGAATCTTTAGTTAATTTTTTTATAATCGGTTTTTCTATGATAAAATTTATGAATTTGGATGATTTTGATTGATGTGATTGTTATGAATACAGAAGATCCGCCATTATTAAAAAGTTTAAACCAATCAAAACCATCCAAATTCATAGATTTTAGTCCTTAGCATCTAGCCATGAGCACACACTTAGATAAACCCTTTTATAATTTAGTAAAAAAAAATTATATCAAGAAATTTGGAAACTTCATCCAGAAATTTCACGTGCTTTTGCCAACTTCACCGAAATTGTAATGCTTTTGACTACTTTCTTTACAATAATGGAGTGACTAGTGTTGGGCCTCCAACCCATAGAAGAAAGGTCTTCGAAGAAACCCATATAACAATCAAAGCACAAGAGCTGCCATGTGCCAGACATGTGACACATCCTAGTATATATAGCAAGCCACTAACTTTGTGATACTGATGGGGTAGAAATATTGAGAATATTTGAGATTGTACTGAGAAGTAGTACGAGATATATACATATACATACATTTGGAGCTAGAATACATATACACACACTAACATCAGGCATCTAAATATTCTCAACAAAATTCCTGCAGAATATTTTGATCAAAGATGATAAATTTTTCTAAAAATATATTTGTCATATCCTTTTCAATAATAGGGTGGAAAATTCACTTCTATGCATTCTACCACTACTACCAGTTACATTCTAATAATCCCCAACTAAACGTTACCGATTTAAGAATGCATTGGTTGTAATTCTTCTTGTTGCCGCAACAATGGAAATACGACAAGACAATGTGTACACCTGTTGCTCCACAAGCACATCCAGCACCCTTCCTAGTTCCTTGTATATGAGCATCTAGGAGAACCTATAAACCAGCTTACTGCGCCATAATGCAAATGAAAAGTCTTTAAAATATCTGCATCAGATCAAGTAGAAAGAAGATGCAAGTTACACAAGGTGTTCTGTAATATTATGGCAATTGCTCAAATACAAACCACTAAAATAAGAACTAAAATACAAACCAAGAGAAAAAATACCTAAATAACATCACCTACCCCCTATATGTCTATCACCCGCCCCCTATATGTCATCACCCACCTGGGGCCCACCCTCGCCCCCACTCAATCCACCCGGGGCCCGCTAGGGCCTTGCCAAGGCTCCTCACAGGCCCTGGACAGACTCCAGGCAGCCTTAAGAGCCAAAACCTGGCCCCACCATTGTCCCACTAGGCCCCGCCCCGACCTTACTAGGCCCCACTTAGACCCCGTCTAGGCCCATCTCGGGGTCCATCCCCGGTCCCAAAACCCTTACCATTTTACTTAATCGCGCTGGTTTGTATTTAGTTTGTATTGGAGTAGGACCTGTAATATTATAATATATACAAGAGCGATTCACAAAACTAGCATAATTTGTACATGTGTTAATAATATTTAAACTAATCTCTAGACAATGAACGGATAATATCTGCACAAAATGAATCATATTTGTGACAAGCTTCACCACTAAAGTGTGACAATTCACAATTTTCATCATATACCAAAAAGGGGAGATTCAGATTCGCTCCTGTTCAAGAAAACAGAGTGCAAGTACTTCTCATCTTCTCTCTTGCACCCAACATTTGTATGTATTCTTGTTGTGACAACCCGGTCAAATCCCGAGGCCTAATTGGAACACAGGCGTATCCTGAATCCCATTTTAAGTAAGTTTTGATTCAGATTTCAGACCCACATGCATTTAACTTGGGTAAATCACCAGGCCTTGGTGCACTCAGTAGTCGAACTTGAATATACATACAGAAGAAAGTCCAACATGTTTCGACGTGGGGAAGGGATCTATCACTTAATTACTTTTCAGTTATTACATTTTGGATAATACCTTATCAACGATTCGTCACCTCAGAGGAAAAATTTAATCATTACTTTACCAAAAAAATTACAGGGTGTTAACAAATTATGTCCAGAATAATGGAGGCAACCTTTGATAATGTAACTCTGATATATAGAAACCTGGGAGTTTCACCTAAAGATGGAGGTAGCTTCCCAAATTCCCGTGCCAGATTGGAAAAAGTAAAAGAAACTACTTAAGCTAAATGTAATGCAGGTAAAGTGTAAGCACAGATGATAGTAATAAACAAATCTGGAAAGCTGATATAACAAAGAAACAAACTACCGAACAAAATGGAATCCAGGTAAAGTGTACCACACAATATTAACAATACAACGATTCCGGAAAGTTACTATTACAAAGATCAAAGTTGTACCTACAGATGAGATGGAGAAGAGACGGATGACGTCATATTCCTAGCCTCTTAAAACCACATTCTGAACAGAACTTGGAAGTTTCTCTCAGATAGGGAGATCCACATTCATCGCAATACTTTGGAGGACCAGATGGCTGCAGGTGAAAAATTTAAGAGGCAGCAAATAGAAGGTGAGGAATAAATGTTAAGGTCATAACTAATTGTAGACCCTCGTAATTTAGTGGATTAGAAGGCATCAATACTACATGATAAAAATGTGCAACATAAATTGCTATTTGATAGAAAACATAAGTAAACAAGTACGCAACAGGACTTCAAAATATAGAGTTTGGAGAGACTCTCACTAGTACATGCAAACGCCCTGCAGCATGAGCTAGTGGTTGTATGCAAGCCATATGTTGCGAAATTGATGTAGGTTGCTGCCCATCTGCAACATCAGGAAGATGACTTGAGGGTCCACACTGGTGATTGTGAGAGAAGTGCCCTACATGTTGACTTTGATTGATAGATTGATGTTGACTTTGGTGCAGGGCATGAAACTGGCCCGAATGTGACAGAGTTTGAATGTGATGGTTTGATGAGATCTGCTGCTGTTGAGGCTGTTAGCAGTATAAAATAATAACATAAGCAGCTATGCTGTAAAGTGTAAACATTACTTTCCCTCATAAGTCTAGCTAAAGTTGTTTTCCTTTAAAGTTGTTTAATCAACAAAATAAACTAATCCCCGCCCCTTCTACGAGGGTTGAGAGTTGAAGGCTTTTTGAGGGAGAAGCGGAATTGTTGTGTGAGTTCAATTGGTATACATAAGATGTGCTTCATACTTCCATTGCATTTGAGTTTACATTATAAAAGCACATAATGTCAACCACAGGACTCCATTCCACTGTTTTCATCAAAGAAAAGAGCATTAAAATATTATATTATATGATGAGCATGGAATCAAGCCTATTCTAGAGAAATTGAGGGAAGGAAGACTACGGTGGTTTGGCACCTCGATCCCATTAATATTTGTTCTGTATACAACCCAACCCTTTATTGCAGAAGAATTTCCAAGTTTACCTCACCTGATTTATTAATTCTGGTTGAACGTGGCCCATAAAATGAGAACTTTCCGGTCTTAAGTTTTTCAAAGACACAAGAGGTTCTAGAGGATAAATATGACATATATCATGTGTGTGCGTGTCGGGAATGGTGGCTTGCTTGAGGCATTTGTGCATTAAACTGACAAGCATAAAGGAAGATGAGAGGTGTGTGATCCAGCTTTACTCCCTCAGAGTGTCAGTTGTGTCAATAGATCTTGCCTGTCACAAGAAGGTTTTTCAGTGCTTTTTCTGACCTAGGAAATCACAACCGTAATTCTTGGAAGTTGAACCAGAATTCATAAAATCCAGCAATAATATAATGGGTATGTAATATGTATTTAAAAAAGGGTACAAAGGACAAACATAAAGGGCTAGGAGGTACATTTTTATTTTTTTTAGGGATCTTGTGTAAAAATGGACATACTTTAAGGGCCGTATTGTTGATAACCCTGGTAAAAATCCTGCTACACGACCTCCAGACATTATAGGGTGTTTGCTGACTCATTTAACTCTCACTTTATGAAATAATTTTTTGTGTATAATATGAAATACAGCTCCAAGGGTCTCGATCGAAAATATATTATATAAATGAAATTTGATATACAATCCTGCCATTAAAAAGAATGTGCCCTGTTGCTAAGAAAGAGATCATAGAGGGAAGTAATCGAAGAAATAGTAAAATTTACCTCAGTGATAGGGTGATAGCCTTGGGAAGTAGTCATTGGAGAAGCAGAATCAGTATTGGAAAAGGACTGAAGAGCATATAAACGAGCCATAATCAGCTAAAATAAACTTAACTGTAGTCTGTAACAAACACTCCAAAAGTTATTTCAATCTTACAGGCAAACCGTGGACATTGGAAATAGAATTTGAAGATGAAACACGCCTGTACTTGTGTCTTGGAGCATAAAATTTGTAGTCTGCGGCAGAGATAGCTACTTCATTACGACCAGTCAATCTTTTAAACCTATACCATTGAGAACAATATCATATTAGGCTTCTTCATTCATGAAATTTATCACCTTCAATATTTCTAAAAAGGACCCTTTAGCTCCATGAAGCCCATGCTATCAGAATGAAGTAAATTGGCATATGCAATTTTAAACATCCATAGAATAAAATTACAAGTATAATTTTAACCTCAGAGTACATTATTACTCATCCTTTCCTATGAACCTGATAGGATCTAAATGTTTTTAAATGTTATATATGAGTGTGATGATATAATTGACAAAAAATACAGTAAACAAACAGATAATTAATAGATACTAAGAAATAGAGATAGATTCAGAGACACAAAGAGGGGGGGGGGGGGGGGGGGGGGGGGGGGAGGGAGGGAGAGGGAAGAGAGAGAGAGAGAGAGAGGGAGAGGGAGAGGGAGAGGGAGTGAGAGAGGGAGAGAGAGAGAGGGAAGAGATGGCATGAGAAGAAAGAAAACAAGAGACAGAGAGAGAGAGGAAAGGAGGGAGGGAGAGTGGTGGACAAGTCCGTTGTCCTTGTTCATACTTCATATATTTGCATAATCTGAGAAATACACACAAGTCTACTATATATAGGTTCATACTAACTTAGTAATAACCTAAATATCTTTAATACTATTATCTGTTACTAATAGTGCACTACGATTCCTGACTGAACATGCTTAAAGACAACTTTGAGTCTTTGACTATCATGCATACTTTTCATTCCAGATGATTATATGATTGACCTTGCTTGGCTTAACTTATTTAGCACTACACATTACATTCTTTTATTGCTAAACTAGTAAACCAAAACTCTTATTATGTTTCCCGCACCTTGGGTTTGTGGTATACATGTTATATAGCTATACCAAGCTTAGTTTGTACAGTTTCTTAGCTAATCAAAACACTGTTAGATTCTTTGATTGTTGCATATTTTCCTTTATTGAGTTCTTAAAAAGAATCCATAAATAAGTTGGAAATAACATATGCATTAGTCATAACCAAAGACAAGTAAAAAGGCAACACTTCAGGCTTACCACTCTGCATCACCAATACCCACATCAGTTGGCCTCTCAATGATGGCCAAACCATTGACAACGACAAAACGAACTCGCTTTTCGTCTTGTATTACAAGCTCCGGAAATCTTGATCTTGTCTCCATTGAAGTTGCCAATTCTCTTCTCTTAAATACACAAGTTCCTAGATTTGAGCATACATAAATGTAAAGTTCTAAAACTTGGTCCTTGACTCCAAATGATACTTAAAGATAGGATATTATAAAAAAAAAACCTAACATATTTTTTGACAGATCTTATAAACATTAATTTGACCAGTGGAAATACAAGTGCCATAGCAAGCAATCACCAAAGGCATATGTTCCCAAATTACTCATGAAGGAACCTAGGAGCCAAAGAAAAAAAAACAAAATTTGGGAAAGCAAAGAAAAAAAAGAGAATCCTATTCTTAGTTGATTCTAAATTCAGTGAAGTACAAAATGTAAGTCACGAGCAAACCCACAAAGAAATGATTATATACCACAGAGTGGATCATAGACTTAATAATCATAATTTCTAATAACACACACACACACATCACACCTTTCTTAGGAAACTTTTTGGCAAGCTTTCTGTACAGACCACCAGCTGCTTCCAGGGGGACACCAATGGACTTCTCACGCATGCCATTTACTGAAGAAAGTTTCATATTCACTTCATTGACCAAAGTTTCATACATATTGGCCACATACATCATAGGCAATACATAACGTGCATCTCCTTCGTACAGAATCTCTCTCGACTTCCTCTTGCTTGCTTTATCTTCTGCAGCCTGAGTTATATAGTCTGCTTCCGGATCTCGTGCTTCAGTTACATGTGAACTTATAAAATGATTTACCAAAATGTCCAAAAATCTTGCCCTTGCAGCTTCAATTGGTGTAACATCTAAAACATATACAACTTTATATTAGACCACATACGTGAGAGAAATAATATTACATAACTTTATGGTCCTTATCTCAGTTTTAGCCCAACACTACTAAAAAATGCAGAAACTCACCCTCAATGGTACATACACCGTAAGGATCTATAGAAGGCCCATTATTCTCAATACTGGAACGATCTTCATCCACCCCAACACATGGAAGTGGTAGAGAATTTCCGTATGTTTCATGTAAGCAGTCCTAACAAACAAGATTCAAGTAAAAAACAGATAAGGCTGTAAAGTTACCACTTTAGGTCTCTTTCTAAGTAAGAAATCATCAAATAGTATATTACTTCCCCTCAAACATTAATGCACAGAGTTTCAAATTTCCCAGCTAATACATATAATCCTCAGCTTAAGCACAAGATCATTTAGCAATTCAGATTTTCCAAATATTTGAACCCTCAAGTGTCCATAAGTGCCTGGAGGTTAATCGGTCACTTAAATGCATATTACAACATTGCTAATACATTTCACTTTTTTTTCCACAAGAGAAGCGAGGTTATGATGACGCCCTTAAAAGTCTATACTCAGGCTGAATCTCTTAGCCTATCCACTAGGCTACGACTAATACAATTTAATTTGGTTGCAGCATATATGGCAAACTAAAGTCACTGCCTCGAAAATTCAATAAAATTTAACTTTTAGTTTAAAAAAAAGAGTACAATAAAATTTCAGTTTGTTTTAAAAACAAGCTAGATATTTACAAGGCCTTACCCTTGTACTCACACAAAAGAGAGTGGCCAATATGCTATACAAACAATGTGTCATTCATCAATGCTGCAAATAATACATTTCACATTTCTTGCAAACATATAGTAAACTTAAGATACCTTCTTTCTAAATTATTCTAGATTCCCAATTAGTATTAAATGCCATGCTTTCATTAGACCACTTACACAGGCACACACATGTCTCCATATCTCGATCCTAAAAAGAGTATCCATGACGCAAATGTGTCTTTCATGAATGCCAGGGATAACACAATTCACTTAGCAAACTTAAATAACCCTCTTTGTAAATTAATCAAAATTTGCCAACAAAAATCACAAAAAACCAAATAAAACTCACAACTGCGCTAGATTCCCCATCATTATCCAAATCACCACCCGTTACACCATCGTGCTCAGTACCATCAATTTCACCAACATGCCTACCGTCACCATTATCAAGATCACGTGCAGACTTGCTTCCATCAATATAAGAACTGTTTGATCTCAAATTATAGCTTGGTACAGGAACCCTAGTCTCCATCTTCTTGAAACCCTACAATTTCCCCCAAGTTCCAAACTTTAACAACAATTTCGCAATGTATTGTCAATTAAACCAAATTAAGTACATTTAGAGCAGATTAGAAGTGAAAAGACACTAAATTGATGTTAAAAAATGCATCTTTACAGTTCATATATATGCAAATTTGAAACCCTGCAAATTTCTTTAAAATTACAAACTTCATCAACAATTTCACAATTCCTTGTCAACTAAACCAAATTAAGTACATTCAGAGCAGATTAAAGTCAAAACACATTGAATTGATGTTAAAAGTTGCATCTTCACAGTTCATATATATGTAAATTGAAACCCCAAAATTTTCTTTAAAGTTACAAACTTTATCAACAATTTTACAATTTATTGTCAATTAAACCAAATTAAGTGCATTTAGAGCAAATCAAAAGTGAAAAGACCCTAAAATTGATGTTAGAAATTGCATCTTTACAGTTCATATATGTGTAAATCGAAACCCTAATTAGGGTTTTACACAAAGGGGGAAAAAGGGTCCGAAGCTGAGGGGTTACCTGTGGGTTGGGATGCCAAGAGCTCTGCTTTAGCTTCCAAGCCGGCAAGGTAGTGAAAGACTACCTGTGATTTATGAAAAGTGAAAATTATGAGAAATTGAATTCAAACTTGTATAAATTATTTTTTAAAAGTTTTGTTTGTATCAATTTATTTTGTTAACTTGCAAAATGAGAAGAAAAAATAAATTAGGGCATGAGGGTGAAAATAATAAATTAGGGCATGACAGTTATTGTTATAATTTTATATAATATAAATTTTATTTTTGTTTTTCAAAAAATAATTATAAAATATTAAAAATAAATATTTAATAATTTGTTGAACATAGATATTAAACATAAATATAGAAAATCACTTTAAAAATTAATTTATAATAATTAACTATTATATTAATATTTCTTATAACTAATATTTATAAACGTCAAATTCATTTTAGAGTCGACTCCCCACTCTATCCCATTTCTCTCTTCACCCGCCGCTTATTCTCCCCCCTCTATTTCTTACCTTCATATGCCTGATCTAAATAACCATAGTCATGGTAGGAGACCATATTTTTCTTTCTCTTGTTTTTATGTTCTTTCTTCAATAATTTTCATCTTTTAAGTGAGATTTTTGATTTTTGCATCCATCTTTTTACGTGTTTTTAGTCTCTCATTTTGGAGTGGTTTGTATCTCTCCTTTTTGGAGTGGTTAGTGTGTTTTAATATGCTTTGGTGTGTTTAATTTTGTTATTTTGGTTCGTTGATAATGATTCAATTGGTGTATTGAGAGATCTGGGAAGGCCATTTTGAATCTGAAATGATGGCGATTATCGTAGGAGTTCACCTTGCACAATGAGATTGTTCAATATATTGGGACATCTATAAGATTGTACCTCAGCCTCAGTTGGCGTAACAGATGGGTATGAATATGAGACTATTACCTGTTTTTTATGTGCGCATGTCAGTGCGACGCTACCATTTTCAAGAATGTTGGTATTGACTGTATGGCTCGGGAAACCTTTGTAATCATTTTTATTATCAAGAATATTTATATTCATTTGTTAATCAATCTTAAAATAAAATGACTAGTTATTTAGCTCATTTTTATTTCCCAATCAAGTTGTGGTGTAGTTTGGAAATTTGTCCAAACAGTGTTTTAATGAATGTATTGTTATGGATCAAAAATCGAGGGGTGAGCTTCGTGCTTTTTGACTGATCTCGCGAGTCGGAACTCAGACGGGTCCTCACGAGGTGCCTACGTATCTTCAGCGGGGTGAAGAATCAAGTCAAAAAACGTAGTTCTATTTTGGAGGGGTAGAGCCCTTTTATATAGATGTCTCAGGGTTAGAGACTGATTAGAAGTAGGATCCCTGGTGTTAGAGTCCTAGTAGAAATAGGTTTTTGAGTCAGAGATAGGATATGACTGATCTCTGATCCTTATCTTGAGCTACTGGAGGTTATCTAGGACTCTAGATAGTTATCCACGAAATTCAGAGTTCTTGTAGGACTCTCGAAGTCCTGGACTCGTCAGTCAGACTCCTAGTAGGACTAGGATTCGAGTTCTGGGCCCTGACCGGGCTGGGGGCTCGTGCCTTGAGTTCGGGCAGCCCATGTTTCTCAAACATAGATGCCCAACGGGCTTTTTATAACCTCAATCTGCTAGCCACGAATTTTGGGTGATAAACCCAGAATCCGGGCCTTATATTCTGGCCTTTAATCAGACCCGGACTCAAAATTACCCAATAATTTTTAGGGCCAATTTCAGACCCATATCATTTGCCCCCCAACTTTGGATAAGTTTCGTAGAAACTTTTCTAAAGTTTTAGAGCATTTTCAATCACTTCTCGGGCCTATTCTGAGTAAGGTCAGCCATCTAGGCCGATTCTGGACTTTCCTTAGTCGATCCGAGGCATTTTGGGGGTACATCAAGTGTTCTGGGGCGCTTTTTGAGCGTTTTCCGGGCGCTTCCAGGGCGCCAGACCTCGCCCAGGTCGATTTAGGGCGCTCAAGGCGTCCAGGTCGACGCTGGCGCGCAACTCGGGCGCACCTCGGGCGCTCAGGGGCGCTCGACCTCGCCCAGGTCGATTTAGGGCGCTCAGGGCGTCCAGGTCGATGCTGGCGCGCAGCTCGGGCGCTCATGGGCGCTCGACCTCGCCTAGGTCGACGCTCGCGCGCACCGTGGGCGCACCTCGGGCGCTTATGGGCGCTCACGGGCGTTAGGTGTTTTTTGACACCCAAGTCAGTTGTCGACCTCACCCAGGTCGATTTAGGGCATCCTTGGTGCCCAGGTCGACGCTGTTGAGGTCCTCAGGCGCACCTCGGGCGCTCGTGGCGCTCCTGGGGCGCTCATAGGGCGCTCCCAGGGCGCTTCTCGGGCGCTCTCGGGCGTTAGGTGTTTTTTGTCACCTAAGTCGATTGTCGACCTCACCCAGGTCAATTTAGGGCATTTTAGGTGCCCAGGTTGACGGTGGTGAGGTCCTCAGGCGCACCTCGGGCGCTCTTGGCGCTCCTGGGGCGCTCATAGGGCGCTCCCAAGGCGCTTCTCGGGCGCTCTCGGGCGTTAGGTGTTTTTTAACACCTAAGTCGATTGTCGACCTCACCCAGGTCGATTTAGGGCATTTTAGGTGCCCAGGTCGACGGTGGTGAGGTCCTCAAGCGCACCTCGGGCGCTCTTGGCGCTCCTGGGGCGCTCATAGGGCGCTCCCAGGGCGCTTCTCGGGCGCTCTCGGGCGTTAGGTGTTTTTTAACACCTAAGTCGATTGTCGACCTCACCCAGGTCGATTTAGGGCATTTTAGGTGCCCAGGTCGACGGTGGTGAGGTCCTCAAGCGCACCTCGGGCGCTCTTGGCGCTCCTGGGGCGCTCATAGGGCGCTCCCAGGGCGCTTCTCGGGCGCTCTCGGGCGTTAGGGGTTTTTTAACACCCAAGTTAATTGTCGACCTCACCCAGGTCGATTTAGGGCATTTTGGGGAGCCCATGACGACCTTGGGGCTCACCCAGGTCGAATCAGTGTGCCGTGGGGCGCCCAGGTCGATCCTGGGGAACCCGGGTTGATCGTGGGGCGCTCTTGGGCCTTCCGGGCGCTCGTGGGCGCTCTTGGGGTACTGATGGGGTGCACCTCGGGCGCTCTCAGGCGTTGCGCGCCTTTTGGCATCCAAGTCGATTGCGGAGCTCACCCAGGTCGATTTAGAGTGCTTTTGGTACCCAGGTCGATCATGGTGAGCTCTTCGGGTGCTCTCAGGCGCAAGTCTGGCGCCTTCAGGCGTTGGGCGCTCATGTGGCGCACCTCGAGCACTCTCGAGCACTCTCGAGCACTCTCGAGCTCCGGGTGTTTTTTAGCACCGAAATTGATGGTAGAGCTCACTCAGGTCTATTTAGGGTGCCTTGGGTGCCGTGGTCGATCCTGGTGAGGTCCTCGGTCGCTCCCGGGACGCTAGTGGGGCGCAACTAAGGCGCTCTCGGGCGTTGGGCGCCTGTCGGGCGCACTTGGCGCTCCTGGGGCGCTCCCAGGGCGCTTCTCGGGCGCTCCCGAGCGTTGGGTGTTTTCCAACACCATGTTGATTGTCGACCTCACCCAGGTCGATTTAGGGCGTGTTGGGAGCCCAGGTCTCCACGGTGAGTGTTATCAGGCACTCCTCAGGCGTTCTTGGCGCTCCTGGGGCGCTTATAGGGCGCTCCCAAGGCGCTCATTGGGCGCTCTCGAGCGTAATCATGTTTGATTATGATAGACCTAGTTCAGGTTGATCTAAGAGTTTAGAAGGCTTTTAAAGCCGAGACTCGCTGTGTCTAGTTAGCTTATTGTCTAATCGAGACTAGTTTTTTATTTGTTAAGTCAAACAATAATCACTTAGGCATATCATAGGCCAATCTCTTAACTAAGACTGAGCCATGGCATGTGTTTTAGGGGCCCTTTATAGGCTTATTCTATAATGGGGTTGTATTAGGCTTTCTCAGGCTAAAGCTTGGAAGGATCAAGCTGAGGGCCACAGAAAGACCATAGAACCCCTGTTTCGAGTTGATTAATTCGTTGTAGATAAACAAATACTCAAGGAAAACATTGAAACATTAGATAGGGAACAATCCTCGAGAAATTTTATTGAAACTATAGTAGAAGAGATAAATAACTGAAATCAACAAAGTTTAAAACTAAATGACAATGGTCTATCAGACCTTATTCAATGGTTATCTACTTACTAAGACAATCAAACATAATAAATCTTCAAGTTGGTGGCGTGCCAACTCCTTGGAACCTTGACTCCATCCAGGGTCTGAAAGTTGTACGAGTCGCGACTAGTGACACCACTGCTTTGGCTCCATAAGCTAACTGAAAGACTTCAAGTCTTGAGTCTCCACAGACTTTTAAGTTCTTGATTCTCAGAGTTCTAGCTAGTCCAAGGCACGCCAATAAGGCTTCACATTCAGCCTCGTTATTTGTGGCCGGGAAATCTTGCTTTGTAGAAAACTCAATGACGAACCCATCAGGGGTTTGGAGCACAAGCCCTGCACCATTTGTTTTTGAAACTTCGTCAAAAAGCTCATTAAGTTTCTCCTCTTCTTTGGGTTCCTCTACCCTACTCTCCTGCCCCCCGACTTCCTGGTTGTCAATGGTGCATTTAACTAGGAAGTCAGCCAGAGCTTGAGCTTTGATTGCCACCCGTGGCTTGTATCGAATGTCGAAATTTTCAAGCTCTACCGCCCACTTAATCAATCTTCCACTAGCCTTCGGGCTATGCATTATCATCCTAAGGGGTTGGTCAGTCAAGACTTCGATCTTATGTGTCCTCAGGACTCTGAAAGCCTCTCTCAGGCGCTCAAGGTGATCAGCTTTCTTCAAGCTCTTCACTAGCATATCATTGATATAGACCTCCACGGTCTTCTCATTTAGATGCTTAAACATCTTATTAGCTAAGCGCCAATACGTGGCTCTTGCATTCTTAAGATCAAACGCCATAACCTTTTCTGGTTTACCTCGGAACAAGGAGATGGGAACCAATTCCTTAATTGATAAAACCTGCCCCCCGACTCCCCCGGGTTTCAAGGCTGCAACATAACAACTCCTGGCCATTTTCTGGTCTCCTTTTTCTTCTCCTACCCCGTTTCTTGTGGGGAACTTGATTTTCAAGTGATATGTGGATGCTATGGCTTTAAAAGCATGCATCCCTGTCCTTCCTAGGATAGCGTTGTAGGTTGATGAGGCCTTAATGACCATAAAGTTCAACATATAAGTGGCCTGTCGTGGCTCTGCTCCCATGGTTACTGGTAATTGGATCATTCCTTCAATCTTGGATTCTACTCCGTTGAAACCATAGATCGGCATGTTGGACGGTGTCAACTGTGAATCAGCATACCCCATCTTTTGATAAGCATCATAGAAGAGGATGTCTACAGAAGCTCCATTATCAACAAGAACCCTCTTAATAGATGAGTTTCCAATAACGGGAGTTATGACCAACGGGTCGTCATGGGGGAACTTCACCCCTTCTAGATCAGAATCATCAAAGGTTAACGCAATCTCGGTCTTGGCCCTCTTCGGGGGTTCTCCAATGATACACATCACTTCACGAGCATAAGCTTTTCGTGAGTTACTAGACAAGCCTGCTGCAGTCGGTCCTCCAGAGATCATATTGATCACGGGCCCTCGAGGCTCGGTTCTCCTATCATGATCATCATTATCCCTATCGCGACTATCATTGTCACGGGGATTCCTATCTGCATCCCTAGTATACCTGGACAACTTGCCTTTCCGGATCAAAAACTCAATCTCATCCTTCAACTGCCGACAATCATCAGTCTTATGTCCCGTATCCTTATGAAACCTGCAATACAAGTCCTTGTTTCTCTTTTCGGGGTCAGTCCTAATTGGCTTCGGCCATCGAACTCCTCCCTCTTTCTCAATTTCCATCAGAATCTGACTCCTGGGGGCATTCAGCCTTGCATACTCAGTGAACCTCGGTCCTGATTGCTTCTTGGTAGGTGACTTTTCACCATCTTCCCTTTTCAAATACTTGTTATCAGCATCATATTCAGTATCGTTCCCACGCTTCTTAGAGTCCGTGGTTGGTCCCTGGTTATTCTGGGATTTTCTCATGCTTTCCTCCGCCTTAATATACTTCCCGGCTCTCTCTTGGAGCTCATTCATGTTGTCAGGGGCCCTCTTGGCTAGTGAGCGGCGGAAATTATCATCCGTGGTTCCTTGTTGAAGGGCGATCATCGCTACCTTTTGGTCCAAATCCGGGACTTTGAGCGCCTCCTTAGTGAACCTATTCATATAGTCTCGAAGGGATTCGTTCCTGCCTTGGTGAAGGTTCATCAACGAGGCTGAACTCTTAGCGTGGGTCTTACTCCCAATAAACTGTCCTATGAAAGCTCGGCTCAAATCTCCGAACGAGGATATAGAGTTAGGGGGTAGTCGACTATACCAGTGCTGAGCCATCCCGCTCAAGGTTTGGGGGAAGGCTCGACACTTGATGGCCTCCGTGACTGGTTGCAATAGCAATGCATTCATGAAGGTTCGTACATGATTCGCGGGGTCACCCGTTCCATCATATGCCTTAATAGTGGGCAATTTGAACTTTCGAGAAATCCTTGCTGCCATGATTTCCTCGGTGAATGGGGGGATCGGGTTCTCTGGATCACCTGCAGCCAACAAGTGAATTCTATTCATACCTGAGTTCTGAGGGTTTTCAGTCCTTTGTTGAGGTTCGGGCGGTGGCTGCCTGGCCTGTTGTGCCGCCCTGTCTCTTTTCAATTGAGCTATCTCCTGTTCATAAGCTCGAATCCTAGCTTCATACTCCTGGTCCGTGGGTCGACGGGACTCGGGGTTATTCGGCCTAATGTTGTGCTGGGAGCCTCGGCTCTGATTTCCATCTCTCCTTCTTCGTGGGGGAATATCGTAGTCCCTCTCTGAATCTTCAGAAGAGTCGTCCGTATAAACTACATACTCATCTGTTGGTCCTCTTGTGGTTGTCACAACGGTAGAGTAATGAGTCCCATGATCAGTGGCTGTGGCCACAACATTAGTCAGAGGGGGCAGTGTGCCAAAAATCATAGGAATCGAGGTTTGAGCAGCGGTGGTTGTGCCACTGCTAGCAAGGGTCAACGTGACTGGGGGTGTGGTGGTGATGGGATTTGAGGTTCCAGCGGTGACCTGAGACAAGGGTGGATCCTGGGTTGCTGTGTTGTCTCCGTTTGAAGGTGCATGAATTTCTGAGCGTAATCTGGTGGACACCATGGTTGTTGTCTTCTTCCCACAGACGGCGCCAAATGTTATGGATCAAAAATCGAGGGGTGAGCTTCGTGCTTTTTGACTGATCTCGCGAGTCGGAACTCAGACGGGTCCTCACGAGGTGCCTACGTATCTTCAGCGGGGTGAAGAATCAAGTCAAAAAACGTAGTTCTATTTTGGAGGGGTAGAGCCCTTTATATAGATGTCTCAGGGTTAGAGACTGATTAGAAGTAGGATCCCTGGTGTTAGAGTCCTAGTAGAAATAGGTTTTTGAGTCAGAGATAGGATATGACTGATCTCTGATCCTTATCTTGAGCTACTGGAGGTTATCTAGGACTCTAGATAGTTATCCACGAAATTCAGAGTTCTTGTAGGACTCTCGAAGTCCTGGACTCGTCAGTCAGACTCCTAGTAGGACTGGGATTCGAGTTCTGGGCCCTGACCGGGCTGGGGGCTCGTGCCTTGAGTTCGGGCAGCCCATGTTTCTCAAACATAGATGCCCAACGGGCTTTTTATAACCTCAATCTGCTAGCCACGAATTTTGGGTGATAAACCCAGAATCCGGGCCTTATATTCTGGCCTTTAATCAGACCCGGACTCAAAATTACCCAATAATTTTTAGGGCCAATTTCAGACCCATATCATGTATCTTGTCAAAATCTTTTTTATAAACATCAAAAAGTTAATTAAATATAAAAATATAAAAATTATCGCTCATGTATAATTAACTTCTTATAATATTTGACCAAACCTCCCTTTTATCCTTTTTACCAAACACAAGGAATGAATTAATGTGTATTCAACGAGGGTTTTTTTAAATTGTTTTTAATCTATGAATTTTGATGGATTGTAAATGATTTTGATTTTATGCGGATTATTAATAAAATGTCATTAGTTGATAGATTTCTTAGGATTTAAGCAAAATATTTCAAAATCCATCATTTTATATAATTCTAAAAAAAATCCATCATCATTTAAATACCACCAGATTTTAATGGATTTTAAACAATTTCAATTGAATACCATCAGATTTTTAAGTATAATTTAAAATTCTGATTTAATACCATCACATTTTGTAGCATAATTTAGAATCTCACCTAATTTTCTCAAAATTTTAATGAATTTTAAACAATCTCAATTAAATATTCTCAATTAAAATTCCAATCGAACACGTGGAATTTTAGGGCAGCATGAACCAAAACGGCCCTCGCTTTTCAGTGTAGCATGAAGAACCAAACGGCCTTTACTTTTTGTAAAATCCATTCATCCCCGTTTCATTTTCAGTTGAAAATTTGAAACATACCCATTAGCAAAGTTATGGGTTTGGGGGCCCAACAAACTCAGACATGAACTGTAGTTCTAACTCATACATACACAAACACAAGTTATCCAACGACTCTGTCCAAACTCCCAAACACAACCTAATCAACACACACACACAGTATTACACATGTATATCCATTAGACTCCTCAATAAACACACACCCAAATTCTACAATTTCATTTTATCACCGAAACAATTTTATCTATGTGCATCTATACATTCTTCATGTTGTAGATCAATTCTGTTGGTGTTTGAAAGCCCAGATCTAGAGCAACAACACAAATCAATACAAAACATCATGTTGGGTGTTAAACAAAATGAAGAAAAAGAAGGCCCTCCTCATCAGATTACAGCTGAAGAAGAAGCTCTCAAACGCAACACTGATTGTGTCTACTTTCTTGCTTCTCCCCTGACTTGTAAAAAGGTCCAATCTTTATCATTACCCATGTGTCGAATTCACTTGTGTTTGTGTTGTTTTTGTGTTTCTTGAATTGGGTTGTGGAAATCGGATCTTTTAATTGTTTGGGGATCTGAGTGGTGTGTATGTGTTTATGTTGTTCTTGTGTGTAGATTGTGTTAATTGTTTGATTGTCTATGTAAGCATATTGGTTTATTTTGTTCTGGTGGGGAAAGAATGTGGTGGAATTGTTTTCGGTTAGGACTCGTGGAGGTAGTGTTGGATGATTCCTGTCGGAGAATGTTGTGTAGTTACTGATATGTTGCTGATAATTGTGCACACTTTTGTCGCATTCGATTTTGACTAGATGAAGTTGCGCTAATTGTGTACGTTTTTGTCGCATTTGGTTGACTAAAATTTCAAAGGAGGATAACGATAGACAGATTTGATTACTGTTTGGTCGTTAGTGTTTTGCATATTTAAGGAAATTTTCTGTTTTGTCAGTGTATTGTGTATTTAATGAATTTTGCCGTCACGTGTTATTGTTGCCCGTGTTATCATCCGTATGACTATCGTGTAGACGTTTGCTTGACACGTGTATCCAATTGGGGTAGCTTTATGTGTAATTCTTAGTACGTTTCAATGTGTAATAGAGTACCGTTCACCATGTTATTTTTCTAAAAGTATATCTGGTCTCACTTGCCTATAGGGCACTATGCACTTGGTTTAGATCTCTGTAACCTTAAATCATTAAAAAGAAGTTGTAATAAATGTGCCCTGTGAAACAAATTTTAATTGTTGAAATGTGTATTTGATCTTCTTACGTTTTCTGTCATCAGGGAATAGAGTGTGAGTATCGTCACAGCGACATTGCTCGGCTTAATCCCCAGGATTGCTATTTCTGGTTGAATGGTAATTGCTTGAATCCAAAGTGTGCTTTCCGGCATCCGGTATGTCTTCCTTCCTTTTAAATCCTTATTACTATGTCTTTTCCATGTCTCCAAAGCTGTGACCTAAACCCTTGTTGCTAATCTCATGGAGCGTTGATTTTTCATTTCCTATGATTTCCATATAATATTAGTAAGTCTAGTATACTTATACTGTTAACTTTGCACTTTTCAGCCTCTAGATGGATTACTTGGAACTCAAGTGACTACTTCTCTAAATTTACCTCCATCTCATACTATGGTACCAGTTTCATCTCAGGGCCTCAACGTCCCTGGGAAACAATCAGTCCCTTGCATATTTTTCCAAAAAGGTTACTGTTTAAAAGGTGATATGTGCCCATTTATGCATGGCCCTTACTCTCTAAACAACAAAGCTACTCAGTCCGCAGGAGCTACACCTGTTCCTGAATCTCAACCGAATAAAAAGACATTTGGAGGAGGTCTTGGGAATCACACTCAGGTGCAGAAGCTTTCACAGGGTAATGCTCCGAAATCTGCTAATTTACCAACACAAGAAAAATCAGCTGATGTACTGGCAAAGGTTCCATTAAGAAATAGAATTTCAACCGGCAGAAGTGCGTCCATTGCTACAGGCTTGGATAATGAGCTTCCTCAGTACAGGCCAGGAAATGTTCATTCCTTTAGCAATGGCAACTTGGTCAGCAGGTCAAACCGCAACCATCAGGTTCATATAGTAGAGGATCAGAGTGTTTCAAATGTTAAAGATGCTGATGAAGTCTCGAGGGAGCTTTCTCCTGGTTTTGATGTTCTTGTAGACGATGAACTTAGGGATTCTGAATATTATCCTGATGAAGATCAATTTGGTAGATCAACAGGTCACAACGGAATGAATTTGAATGCAAGTAACGAATATGAAAATAAACGTTCTGGTGATTATGGTCCTGTGGCTGATGTTGACCGAGATTTGTATGACAAGCGTAATTATGATTCTTTTGAGCGCCTTCAAGGGCATTCTGGGAGGGACGTGCAAAGATCATCTGAAAGGGTTTTAGGAGGACCTGCTTATACACATAGGAGGCGGTATCCTAGAGCTGACAGCCCAGGTCAGATTAATGGGTCAGACTTGAGGCATCATTTAGCAAAGCAGAAGAGGAATACTGGTTTGAGATCAATCATTAGTCGAGATCGTACTCTTCTAAACTCTGCCGATGATCGTAGTTTTCAAGCTCCTAGAAGGGACCTATTACCTACTCATGATACTATGGTTAGCAGTCGACTTCAAGGAAGAATAAAACTTCCAGGAAGATCAGCGTCTCCTATTCCTCCTCTTTCAGAGAACGAAATCGACAGGGCTCGGAATCGCAGTAGATTGTCTGCAGAAAGGCCTCTGGGAAGGCTTAGAGACAGAATTAAGGGAAGAGTTCAAGAAGATTTTATTAATGACCGAAACTTCAGGGGATCTCGCATAAGAAGAGACATCGTAGATGACAATAATGCTGCATTTAGTGGTCCTAAAAGCTTATCAGAGCTGAAGGTTGCCAAGACTTCTGAGATATATGAAAAGCACCCGAGCGAACGAATGTCACATGGGAAAAGGAAATATCAAAAGCTGGAGGAAGGCCAACTCGGTGAAGGAGATGTCTCATTTGAAGGGCCAATGCCTTTAAGTGAAATATTGAAGCGAAAAAGAGGAGGTAATGTTGTTTCCCAGGAGAGTGGCTCTACAACTGCTGAGGAACATAATCAAATGGAAATAAAGCAGCACTTGATGATACCGACTGAGGCGAAAGAATCGAATGATGTCCTTTTCTCTGCAGCCAAGAATGAGGGATCAATACCTGCAGCTGGTAAAGTTGTCGTAACAGAAGGAAATAACAAATTACATGAGGGTCAACCTTCTCTACAACGTAGTACTAGTGAGCTCCAGATTGAAGATGGTATGATTGGTGATGAAGCCTTTGATCAGAAGGGAGATGACTTTGACTATGATGAGCAGGCTGATGGGAAAGACTATAACTTAGACGATGTTGAAAATGGCGATCCTGAAGATGACTACTTTGACGAAGATGATGATGCAGATGACTTTGCAAAGAAAATGGGTGTCGTGTTTTCATAAAGCAGCGACAGTTCTCTTACTCAGTCACTTGAAGCAGAACCTGCGGATTTTGTTTGGATGGCTTGGTGCTGGCTAATTAGCAAGGGTTCTGTGTAGTCAGGTTGATTTAATATTTTAATCTTTTTATTGTACTTTAAGAATTATTTACCTTTGTATTTAACTTTTGAATGTGTCGGAAATATTCCTGATTGTGGCTCTAGCCATTTGTTTAGACTAATATACCTGAAAAGCCTGTAGCTGTTAGGTTTAGAAATTTTTAATAAGAAACAATTCTCTATCAGCATCTTCTTTGTTCCTACATATGTATATGTTTCTGGTCTTGTGTTTGTGTATTCTCTAGTAAGTTACATGATAGAGAGTAAGATGCAATGTCACCACCTTTAGGAAGGCATTGTACAAAAAGTCTTGAACTAATAGATTCATCTCAGTTGGTATGTGCTTTTTTGCCAATTGAATCTTGGAAGAGGGAAAGGGTAGTTTGTTTTTCTGGTTCCGGCAAAAGTTATGTGCTTTTGCCAGTAGAATTTTGGATTGCTGATTCCAGCAGTCACTAGTAAGAGATCTGCAAAACAGTGAACTGATCATGATGTTAGTCTTCCTCTTTCGTCTAGAGAACTCAATTTTAGTACATTTCAGTTGTTTCTGCGTGTAAGAACATAACTTCTGCAACTTGAATTGTTTCAGCAGCAGGCTTCATGTTGCCAGTTGTAGACAAGTATACAAGCCTCTGTCACATAGTTTCAAGAATCAGTCCGTGATTTATTTTTAGAACCTTCTTCTAAAACTGTCTTCACAGGCAAGTATAAATCTCATCCTAGGAGCAAAGCAGCAGAATCTAGGCTTATGAGTCAAAATATTAAGTTGAAATCCTAATGATGACAGAAGTGTGGTTAGTGGAAATTGTTATAATTAAACATAAGGTAATTCTACCACAACAATTTTATTTTATTTTGAATAAATAGGCCTCAGCAGCCAGTGACATTCATAATGACTGCAACTCTAAGCAATATAAATCCTGGCGAAGGCAAACTGTGACAAAATAGTCACTCTCAACCATGATCATAGAGATGATAGAAATCAAGAATCAGAATTAATCGGTTGACCTGCTGATTCAGGATTTATTGGAGATTTTTTGATAAATCAAAGATTTTTAGTCAAATCGGAGTGTAATCTAACCAGAGACAAAACAAAGGTTGAAACTGGTTTTCAGATAAACTAGAAGCGCAGCTCTAAATGGTTCAAGTTGGCCACGCTTACCAACAAAAGACCCCACGAATATCGGACTGACCATGACTTGATTCATTGCTCTTCTGTCAAGGAACTCAATTTTGGTAGAACTCAACTATTTCTACAGCTAAGATCAAGCAAGTTCTGCAACTTGAATTATTACAGCACTTGTCTTCACGTTGCTCAATCGTAGAAGCTGGTACCAGTTGGGGATAGCCTTCTTCCTATGTTCTCTAGCAAAAGCTACACTTTCTAAAAATCTAACCTGCCATGAGCAAGACTTGACAGTACCTCCAAATGTCTTTTGTTTCTACTATCTTTAGCCTTTATAATGTCCATTCTACTTGCAATTCTGTACAATTTCAAGCTTAGTATATCATTATTTAAATAATCATACCTAAAACTGGGACAGATGTTTTTGACCATCTGAAGAAACACACCTGTAGTTCTATCATTATTAATTTTGATAATTTTATACCACGAGGAACCGACACTTGAGCCTAATAAGCTGCCAAAATATATCAATTTAAAAGTTCTCTTTGTCAACAAGAAATCTTAAGACTGCACATGTAATTTAAGACTTTATAGCCTTCCTATATTTCTAAGCAATTTGATAGAATAGTCCTACTTGTATAGCTTCAAGAGTACAACTTCTGCAATTAAATTACATGATCAGACAGCTTCATGTTGATCAAGACCAGAAGTAGGCGCCAGATGGGCATATCGATCTTCGTATGTCTATGTTTTCTAGCAAGAGCTACAGATTCTAAGAATCTGGCCTGTGATTTGCAAGACTTCACAGCACTTGTTGGATTCTTGAATGACTTGGAGTCGGGTATTGGAGGCTGGGGAAACGATTCTGTTGCAGATTGCTGTACTTGGCCTGGTGTCACTTGTGAATTTGTTCATCATATTGCCAACATAACGTTGTCGAGGGTAGTCAGTCTAGAGTTGCCACATAAAAGGCTGAAAGGTAAGCTTAACAAATCCCTGGGAGGCCTAGAATATCTGAGAGTCCTTAATCTTTCCAATAATTTCTTCTGGGATCATCTGCCAAATGAACTTTTCAGATTTAAGTTTCTTGAGGTTCTTGATTTGAGTTCCAATGATTTCATAGGAAACTTAACCGCGGAAATTAGTTTACCTTCCCTCCTAGTCCTAAATCTATCAGACAACTGGTTAGAAGGTTTATTTAGTACTGGCATATGTGGAGTTGCAAGTAGGTTGCAAGTTTTAGATTTGTCCCTGAATTTGTTCACAGACAAGATTCCTCAGACCATCAGAAACTGTAGCTTTCTAGAAGTACTTTCCCTTGGTTCAAACTACTTTGAAGGAAACTTGCCAGAAGATCTGTTTCAGTTGTCAAAGTTGAGAGAACTGAATGTTGAGGACAATCAGTTTACCGGACTGTTGAGTCCTAATGTTAGTAAACTTACCAATTTAGTCGAATTTGAGATCTCCACGAATGGTTTTTTTGGAACTTTCCCTGACACTTTTTACAACCTGCGAAAGCTCAAGAGATTCTCAGCCAATTCTAATAGATTCATTGGTTCTTTACCGCCTTCTTTAACCAGCTCTCAAAGCATCATCTCGCTCAATGTTCGTAACAATTCTCTCAATGGATCCATTGCACTCAACTGTTCTTCCATGGTTAGTTTAATCTCCCTTGCCCTCAGTTCCAATTCATTCAGTGGTCCTTTTCCCGAAAATCTCTCTTCCTGCAAGAAGTTGACTTCATTGGATCTCTCGAGGAACAAATTTAGCAGCCAGTTACCAGAAAGCTTCAAGAATCTCACATCCCTCTCTTATTTATCCCTGTCTAATTGTAGCCTACAGAACTTAACAGCAACCTTGGCAATTCTGCAGCACTGCCAGAACTTGAGCTTTCTAGTTCTTACCCTCAATTTCCGCGATGAAGTAATGCCGGATTATAATCATCTGCAGTTCAGCAGACTCACTACTCTTGTAATAGCAAATTGCCCACTCTCTGGTTCTGTACCTTACTGGTTGCAAAGTTGCTCCAACTTACAGCTATTAGATCTCTCATGGAACCGGCTAACTGGACATATTCCAAACTTTCTGGGCGCGATGAAACTTCTTTTTTACTTGGATTTATCAAGAAACATGCTTTCGGAAGAGATCCCAGAAGGCTTGACTAAGCTCGAAAACCTTAGTAATCAGAATGTCACATTAGTAGAGCTTTCAAAAGACTTCTACATTTTCACGAGCAGCAGCACTGCAAGAGGGCTACGATACAATCTGATTCAGGGATTGCCGCCAACTCTAGACCTCAGCTCCAATCATCTCACTGGACCAATTATGGCAGAATTTGGAAATCTCAAACAGCTCCATGTTTTGAATCTGTCAAATAACAATTTATCAGGTCATATTCCTGAATCTTTGTCCAACATAACTAGCTTGGAGACACTGGACTTGTCTGATAACTCTCTTATCGGCATAATCCCACCATCATTTGCAAGGCTAAGCTTTCTTTCAAAGTTTAGCGTGGCGTTCAATAAGTTGTCAGGACACATTCCAACAGGAGGTCAATTTTCTACATTCCCAGAGTCCAGTTTTGCAGGTAATGAAGATCTTTGTGCTTACAAATCAACACGTTGTCCCTCCGTGCCTGAAGAAAAACCTGGAGAAAATCCAATCGAGTTAGAAGATGAGAAGGTCTTCGTTATTGGTCTTCCTTTTGCAACAGGAGCTGTTGCTGGGTTTATTTTAGTTGTTACCATCTGCTACCTCTCTGGATGGTTGTTTCGCGAAGAAGACACTCAAAAACGTGTAGAGATTGCATGGAAGAGGATGTTTTCAACATCACATTAGCAGTAAACTGCCATACTTGTGCACACATTCTATTGCACTCATATCAATGGAGATAGTGAATAGTGCTAATAATACCAATTGCTTGCTAGATCACAGATCATGTCCAACTCGAAAAATATAGCTACTTCCTAGTAATACAAGATCCCTGTGTTCTTTATATGCATCATATCATTTGCCATTTCTTGAATAGCAATTGCTCTCTACTGGCAACATAGCAGCCAACAAGGCTTCTGATTCTCTTCCTTATCATCTTTGGAAGGGTTGGAACAAGTAAGAAGCGCAAAGAATTTTTATTTCTTAAGTTGTGGGTTGAGTTTCTACACATATCAGGACACTGGGATACTGAGTACATGAAAAATAAATAAGTACATGCATTTAAAGTAGTTGCTCGTCGGCGTCAAGGTGATATGAAAAATTAAGAGCGCCACCAACCACAGCAAGTAAATGAGGAAGGTATTCGACCAGTTCTGCGAATATATTCTGCTTGCTTTTCGGTTTTTGCAGCTTGGCGGTTTCTCTTAGACTCTGCTGCTGCCCTCTTCTCTTCAGCTTTAAGCCTTGCAGCAGCTAGCTTGTTCATAAGCTTATCATGTGCTTGACTACTCATTTTCTCCACCTCTGCCTGAAAGAAACGAAGGGATGTCATCACGCAGAAAACTTGCATTTCAATACCGTAAATGTTCTTAAATAAAAAGAGCAGAAGGCAGAGAGTTGCATTCGAACACCCTAGAATTACTAAAAACAACACAAAATTGATTAAGCAAAAACAAGATCACAAGGGCAGATTAAATTGAGACATGAGTCTAATAGCAACTGTTGCCTGGAAATAGTAATTTGTTCCATTTTTTCTTATTATATGCATAAAAATATCATTGGTCAACTCCTCAATATAAGTGGAAAGTGGCAGTATCGAATAGTACACAAAATACTAGAGATCAATATCCAAACTCAACATGAAACTTCTTCTGCAATTTTAACATTTGAGACCAATTGTCCTTCTCAAAAGATTATTGTTTGACCACAATCATAAAACGTTAAGTATGGAAGCATACTCCTCACCTCAATTTTTCTCATCTCAGCTTCATTCTTTGCTTTTTCATGGTTTTCCCATGCATGTATCTTGATCTCCTCCTGTTTGAACCTGACAGAAAATAATCATCAGACACTTCCCGACACTGAAATGTCAAGTAGGCATAAGTATACATGTATATGTATGTTTCTGTGGTTGCAAGTGTATATCAACAAAATTTTCTATCTTCTAACATTCAAAATATCAAGGGCTACGATATAGTATTAAGAGCTTTGTGCAAGTAATTTAATGCTAAAACTGATAGGATTTGCCTGAAACCAATAGTACCACTAGATGAGTCACCAGTACTGCAAGTCTAGAACACGAAAGACTTGACGATTCTAGGTAATGCCATGGGCTGAAGTATAAAAAAGTGATCCCTTTTTTGCAGTAAATATCTATGGACCGGTAGTTTCAATTATGCTACAAAAGAAATCTCTCTTGTACAAAAGCCACCAAATGATAACAATAAACAACCTGGCCATACACTTGGCTTTCTCCGCCTCCTCCCAAGCAGCTGCACGTGTCTCAATCAAACTTTTAGCCTGCTGTTCATGTCCAAGATTTTTTAGCGAAGTAGAAGCATTATTATCTTCCTCTTCTTTGCTAGCCCAGGCCGCAATATTCATCTTACCCAGCTGAGTTCCAAGAAGCATAATCTCCCTCCTTGTTTTCATCTGCATCTCCTTCTCGGACAACTCTCTTTTATTAGTATCTGACATATTGTTAGGATGATATGGACTTAACGAAGCTCTTGTTGGACTTGAGGGTTGTGAAGAGGATGGACTACGAATAGGTGTTGTTGCCCTTACTGGAGTTCCAGTCCTTGAAGGCTCTTGGCTAGCCATCGGAGTCATTTCTGTACCCATGTCTCTCATTGACACTGATCTGGCTGTTGAAGGAGGTGGAACCAGTGCTGTTGCACTATGGATGGACATAGATGAATCGTGCTGGCTCAGACTAACTGCGTATATAAAAAATTAAACTTATTCAATGAATATCAAAAACTTTTTTCATATTTTAAGATTTACGACAATAATTACTCTGACAAATAATAAACCGAGCCACAAGTTCAAAACAAAATTATATTTTTGGTTCCATAGACCACACAAGTTCAAAATGATTGTAGATAATGTTATAGGTAGGTCTAAGAAACAGTAAGCAAGACTAAAAATTGGCCTTAATAGTGATTCAATCCCATTCGTGCTACACTAGATGTTGTCCCAAGATAATAGTTAAATATTGCCATGCTGAAACAATAAAACAGTGTGCACAAAGTCTTACTTGCTGGTCCTTTGACACAATTTTCAATTGTGTTGTTGTACGAATTAGTACTTTGATATGTATCACTCTCCCACGTGACAAGCTTCGGTCCTCCAGTTTCCTTGCTTTCCTGGCTCATTTCCATCACCTTAGTATCTGATTCTTCATAAGGAATTAATGTCAGGTCCGGAACTTCAACAACAACTTTCATCGATGTTTGTCTGCTACCATAGCCGAACTGATTATTTTTCCGCAACCCAACTCCACCCTGTCCATGAGGCTGCCCGTTCTTAGTCCGGTTGGATGTTGGGCTTGCTATCCATTTCTGGGCGTCATCCCATTTTGAAGGTGCTGGTTTGGAGAAAGGCGCAAGAGCCACTCTTTGCAGCCCTCTCTCTGCTTTTTGAAACTCAAACACCGATGATGGTGTGGTTATACTGTCAATGCCACTGTCATAATCTAAGGAGATGTCATCTTGTGATTTAACTCTTGAACTATAAATAGGTCGATCCTTCAATGTATGGTCGCTATCCATTTCCAGAGCCAATGAGTCAGCTGTACTAGAAGTAGAACACTGAGGAAGAACACACACAACATCTACATCTTTGAAATTCTCAGAACCACAATCACCTGGTCACATAAACACAATCCTCATGACAAGATTTCAAACAATAAAAAAGTTCAAATGATTCTTTGTCTTTTTTATGCCTGTTTGCAGCATCCTTAAGAGTTGCCTATATATATTTTTAGAGCTGGGGTCTCATGGTTTCAACTTTGGTAAGGCATGCATACATCTAAAACTCTTCAGACCATACTTTCTAGCATTCAATGGGTCTGTCGGTTTGGTTTTCTGAACAAAAAGCGAAACCTTTTGCAGATCACAAATAGAAGTAGCTTTGATTCTGTTTATCAGAAGCACATTTTAATCTAAGGAGACTGGCTATGTGAACTACTCTCTTCAAAGCAAACAAACACAATTATGAACTAAAATTTTAAAGCAAGAAGGCTCAAATTAAAGGTGCTTAGCCCCCTTAACATATAGAAAAGGCTCAATTTAAAGGTGCCTAGCCCCCTTAACATATAGAAATACAACAATCTGTTTAGTACAGAAATCCCAGACTTGAAATTAAAATAACTTTTTCTAGCTCTGAATTAGTTAAACCAAATTTTCTTCCCCTTTTTCCCAGCAGCCAACTAAAAAACAAGAATCTTATTTCCTGGAAAGAAATGCCACTAGCATAGTTCTAAATATTAACAAGCCATATAAATCAGACTAATTAAATACCCATTATTTAATAAAGTTAATAATCCACAGATCACAAAATTATACAGATTTGTGTACCATTGTCATGGATCTCAAGAACTTGAGATCTCAAAGAAAAAGTAGAATCATGCTCTTCTGCTTCTTCTCCTTCTTGTGGCCTTCCTTGTTTTCTCTTCTTCTCAACTCCCATCAACATACTCCTCAACTTCCCTGGAGATAATCCCCCTCCACTTCCCTGCAAAAGATTTATTAAACCCTCTCCCAAGAAATAAAAATACCCCAACAAAATGGAAAAATATAATGAGATAGCTCAGTACAGTAATCAAAGGTTTGATCTTTTGCCAAAAAGGTAAATAAAATTCTAGTCTTGAAGCAATATCCCAAATGGGTAATGCAAAGAAACTCTAATTTTTTATAAATTTCTTGATAATGCATTGGGAAAAGTGAAGACTAAAAGACAAACCCTACTTGCTGCTGCTGCTGGTGGTGATGCAGAGGTTTCTTGTAGATTCTCTCATAATCCATGTACAAACTTCCAATATGAATAGCAGCAATAATCCCAGCTCTATATTTTTGCCTCTGACAGTAAAAAAAGGTGATAGTACATTACAATGCTTTGATATAAACAGACATGTCCCTCTCACACACAAACACACATTATAGTACTAGTGAGCTGAACCTGAATTATTGAAAGTGATGAGTGTAATAGTACTGCTAGAATAAATAAGTGATGTAGTCTAGATAGAGTGGGGCCGTTTGTGCAAATTTTAAAAAAATAATTTTTTTTGCTTAAAGTAAAGAAGTATATTAAAATTCAAAAATAAATAAGTTAATAAAGTGTTTGGAAAAAAATCAGAAGTTTTGAGAGAAAAATTATCATTCTCAGTTTCTTAAAAATGCTTCTACTTATTTACATAAATGAGCGAGGAAATACATAAACCAGAACCATAAGTTAAATCCAGTGGGGGCAATATCTAACTATCTATGCATGTACTGTACTCCTATAATTTATGTGAGTTAATAATGTCAATTCCAAAGGGACAAAAGTGAGACCAGAAAGTAGTTTCATTGTCTAGTTTAACCCTACCTCTATTTAAACCAGCTGGACTCATGTGTGTTTATTAGTATGCTCAACATGGTTTGCTTCCAATGTTATTTGGCCACATGTGTGTTGGTCTAATCCACCTCAACTTTGACTGTTTCATAGTGATACTTTCTGGTCCAGGTAAATAGGTAATGCTACAATGGAGTGTTTTAATATTGAGTGTTTGACAGACTTTGCTTGAATGATGCAGCTTTCGAAGAGGAGGGGCCAATAACAAAATGTTTACAACGGTCAGGCACCACAATCAACTAAAATGACTCACGTTCTGTTCAAGTGAGTTTAAAATAAATATTTCTTACTTAAAATAAAAAAGTGGAGACAAAATTAGAAGCAAGTTAAGCCTTATAAATGATTAAAATATTTGGCAAAATAAATAGAAGCCCTGAAACAAAAGTTAGCATTCCTAGCTTTTTATAAATACTTCTTGACTTTTTACGCAAACAGTACGAGATAAGTGATTCTAACTTATAAACCCAGAATCCGGCTTTTAAACTGTTGCCAAACAGCCCCTTAGTACTATATTACATCCATTTATATATATTATTTTTTTGACATGTTTTTTAAGACTATCTTATTTTTTTGACACGTTTTTAAAGGCTCCTTTAAAATATTTTTTCATTGCCTGAATAAATATTTAATGTTTAAATTTTATTCAAAAAAAATTAAAAATACATTATGAAAATATAATTTATAGGAGTCTCAAAATGCGTGCAAACGATGAACGTATACTACTCACTGGGACGGAGGGAGTAATAATTATTGTTAAATAGACAAGTGATCAAATAGAAACCAATGTTATTCTAAAAACTAATAATTACTTCTTCAATCACTGCTTATAACTACAGAAATCATTAGTTTTCATGTTGTTACTCACTATTTTAAACAGTAAAATCAACAATTTTTATTTTTAATAATTGAAAAAGTTTGCTTATGACTGATATTGGTGGTCGTTGTAGGAGGTCCATGATGGTAGAAAATGACAAAAAGAGGTGTGTAGTGTTGGTAAATAGTCATTAGGAGTGGTAAGTTGTGATGACAAATGGTGATAGGCAAATCATGGTTGTAGGTGACGGCGGCAATAGTGGAAGTAGTTGATAATGATGCTAGTAGTTTCATTAATGTAGTATGATTGAAGAAGATGATGATATACGTTATATATATGTGTATTTAGATATCTGTATTTTTTAGATTTTGTATATATAAAATAGTGATTTCTCATATACAAATAAGTGATTTTTATGGTTAAGAACAGTGATGAAAAACTGGTCGGGGACTAGTTTCTAGTTTCTAGTGGAGTAAGCCCCTTGTTAAATATAATAATTTATTTAAAACTATTTTGTAATGTTTCAAAATTTTAGAAAAAATAGTATTTTTTAACATAGTACCCCCTTATCCCTTTTTAGTTGTTAATTTGACTTTTTGCACGTATTTTAAGATATTTAAAAAAAAAATACTTTCACTTATTATTACAAAACTTTTTTATGAATAAAAATATAAATTATAAACTTTAATTCAAAAAAAAGGGAAAAAAAAAGGGATGGATGGAGTATCAGTGATCTGATTTGTAATATTAGAAATCAGACTAATAGCGAGGTTGTAGTTCGATTTCCTGTCACTATCAAATTTTCCGATCCTGTTTGGAAGTTATTTGAGATTTGATCATTAGAATCTGCTAATATAAGTGTTAGGTCCAAAGTATCGTAGAAGGGGGGGTTGAATACGATACTCACTACAATTTAAAATTCTTTCGAATCTTGCGGATAAACAAATTGCAGTCCTGTAATGAGTTTCGTGTTCCGGATATATTGGGTCGGTTCCTGAGGATATGAAAATATTAAACCAACATACAATATTTTCCAAGGTATATCTGTATATTGATAAATACCTCGAAGGTGCTATAAATCCAAACCCGAAGGTTCGGCTACAATGGCCACTACTCTCAATATTACAAACTCTAACCAATACTGATATTTCTATTACAAAGCTAGGCTAGGGTGTGTGTATAGTGGGAGTAGCCGTGCAGAGCACTTGGCCATTTCATCCCGAAGGATGATCTGTAAATTGTGACACTACACCATAAAAGGCCTTATCTAACATAAAAAAATTGTTGCAGAATGGGGTCAATATGTTGCTAAAGGCCCATAAAAGGGCTAAGGCAACATTTATTTTATGATAGGATTTTTGCCGTTGCCTTAGGGGGTCTAAGGCAACATATCGTTTGCCTACAGCAACAACCGAGATATGTTAGCAAAGAGTGTTTAATCTAACATTTTATTCTCCTACTCCAACAAAAAATTATGTTACCTTAGAGTAATTTTATTTTTTTTAAAAAGTGGGGCCCACTGTGGGGCCCACGTGGGGGCCATCAAGTTGCCAGGTGGCAGCAGCTAAATTGGCAACATATTTTTCCTATACTGCAACAGTTTTGAAATACAAGTTTTGCAACATTTAAATAGGCTACTGCAACATTTTATCCAAAAAATTTTGCAATTCTACTGTTAAAATACAATACTTCCCAAAATTTGTCCATCATTTCAACAAACCATTGTAAACATACAAAAACCAACATCAAATCCAATTTACTCCAACATCAAATCCACAGCTAAACCAACATAATATCCAGAATCGACCAACTACCAGCAAACTAACAGTTTAATAACAAAAAGTCTAGATATATAACCCCATACTATTAGCTAGTCAAAATAACTTCAAAGAACCAAAGTCTAAACAACCATACTATTAGCAAACTAGAAGCTGGTGCCTTTAGTCATTGGTGTGCCATCGTCATTGTCACTGGCCACATGTGCACACAGCTCTGTAACATCAATTGTGATGTTGGGGTTTGCTTCACCAAGTTTTTTAAGGACCGATGCCAAATTTTGTTGCACCTTCCTGTTTACCTGCTCATCTACCTCTTCTTGGATTTTCTTCACTTTTTTCTCGACTTCAGCAGCAAGGCTTTCCTTAATTTTTGTTGTCAATTCTTTGACATATGTATCCGTTGGAGCAGCAGCTGATAGTTTTTGCGGCTTCTTGCATCTCCCTAAGAGCCAAGTCGGGCCATGCTCTTTATCCAAAAGCATTTCATCAGCAGCCTCCCCGGAATTGATTTTTTTGTTAATTTTATCCTACAAAAGTACAATAACATGAACATAAACGAGCAAATGCAAAACAGAGAAAACTGAAAGGGCAAATATTATGTGTAACTGATTAAGTTAAATACTTACAATTTTCTTTTTCATTGTTTTAGTACTGGTCTTGTACTTGCGTCCTGCATCACGAGTCCGAGTTTTCACAAAAACCTCTGCATCACATGGTTCAGACTCATCTGGGGCATTCTTTTTCTACAAAAATAGATTATACGAGACATAAATTATCGAACAAGAAAGCCAGAAATCATTAATTTAAATTAGATGACCATATACCATTTTGTGTCGAAGCTGTGCGATACTTTTAGGACCAAGAGTGTGAGTCTCGGTATATGACTTGCGGCTATTTGAATTTTTCCTGGCTTTATCCTACAAAAAATTAAACGAAAGTTGAGCAACTTATACTATGTTCCCAAGACAATATTTAGTGCCTAAAATCACAAGTATACCTGAATACTTTCATCATTCCAATATTCCAACAGCAATTTGAACCTCTCAAGTGGAATATCATCAGGCCTATTTTGTAGCCTAATTTCATCAGTTTCAAAAGCTGTATAATGCGCTGCCTTAGTTCGACACTTATACCCCCTCCAGGATGCATGAATTGTCTCAATTGCCCAACTTTCCAGTTCATCGGGAATAATATAGCGGGCCTTGCAAATATTAATAAGAATTACTTTATCGAACTACTCATATAATTCACATTCTCTAATTAAATTTATCATCACCTAACATTTCTATAAGCCAATCAAAATGAAAATTAACTAATTGATGTTCCTAATTCATACTGCTTTGAATTATGCATTACTAATAAAAAGAACAAGAAAATATTGATATATTCAACAATAATTACCTTGACATAATTCCACATAGTTTCCTTCAAATTTTTAGGAACTTTGCGCCAAGTTACATAAGTCAATGGCACACATCGCTTGGCCAGTGTTCCCAAAAAGCTACTCAGCTCAGAGAGTACCTTGTCATTTTCTGTTATGGGTTGGCCCAGCTCATTCATCCCAATCACAATTCTCTGCTCAAAACTTCTTGTATGAACTTTATCCATTCTTGTCTTTCCTCTTGGGCGGTATGGAACTACAACTTCTAATCAAATTTCAGCAGATGTATTATAAGAGTTATCATGTTTAAGTAGAGCTAATAAGAGTTATAAGCTGTTGAAAAAATTCAAAATGGGGATCTTTAATTTTAACTACTCTAAGTTGAATTATAACAGTTATCATGTTTAACTAGAGATATTAAAGAATATTTTTAAAAAAAATTCCATAATTTATCATACTGAGATCATGAATAAGCAATGTGTTTCTTGTATCTCCTATCATTCAACAAAGAAATGTACTCAAACTTGAAAAACTTATATCGAGAAATAAAATAAAATAGGAATTGCTTACCTTCTTCATCGCCCTCTTCTATTTCAGGCATAGATTCTTGAACAACCTTTTTACTTGCATCTGCAAGAGCTTTTTTCTTTTCAACTCTTTCTTTTTCGAGCTTTTCTTTTTCTTCTTTTTCCTTTTTAGCTTCCTCTTGTTGGCGTTTCCGGAGAGCCAAAAAAGCAGTCATTGAACCATTTCCATCATTTGCTTGGGGTATCTCAATTAATGGATTTGCAACTGTTGTTGGTTGTACCGAATGATGCGTCGGTTCCTTATCGCTTCCATCCTCAGTTGTCTTGCTTCCAACATTGGCTCGAGAACGTGTTGTTGGTCCACGTCCCATGACAAGCTTTTTTTTACTTTCTTTCTTCTTTCCCTGCAAAATACAGGGGCATATATCCCAAATAATTAATTTATAATTATAATGCTTGAAACCATAAAATTCGACTCTAAAAAATACAGACCTTTGGTGGAGACACTGATCCAGCAGCATCGCTACCATCATCCTGTGCTGGATCATAATCTTCACTCCCATCCCGCATCTTTTCTTTTTGTTTGTCCTTCGATTCAGCTTTTTTAAGTCCAGCTGATAGCACAGGTAAATTCAGAGCATAATAAACTTCATTATTCTTTTGGATCCTTATAGCTCTCTGAACTTCATACTCTGTCAAGGGTGGGGGAGGAGGTAGGTTTGTACCCTGCACAAGACCATAAAAATGAGTAATATTCAACAAAATATGCATGTGCACCCATTTAACAGAAAAAAGTAATATTCAACAAAATTCATGAAGATGTCTTTGTTAACCTCAGTAACATTCTCTCCCATGGTTTCATCCTCGTGTGGTGGATTTTGCAAATCCAACTTCCTCCTCGCACTTGCCGACTTACTGGTGGCCTCATTGTAATTTTCAAGCTTGTCTAGTCTTGGAGACTTGCGAGTACCCACTTTTGGAAGTTTGTCCGGAATCCCTAGGTTTGCCTTCTTGTTCCTGTGCTGCTGTTGTAGCTGATGAGCCGTAACAAACTTACGTTTGACAGGTTTTTTAGCTACAAAATGGTTAAATTTAACAAAAGAGGTTATATATATGCTGAAATAAAAAGACACCTAAATAATATGTAAAACACAATTAAAGAGTGCAAACCTTGAAGTAGATTATGCCTTGGCCTTATCACTACATGTGGCTGCATTTGTTTAATAGGCTGGACATCGTTATCAATAACGTTGTCCACATAAAAATCAATGTATTCACCATCACCAGTTTTCTCAATTAATGATGACAAATCAGAATCACAAGTTACCAACTTCCATTTAAAAAGCTTTCCTGTCTCTATGTAAACAAGTTACAAATCATTAACAACAATATTCTTTTAATCAGGTAAGTCATACATAGAAATTTATCGCAATTCCCTTAAGTTATATATAGAGTATACATAGAGTTTATGAGCCAAGATAATATGTTATGGCATCTAACCAACTAGCTCACAATATCTACAATGGAATCTTACATGTATGGCAGCAGAGCACAAAAATATACAAATGTTCAACAGAGAATCAACACCAGCTACTCTTAATTGTCAAATTTTTTAAGCTATAAACAGAGCATACATATAGAAACCACAAAACAGAGTCATAACTGGTCACCAGAACAACCTATTTCAAGCATAAATATTTAATAACAAGTCCTGGACACATACACTTACCACAAAATATCAATCAAATGTTAACTAGTAACAAATATTAACTACAAAATGCAACAAATAACAAATGCCACAAAATGAAAACAACAAAAATTCATAAAATGCAATTCCAAACCCCTAATAAAATCAAAAATCAGATAACTTCCCTAATAAAAACAAATAACAACAAAAACAAACCCAAAAACTCAAAAATGTTGAAGCAGAGAGGGAGATACCTGTAGCAAAATCTTTAAACTGAAACCCTAATTTTAAATCCTTTAAATGAAATCCTTAAAATCAACCGAAGAAGCCCTGAAAATAGAAAATAGAGTTAGATTAACAGCCCCCACTATATACAGATGAAAAAAATTAAATCAAAGCCACCATACCTAATTCCAAATGCAAAGCCTCCGCTGAAAATACCTGAAATCAAAGATAAAGTACGATTAGATGTAGTTTAAAAGAAGAAAGACCTGTAAATGGAAGAAAATAAAGAAATGAAGCCCTGATTTAAAGAGAGAAACCCCTAGTTAGGAGTATCAAAGCATCGAGCCCTCAAACCATGCCCTAACTTGAAATCCAAACCTGAGATGAGAGAGATGTGCTGATGAGAGACCAGAGAGACCAGAGCGACGAGAGAGACACGGTGAAAAGAGAGAGAGGCGACTGTGGGGGGTGAAAAGAGAGAGGGAGAGACGAGATGTGGGGGTGAAGAGCGAGAGAGGACTGTGTGGAAAATGAGAGAGATGACTGAGTGTGAGTGGAAAAGGAAGTGAAAAAATGGGGCGGGGTGTTAGTGAAACAAAGTCCCGCTGCTTGTCTGATTTCACCGGGAACCACGCCCGCTTGTTCAAATAAACATATATACATATATTTAGTTTATATTTTATTTTTTTGTTTACATTTTATTTTACTTTTTAAATAAATAAACATATATTTATTATTTAAAATAAAATCATTCACCTATTAAATTATTTAATATTTTATATAATTTTTTATATTTTTATTTTATATTATTACATAACTTCTATTTTTATTTTTAATACAAGTAATTACTTTTTTCTTTAATTTTAAGTTAAAATATTATTTTCACCTTTTAATAGCTTAAGCTAACATATTTGTCTCCATGTTGCACCCTTAAACACTTTCTAACAAAGGCAACATCCCCTTTTTGGCTAAGCTAACATGAAAAATATTATGTTGCGGAAGGGTGAAAGTAGTGTAGCTAAGGTAACATTTTTTAGCAACATTTACAAAGGTCGCGTTGCGATAGGCCTTTTATGGCGTAGTGTGAGAACCACAATCACATATTTATAGGCTTTCATAAACTAACCATGGTTAACGAGTTCGTCCTGGACGACTTGAGTTCGTCCTGGACGAGTTCGATTTATCAAAATAAATCTAACTCCAATTGTATGCAAGAAGGGGCGCAGGTTCTATATACACACATATATATATAACAAAGCTGCGCTTTGAACATATATATGTGTATATATAGAAAGTCAAAACTTGCGCTAGTCAATTCTTGCGCCTCAACATATCTTCACTGTTGCCGTGTTCTTTCAGTACTTGGAGAAATTCCAAGTAATCAAATGTTGCGCTTGGATGAGTCAAAGTTGGCGCCAGGTGAGTCAAACGTTGCGCTAATACAGTGTAACACTGTATATTGCCTTGGACAATATTTGTAACTTGCGCCATGATTGTTGATTAGAGGAGCAACATTTGACCAGGTCAAATGTTGTTCCAATATAGTGCATCCCTTGTAGAGTTGTGACTTATAAATTATTCTAAGTCACAAAGGGTTAGTGCCAAGAGTTGTTAGTAGAGGAGCAACATTTGACCGGTCAAATGTTGCGCCCGGGTCAAATGTTGCGCCTGGGTCAAATGTTGCGCCCGGGTCAAACCTTGCGCCTTGGTCAAATGTTGCGCCATAGAGTGTGCAAGAGGTATATGATGACTTAGAGAAATTCTAAGGCAAATATGAACTTGCTCCACCATTGTAATGCTTCCCCTGTTATCTCTCATCTCTTGGGGACGAACTTTGACTTTGGTCAAAGGTTGCGCCTCAAGAGTGCTATGTCTTCACTGTGATGTACTTAGAGAATTTTCTAAGTGAGGAAGAGCTGTTGACTTCGGTCAAATGTTGTTCCTCACATAGTAAGAGCTTTCCTTGTTATCACTCCTTTGACTGAGATTGACTTGAGTTTGCTCCATCCATATATTTATATTATATTCATAATATTATATAAATATATGTATAAATAAAGATATATATATAAATGTATATAAATAATATTTATATAAACATATAGTAATATATATATATATACATATATTTAAATATATTCTCATATATTTAAATATATATAATATACATAAAATTATATGTAAATAAAAATATAAATATATATAGGGATATATATATAATTATCTATAGATATAAATATACACATATTTATGCACATAATATAATATATATATACACACTTAAATATATAAATGTTTATGTAAAATATAAATACATATACTATATACATATATATTTATTTAAATATATATACATATAAATATACATATACATATGTTTAAAAACATATATACATATATATTATATATATTATATTTAATTAAATATACATATATACATATATAATTATATTTGTACATATACAAATATATAAGTGCACACATATATAAAATGTCACTTCCTGATATGGCTTTCTGTGGAAGCTTTGACATATGGCATTTGAGCAGTAAGCTTTGGCATAGCTGGCATTTGGCTTGACTTGGCTTTGGAACAAATGACTTGATATGACTGGATCAATTCTTCGATCGATAAATACTTTGCAAAGCTCCGTACGTGATGACGCTTAGTGCACTGGTCTGGTTCACAAGCGACTAACACTGAAGTTGAACATTGTACCGTCTTTGTCAGCAACCATTGATCAGTCGGTTCCGGGTTAGTTTATGCTTCAGTTTGTTGATTATAAATAACCAACCAAGATATATAGAAATATCTTGCTTCAGGGGTTGCACTGAAATCTTTCGAGTACTTGGACAACATCTTCATTGCTTCCACAATCTTGAATACTTCAATCTTTATTCTTCACTGAGGCATGAACATATTAATGAACTTCTTCCAGTGAACTTATTCCTTCAAGACTGTAGATGGCTTCTTCAACCTTTGTCTTCGTATCTTCCGATTCCGGTGCAGGCGTAGTGTTATTTACTTGTCCTTGTTCTATTGTTGAGTTATCATCCCTATGTAACAGATAGGGTTGTCTTTACATTTAGACTTACAATCTCCCCCTATTTGTTTGTTAATCATAACAAGCAAATCCTCTGGAGGATAACTCAACTAACACTAGAAAAAGTAAAGTCCTGGACTAGTAAATAATGCTACAAAGTTTCTGGATCATATAATACATTTCCAGATTTCATGAATAGAAATAACAGATGTGCATATCACCTTCATTTCTCTGGTTTTTGCTTACCTGCCAGATAATCCTCATAGTCTGTCTTAAAGAGAATTCAAAACATTCCATTATGCAAAGAATAATCAGCAGCTTTATTGAATTCTCCAGTGGTAATGAATAAGTTCCTGTCTACCACTTACTGAAGAATAGATGTATCACCTTATACTTCTCCTCCCGTTACCTTGATCAGGTTCCCCTTAGTGATAAGTAGTTGTCTCCCCTTAGATGAAAGATCAATCCTCCTCCTTAGTTGAAAGAAGAATCTCCCCCTCAGTAGTACACAACTAAAGAGTAGTTTAATCCCCCTTAGTTGTAGACAATAGAAGAAAGCTAACTTACTTTTTCTTCCCCCTTTCATATATTCTCCCCCTAAATATATTCTCCCCCTTAGTTGTGGAATCCTCCAAGGATATGTGGTATCAAATAGGTCAAGGAACATGTACAATACTTCCTGTACCAAAAGATAATCTCCCCATAGAGAACTAAACAACGCTAAAGCTGGGGTCGAAGAAAGAGTTCAGAAGAAGGGTTTACTTTGATTGGGTTGGTCCCTATGCTGAAAGAATAGGTTCCAAACGGAAAAGTAATGAGTAAAAACTAACATTCCAGTAACAACATCCACTTTGTCTTTAGGTATAAATTTGGTAATTAGTGGGTGTCTCACTAAAATGTTCTGCAGGTGTATCACTCAACACTCAATTTTCTCTCGGTTTTTGGGTAAGGGTGTCACTCACGAGTTCTGTAAGTGTATCCCTCCACACAAATACTGAGCTTCCAAAATGCTGAGTACCTGCAAGAAAATCACCTTAGCCACCCTTAAAGGGGGTCACCGGTGGTGCAATGGGAGTTCGTAATTCCCAGTCCCTGTAGACTCATCAGATAAATCCGAATCATGGTCCACAAGTTGCCAACCACTAAGTGGCTTATCCAATTAAGGATCCAGAGTTGTTTGATCTGGGAGGTTAGACAAAGGCATAATTATGGCAAAGGCCTAAGTCCTCCTCAATGTCTGTGAAGACACTTGATTCAAGAGAATCATCAACCATAAGTTCACACCGTGAAATGGAATGAACCGTAGTTGCTTCCGTCAATTCTTTCAACAACTTGTGAGCTTTCAATACCAATTATTATTATATGTACCTCACAAGTGTTTCACTCTTCTCAAAATCCTATGTGTTTGCACTCACTCATGCTCACATATTTCTCATTCTGATGTCTCACTGGTTCTTCTCAGAATCTCACCAAGTGTTTAACTCTCAGTGTTTGGCTCACAGTGTTTCTCTCAGCACTCAAAGTATGGTCTTCTGTACCTGCATGAGAAAA
The DNA here is from genome assembly GCF_001625215.2 of Daucus carota subsp. sativus. Lineage (NCBI taxonomy): Eukaryota > Viridiplantae > Streptophyta > Magnoliopsida > Apiales > Apiaceae > Daucus > Daucus carota. The sequence goes on from NC_030389.2 coordinate 34,855,177, forward strand.
TCACCATAGCCCCTTCAAGAGAGGTCACTGGCGGTGCAATGGGGTTTCGTAAATCCCCGATCCTCAACCGACTCATCAATAAATTGACTCATAGTCAGAGAGTTGTCGATCTCCTATAAATAAGAAATCCATTCCGATTGGATCCAGATCTGTTCTTATCTGGGGAGGGAGACGAGAATCCTGAAGATTTGGCAATTGAGATCCTCGTTTCCTCCTTACATCTGTAAAGGCATCAACCATCTTATCTACCGTAAAATGGTAAATGAAAAAGTTGCTTCTGGAACAAAACTTTTAACCTTACTGTGCACTCTCTTGTATTGTGTCCATAAGATTTTTTTGTTTAGGCTCTTCATCAGAGTGATTACTGATGATGTGCTTGACTCAATACAAGATGCTCTGGCTGACGAACGAATTTCAATGGACTCATCCTGTTGAGAGAATGATTCCAGAGACTGTTTTATTGCCTTTTCAGCTCTATATTCTTTTGAGAGAATACAGATGAGCAACAGTTACCTCAATTTCAAAAACACCTTTTCTTCTTGAGAGGTAGAGCTGTGGGTACACTATCCCTCACATCCTTATTTGCTGCAACGAGTACAGTTTCTCCCTCATTGACTTTTTGTTGAAAAGTTCCTTATTACTCCAGGGGGAAATTTGGGATGTGTTCTGAATTTGGATTTATAGTCTGGGATAAAGATTGTTGGTTTTCAACCTTATGACTATCTAGGAAAGCCAAGAGGCTGATTAAGTTCCGAAGAACAGAAAGAGATATAAATGCATTTTAGAAAATCTATGATTTTAAATGAAAGCAATTGCATTTAATCTTTTGAGAAATAATGAATCAGTTATGATTGTAAAAAAGATTTTCATAAAGAGTGACAATCACAACCGATGAAAGAATCAAAGCTTTCCATTAAAAACTGGTTTGAGTACGAGAGTCTGAATCTATGCATAAAAGGTTTAAATGAACTTGTGTTTGAAAAAGACACAGACTCCTGTTTCTCACTACAATTTAAAAAGGAAACAAGAAAATTTATGCGCTACAGTGTATAAAGCATTCACCACAATAATTAGTGAAAAGGCCTCATACTAGCACATTGTCAAAACAGACGCTGCAAGTGACAAAGATCACCAAGTACACAAATACAAGATAATCAATGTCTCGTCCTATGACGCTGCATGTATAGATGCAAAATATTCTAAGAAATATTTATGAGATAGAGTAGTGGATACCAATTGTTGAAATCTATTGATAAGAAAATTTCTTTGAAGAAACTCACCACTCCAGAACATAAATATGAGACAGAATAAAGATTATGTTGTCTCCCTTGTACTCAGAATATTAAGCACCTAAAATATATTAGCACCAGTGGTTTTAAGAAATATGCAACAATATTTCACCAGTGCCAATACATCACAATCAATTCACAAATAAAACATCAATAAAGCATCAGAAATAGATACCAATTAAATATTTCAAAAATGAATTAATCATGCATCTATTATTCTATCAAAGTCAATCATGAAACAAATAAGCATATAATTGTCATGGATCACAATTTAACTAAGATAAAATAATAATTACCTACGCAATATCATATAATTATCATATCAGCATATAACAACTAAAATCATGACAATCATACAAAGATATACGCAAGACCGAGGGAAAGTTGAAGAAAAGTTCACGAGTCTTACACAGATAATCATTAAACATAAGTGAACTCACACAACTCCTCACAGAAAATATTATTACTTAATATTAGTGATCTACATATAAGCATGCAAAAATATCACTAACACTATAAGTATCACAACTAATGCTGTTAGACATGAAACAAAATATCAATTAATAAATCATCAAATATCCAACACAAAAAGTTATGCTTCAAGTATATACACTAATATAAATGGATGCAGCCTAGAGAGAATCTAAGTAACTCCACAAATACTAGTATATCATGACTAAATTCTAACTAGATTCTAACCACATACCAATTACTGATACAAGTCACAAGTCTAGAAACAAATAAGTCATGCTTCAGATTTTATACCTATAAAAATGAATTCAACCTAGAAAATAATCCTAAGTATGTTCACAAATACAGATATATCACGACTAGATTATGACAAAGTTCTCTACTAGATACCAATTGTTAAATAGGTATAGATCAAGAAAGATAACATAATTAAGTCATGCTTCATGTCATCTCTAATCATTTAAATCATGAACAAATAAGTCACTTAATTGTCATGCAACACAATTTAAATAATTTGAAATAACAAATACTCATGCTAAAACATATAATCACCATCTAAGCATGCAAATCAATAAACATGGCAATCATATATAATAGCAAAAAGCAAGAGGTACTGGATTTTAAATAAATTCACAAGTCCTATGTATAGACAATTTAATACTCATGAATTCATTCAAGAAATACGATAGACATGCTCATGAAAGAAGTAATGCCTTATAGAAAATATAGTATGTGATCTACTTGCAGTGAAGTAAAGTGATAAGTTGAATACCTCTGAGACTTGACATTTCAGTTGATGTACCTTTCTTGTACTGATCAAGTCAAGTGGTTGTTGGCATAAGTCTTGGCAAGTCTAGAATCTTCCAAAATGCGCATATTCAAAAGATCCTTGACTTCCTTTTATTGCCATCATTCTTTAGGCTAACTAGTAGACCATAATGAATTGCAACTTTCCAACAAACTCATCATATCACTAATCTGCATTCACTTAGCAATTATCTTGCACAAGTGACGTTAGTCCACATATAATATAATCATGGTATCACAGCACAAATAGTATATTGTATGCCTTGTATCATGAGAGGTAATAATTTGGATACCAAATATGACTCTAGCAAATAGATATTCAAATAATATGCTAGTCAGAAGTCATACCATGTCCGTGACGATCATCGGGTGTTGGATAGCAACTCATAGAGAGCTGGTGAAGAAAGAGAATATAAATTCCGTTGGATCTGCAACTGCAAAGTCCTTGAAATGTTGCATGAAGCTTCATCCTCTAGCTCACTGTAATATCCTGAACCCGAGTCTCGTCAATGGCGCTTTAGTTCAATTTTGAAGGTTGTTAAGTCCTCTAAGATGTAGAGTCCTGAACTTGAAGATTCTATTTCTGTCATCTTCATAACCTTCTCTTTTGAAGTAACTCTAAGCAACCAAATTGGCTTGTCTCTCGTAACAGAGCCAAAAACATCCAGTTGGAATCTGAATATCCGACAAGTACTAGGTACTGAATTGTCTTTAGGTCAGGGTATCAGAATCCACACAATCTGCTTTCAAACTGATTGAGATCATCTTGATGTGCAATCACTCAATCTGGATCCCTTTAAGAGCTTCTGAATCTTCCTCAAGTTTCACTTCAGATTGAAACCCAAAGAAACAACATCCTTTCACAATAGCTCTCCCAGTCTTCACTTCACCATTAGGAACATTTAAGAACTAGAGAACCCAGGAATGATATTGACTTCAAACCTTTTGTCTAAGCAGATACGTTCTTCATATGTCCTGTTCATCTCCAATGTGGTGTTGAGTTTGACTAGTGGATCCACCAAATGCTCCCCCTAAGCTGTTGCTGGGATTTTCTTAACAATCCTTATCCTTGCAAAGAGATTCTGCTTGGATTTGAATCATCATAATACCAATGATATCACCTTTAACAGCTTGGAGCAAAGTGTCGTTCAATGTCCTGTCCAGACTTACAATCACCTTCTGTTGATTAATCACAATCACCTTGTAGACTGTAGACTCCATAGAGTAGCCGAGGAAAGTATTCTTTGATCTTCAAATGCAAGACTTTCAAAGAGGCATTTTCCTCCAAACACATACCAAGAGTTAGTGTTTGCTTCTGATTGGCCACTAACAAGAATGGTGCCTTTCTGGATTTATCAACGAGCAGGGTTCATCTTGATCAACCTTTATTTGTGACGTGTTGTCCTTGAACACATACGAACAACACAAAAGAATCTAGAGTAGTCAATGATCTTCGCAAAAAGATATTTGGCTTTGTTGTAGACATGACATTAACTGATCCGTAGAAATCCATACGTATCATCTGAAGCGGCTCAGTAATATTGATCATATCTTTGCTTCTGTGCGATGATCCTTCGACTTCCCTATTGACATACCTCATAATCTTCATCCATAATGAATTCCAGATGAGGCAGTCCTCTCACCAAATCTCTTCTTACTAATAAAAAGAGCTCCTTGTTTTGACATACAAGTTTGAGAGCTTCAAGTGCCATAGCTAATACTCATCTGATGAGGCTTTACTATCGAAATAGCTCACTCTATCTTTAGTTGAAGTTCCATATTAGCTACGAGCAGATTCACATCTTTCCTGATTTGAGATAAAGCACTATTCCATGAACTGACATAATGTCCTTTGTCAGAGAACAGTCTGATACTCAGAATTTGTGTGCTTTGACTCTTCCAAGAAAGATATACTTCCATGATGACATTCCAGGAAAACAGGCCATGTCCCGCAAGAGAATCTTTGTTGTCATCTTTCAAAGATTATTGACGGAACTGCTCACACGATCACATTTGCTAACAGGGTACTTTTTGTGAATCATATGATTTCAGCTACTCAGCAAACAGAGTGCACCAAAAATCATATGGATCATATGTAACCTGCAATCACAAATGGAAAGAGTTCTATGGTCCCCAATCATAACTGGGTCCGGATGGATTAGAGATTTTTCTTTAACAGTGGTAACAACAGAAGCAACCTTAACATGCTAATTCTTATCTAGACATTGCCCTAATGTGATTCTCAAACATGCTTTTCTAAATTCAATGCAAGTACAAAGAAATGCATTCATGACATGAAAATAAGCAGACATGATGTTGAATACACATGGCAAACAATCAAAGATAAGACAAGAGCAAGACATGCAGTTATGCAATTCAGAAGATTCAGTGCTCTCCACTTAAACCAATTAACACAAGTGCAACAGGTATAAAGTAGAATTACATATATTCAATAATCTTCCAAGAGCATATGGATTAGACACAAGAAATTAATGATCACATTATCAATTCATACTAGTCCCAATCTGTTGTCATATGGCATTATTCTATCTCTATTACCAAAGTCAGTTTTAGATCTAACATGAAGTTCTAAAAGTTCTACTGACACAAGGTAGACATTCCATCATAGAACAAAATAAAATCCTTAACAAACAATACAGATAAATAAGCAAATCTAGTTAAACTAGGGAATCTGAAAGTAAGTGTTTTAACAAAGTTATATATGCTAGAATCATAACCCCTAAAACTAAGAGTCGTGTTCCAAAGGAAAGCTTCTAATCTCACCATTGCAAATGATCAAATCCTAAATATTCATACACATGTTAAGAATCTGCTAAAGACACATGCACAAGATTATCATCAAGCCTAGTAACTAGAACAGTCATCTAGCATACCAGTTTAACATTTTCTACTGTGATGCTATCATGCTTGTGCTTGTGTGTTAAACAATTCTACTCAGAGATTTATAACATGCTTTGAATATAAAGAAATATGTCGTGCATAGTTAGAAAGAATTCGTACCTGAGATGTGCGAGTTGAGTCATCTTCAGAGAATGCTAGGATAGCCAGATAACCATAATCATCCTTCTCATCAGCAACTAATCCAGCTCACACCTTTCCTAAAATAGCATAAGAACTTGTTGTGATGTTTCTTTCAAAACATCCACTTGAATTTCAGACAAGCCCTATCATCCTTGTTTGTCGAGGCTTCAATATATATAGCAACCCACCTTTGCTAAAGATACCAAACAATATTGTGTGTATTGACCAACTCAGTTTTGAAAACAACCTCCTTGAACTGAACCCTGAAGAGTCACCACTTGAAACCAATGGATTCCATCTGAATCTGACATGACTAAACCTCTCAGACAGTGTTATGCTAATCCTTGAAGTTCTGTCCTCACATTCTCCAAAAGTGTTAACTTTCGTCGACTTGAGCTTCCTCAAATTCAGTAGTTACAAACTCTTCTGTTCAATCCTAAGGTTCTGACATAAATGCACGAAACTGATTTGGTGAGGTAGTAACTCGATAATTATATCCTTAAACCTCCACAGTTCTCTGACTTTGGTTCAGTTGATTTTGGATGGATTTAGCATTGATACAATTCACTGAGTAATTGTATATTCCTGAATCACTGAGTTAGATTGAAATCCCTTGAAGATTCTTCTGCAAAAACTTCTCTTTTCCTACTACTAGTGGTGCCATTCAAAGTTGACATTCCGAGCCCTGAAAAGACGCTTCATTGTAGATGTAGCAAATTCCCATCCTGATCTGGTGATCTGATAATCAAGTTGGAGTAATTACTCAGATCAAGGCCTGAAGTACCTTCTTCAAAATCCACTTTTAGCAGTACCAAATTAGTCTTCAATAGAATCTTCTTCGAATCACAATCAGCTTTGTCGAACATAGAAAACTGCTTCTAATAATCCTTTGAGAAATCAATTCGATTGGGTCATCAATGTACTTCCATTACCGGTTCTGAGAATCTGGTATTTGAAAGCCCGGTGTTTGTCTTGTAATCTGTCATCCTGATCTGTCTCAACTAAATGTCAATTTGATTTGTCTTGGAGTAGAATAATCAAAAAGGTTACGGGACACTTGATTATTTAAACTAAGTTTAAATTATAAAGAAAATAAATTTAAAAATAAGTTTTAAAAGATGGAAGAAAATAAAGTATAAAATAAACTTAGTTAAATCTATAAACTAAATTTAATTATATTTAAAAAATAAATTCAAATAAATTCATAATAAACTGAATAAGTTTAGAATAAATTTATTTCAAATTCATTTAGTCAATATATTAAAATTTATTAAATAAATTTAATTTTTGAAAATATTCAAGTGTCTCGTCTCCAATTAAATCATAGCTTCCAGAACAAATTAAATTGAACCGTTGAACTTGAACTTATATCCATAATCAGTTAAATCCTCTTAAATTTATATTATAGATTTTAACTTAAATTTAAATCATAAACTATACAAATTTAAATAATAAATTTATAAAATTTATGATAAACTTAATAAAGTCTAAGAGCAAACTTTACAAGTCTAAAATAAATTTAAACAAATTTATTAAATGAATTTGGTAAAGTTTATAAAGTAAATTTAATTAAGTTTATATGATAAATTTAATTAATTCATAATAAACTCAATTAATAAGTTTAAAATAAATTAAGTCAAATTTATAAAATAAACTTATTAAAATTTAAGTATAAATTTATAAGTCCCAGTCCAAAGTTCAGTATCCGACGGATAATCCTTGCTTAGGCCTACGGACAAATTCAGCAACACAAACCGGAAGAACATTTTCCTTAATCAAATATCGAAAGCTAGGTTCTTGATTTTCCGTACGATAAGGATCCTGATTTGTATATCAATCAGCCTCGCTCTGATACCAATTGTTAGGTCCAAAGTATCGTAGAAGGGGGGGTTGAATACGATACTCACTACAATTTAAAATTCTTTCGAATCTTGCGGATAAACAAATTGCAGTCCTGTAATGAGTTTCGTGTTCCGGATATATTGGGTCGGTTCCTGAGGATATGAAAATATTAAACCAACATACAATATTTTCCAAGGTATATCTGTATATTGATAAATACCTCGAAGGTGTTATAAATCCAAACCCGAAGGTTCGGCTACAATGGCCACTACTCTCAATATTACAAACTCTAACCAATACTGATATTTCTATTACAAAGCTAGGCTAGGGTGTGTGTATAGTGGGAGTAGCCGTGCAGAGCACTTGGCCATTTCATCCCGAAGGATGATCTGTAAATTGTGAGAACCACAATCACATATTTATAGGCTTTCATAAACTAACCATGGTTAACGAGTTCGTCCTGGACGACTTGAGTTCGTCCTGGACGAGTTCGATTTATCAAAATAAATCTAACTCCAATTGTATGCAAGAAGGGGCGCAGGTTCTATATACACACATATATATATAACAAAGCTGCGCTTTGAACATATATATGTGTATATATAGAAAGTCAAAACTTGCGCTAGTCAATTCTTGCGCCTCAACATATCTTCACTGTTGCCGTGTTCTTTCAGTACTTGGAGAAATTCCAAGTAATCAAATGTTGCGCTTGGATGAGTCAAAGTTGGCGCCAGGTGAGTCAAACGTTGCGCTAATACAGTGTAACACTGTATATTGCCTTGGACAATATTTGTAACTTGCGCCATGATTGTTGATTAGAGGAGCAACATTTGACCAGGTCAAATGTTGTTCCAATATAGTGCATCCCTTGTAGAGTTGTGACTTATAAATTATTCTAAGTCACAAAGGGTTAGTGCCAAGAGTTGTTAGTAGAGGAGCAACATTTGACCGGTCAAATGTTGCGCCCGGGTCAAATGTTGCGCCTGGGTCAAATGTTGCGCCCGGGTCAAACCTTGCGCCTTGGTCAAATGTTGCGCCATAGAGTGTGCAAGAGGTATATGATGACTTAGAGAAATTCTAAGGCAAATATGAACTTGCTCCACCATTGTAATGCTTCCCCTGTTATCTCTCATCTCTTGGGGACGAACTTTGACTTTGGTCAAAGGTTGCGCCTCAAGAGTGCTATGTCTTCACTGTGATGTACTTAGAGAATTTTCTAAGTGAGGAAGAGCTGTTGACTTCGGTCAAATGTTGTTCCTCACATAGTAAGAGCTTTCCTTGTTATCACTCCTTTGACTGAGATTGACTTGAGTTTGCTCCATCCATATATTTATATTATATTCATAATATTATATAAATATATGTATAAATAAAGATATATATATATAAATGTATATAAATAATATTTATATAAACATATAGTAATATATATATATATACATATATTTAAATATATTCTCATATATTTAAATATATATAATATACATAAAATTATATGTAAATAAAAATATAAATATATATAGGGATATATATATAATTATCTATAGATATAAATATACACATATTTATGCACATAATATAATATATATATACACACTTAAATATATAAATGTTTATGTAAAATATAAATACATATACTATATACATATATATTTATTTAAATATATATACATATAAATATACATATACATATGTTTAAAAACATATATACATATATATTATATATATTATATTTAATTAAATATACATATATACATATATAATTATATTTGTACATATACAAATATATAAGTGCACACATATATAAAATGTCACTTCCTGATATGGCTTTCTGTGGAAGCTTTGACATATGGCATTTGAGCAGTAAGCTTTGGCATAGCTGGCATTTGGCTTGACTTGGCTTTGGAACAAATGACTTGATATGACTGGATCAATTCTTCGATCGATAAATACTTTGCAAAGCTCCGTACGTGATGACGCTTAGTGCACTGGTCTGGTTCACAAGCGACTAACACTGAAGTTGAACATTGTACCGTCTTTGTCAGCAACCATTGATCAGTCGGTTCCGGGTTAGTTTATGCTTCAGTTTGTTGATTATAAATAACCAACCAAGATATATAGAAATATCTTGCTTCAGGGGTTGCACTGAAATCTTTCGAGTACTTGGACAACATCTTCATTGCTTCCACAATCTTGAATACTTCAATCTTTATTCTTCACTGAGGCATGAACATATTAATGAACTTCTTCCAGTGAACTTATTCCTTCAAGACTGTAGATGGCTTCTTCAACCTTTGTCTTCGTATCTTCCGATTCCGGTGCAGGCGTAGTGTTATTTACTTGTCCTTGTTCTATTGTTGAGTTATCATCCCTATGTAACAGATAGGGTTGTCTTTACATTTAGACTTACAATAAGTGTTTGGTAGTTAGCGGATTGAAATAGAAGTTTAAACCAAAAATCTAATTTTGAAAAAGTTACTTTGAGAAGTTTTTTGAGTTAGAGGTTTTGGTCTGTATCTGAAAAAGCTAACCAAACAATTTTACGAGAAACAAGTAATTCAATCCATTAGTCAAAATATTTATTTCAATCTACTAGTCAACACATCTAATTTAATCCACTAACAACTAACCGCTAATTCTCAAACAGCTAATTCTCAAACAGGGCCTTCATATTTATTATTCTGAATGAAGACATAAATTTGGGCTTTAAAAATGGGTATATAATGAAGACATAAATTTGGGCTTTAAAAATGGGTTTATATGATCAGCAATATATTTATAAGAAAAGCCCAATCCAAAAGGTAATCTGGTGCGTAGGTTACATATAGGTGATAGGTCCCGTATTCTTACGATATGATCGATCCTATCCATCCAAATTTTAACATAAAATCCGAATTTTTTAGGTTTTTTGTCAGGCGAATTTTTTCCCCTTTTTTTTCAGGGCTCGTAAATATGCACTAATATATTAGTAGTACCTTTCGGAAAAATCACATTACACATTTTTAAGACAGTACACAAATAATTCCATAACATATATTAACTTGTTTTTGAATTTTTTAAAAAATAAAAATTTGACCATTAAGTTTTTATTGAGAAGGAAATTTTTTTATATGACTTATAAAACTGTACTATACAAAACTTAGCCGAACCATCATTCCTCAATGTTAACAATATAAAAGGCACAAGGGACCGATGAAAATTGGTATAACATTGCTTTCCTTGCATACATAATTTTAATGTAACAAAGTACCTGTCTGGTGTATACACTTCAGTCCCCTACTGCTGATAGATACATCATCACGGAGATTATTCCCCTGTAATTCGCAACTTCTGCAGGACAATGCGGCATAAGTAGACTACTGTACATATTTTACATTGTCATGAGGGTGATTTCGCTTCCTTTAAGATTGGAGCAAAACGTTGACGTCGAAGTTGTCAAGCCATGAAACTAACTGCTGAGTAGAAGGCCTTGTTCTCGGGTTTTCACTCAAGCAGAGGCAAGCTATTTCAAGAACTACTAATAACTCATCTGCATGTTCTTTGTCGTAAATTAATGGATCAAAAACTTCGCTTTCCCTCTTCTCCCTCTTCATTTGGAAAACCCAAGAAATCAAGTCCCGGTTTCCTTTAGGTTGACACATATCCATTGGTCTCCTGCTGGTGAGAAGCTCCAGAAGAACCACCCCAAAACTGTACACATCGCCTTTATATGTTGCAACTGAGGCTTGGCCATACTCGGGAGGAATGTAGCCCAGAGTCCCAACAAGATCTGTCGACACATGACTGTCATAGTTAGGTACAAGCCTCGCAAGGCCAAAATCAGCCAAGTGAGCTACAAACTTGTCATCTAGAAGAATGTTACTAGACTTGATATCACGATGGACGATATGAGGTTCACATGATTGGTGCAAGTAAGCGAGCCCTCTTGCTGCCCCCTGAGCAATCTGCAGCCTGGCATCCCAGTCTAGTAAAGAAGGGCCGTCTATTTTCTCATGCAACCAAAAATCCAAGCTACTGTTCTCCATGTATGCATATATTAAGAGTCTGTCATTCTTGTAGGTATAATAACCCTGAAGCTGGACAAGGTTTGGATGCCGAGCTCTTGAAAGTGTTTCGATTTCTGCCTGGAATTCTCTATCCATCTGACCAGTGTCACCAGAGAGCCGCTTGATTGCAACCTTCTTACCACTGGGAAAGGTGGCCTTGTAGACCAAACCAAAGCCTCCACAGCCAATAATGTTTGATTGATCAAAGCTGTTAGTTGATTTCAGAATGTCATCAAGTGAGAGCTCTTTATTATTATCGTGAATTTGAAAATGTACAAGTAGTCTTGACTCAACGTCTTTCGGACCATCTCTGTTATCAGCAGCCTCGGGTTCAACATCTTTCGAGATAGTTTTCCGCAGAACCATTGAGTACATGAGAGCAACAAGAAAAATTGTTCCAAAGCCAATACCAACAGCCATTGCAATGATAGTTCCTCTCCTCTTTGATTTCATACTTGATCTACTAGGAATTTTAAAAGAAATTTGACAGGGCGAAACATGCTCCCCACATAACCCTTGGTTCCCCTCAAAACTAGAGTTGGGAAAGGTTTGAAACTGGCCTTTAGTTGGTATTTTGCCACTCAGATTATTGTTTGCGACGTTGAAATATGACAGAAAACAGAGATCCACCAAAGAAGATGGTATATTTCCCGAGAGTCTGTTGTATGACAAATCTAAGGTCTCCAAGCTAGTCATACCTGACAAAGTAGCTGGAATGCTTCCTGATAAGTTGTTATATTTCAAGTCAAGTACATGTAGCTTCTTCAAATTCCCAAATTCTGGCCAGATTTGTCCCCGGAGAAAATTATTACTAAGATCCAGCTTCGGTGGAAAGCTCCAAATTTTATTATACTGCAACACCCTGGCACTTATATTTCTTTTCATGAAGAAGGGAAAATCTGGAGAAGGCTCTTCCAAAGAGATATTCCGGAAAGCAAGACTTTCCAATGCAGTAAGGTTTCGAGGAAGCTCCCCAGAAAAAGAGTTATTTGACAAGTCCAAGTAAAAGAGAAACTGGAAGCTACCAAACCATGATGGAATTGTTCCTTCCAATTGGTTCCAGGACAGATCCAGCAATTGCAATTGTCTGGAACCACTCAACCACTGCGGAATGGTGCCAGTAAGTTTACAATTGGCAATAATCAGAGCATTAAGTGATTTAAACTGTAGGCTTGGAACAGATGGCAATCTCTCTTTATGAAAATTCAAGGTAAGAACCAAAATTTTCAAGTTACTGCAATGCTGTAGAATATGAAGAGCACCTGATATGTTATAAATACTGGAATTTGAGAGCGAAAGATAGGATAGGCTAGAAAAATTTTCAAAACTTTCTGGGATCTGGCTTTTGAAATTGATTTTGGAAAGGTTTATTGTTGTTAGCCGTGGACAGAAGGGTAAATTATCAGGAATGGATCCTTGAAACTTGTTAGAACCCAAATCAAGTGATACAAGCTTAATCATTGCTGAACAATTAATATCAATCCGACCATCCAATGAATTATTTCTCAAACTGAGAGAAACAATACTTTGAGAATTCATCAATGAGGGAGGTATTTTGCCTGTAAAATTGTTTGATCTAGCCAAAAGATATTCTAGCTTGTTTAATGTATGGAACACATCCGGTATACTGCCTGATAACTGATTGCAAGAAACATCCAACCGAACAAGATTAGAAAGCTTACTAATGTTGTTACTCAGCTGACCGGAGAATCTATTTTCTTGCAAATTCAACAGAGACAACTTTGGCAACTTAAATAAATCTTCGAGTATTGTCCCTGAGAGAGTGTTTGAAGAAAGGGTAAGATTCTCCAGTGAACTACAGTTCCCAAATTCTAACGGAATACTTCCATTAAAAAAGTTAACTGCCAAGTTAATACTCTGAACAAAAGGCGACTTGTTGCATATACCAGCAGGAACCAAACCTCGAAAGCCATTCTGAGCAACATCAAAAACATGAATTCTCGGTAAATTTAAACCAACTGGAAACACCCCGGAAAATCCATTCCTGCTCAAGTCCAAAACTTCCAAATTCGACAAATTAAACAATGACAATGGTACTGAGTCCCCAAAGAAATTACGCGACAAATTAAGAGTCTTAAGCTGGTCTAAGCTCCCTATTGATTCAGACAGATTACCTCTCAATCTTTTATTACTCAAGTCCAGCTTAACAACTCTACCAGACTCAAACTCACCACTTAATCCAAGAGACCATGAAGACTCACAAGTTATACCTACCCAATCACAACAATTTGAGTAACCAGATGAATTTGCATCCACTTTCCACTCATCAATTCTAGATTCTAAATGATCATTAATACTCTGCAATGCCTTAAAATCATTAGAATCACAGCTAAAATTCTGAGCATTCAAAATCCAAGCTTGTAAACAAACCTCACAAAGAATCAAGATCACCAACAATTCAAGCCTCCCCATCTCATCAAACAAGCTAAAATGCAAATACCACAAAGACAAACCAAAGATTACACATAAAAGGGGTATCCTAAAACCAAATAAATAACATCAAGATTGCAACTTTAGAGCAGATGAAACAAATGGGTTTTTAACAAAATGAAAGAAAAACTAACCTGTGACAAAGATAGGGAAAGATGGGTAGAATTAGCTGAAAAGTTGGTTATGTAGGCTTGGAAATTTGAGGTGAAAGTGACTTGCATGACTGTAGATCACACATTGTGTGTATATGTGGTTTAATGTATGTACATGTGGGTATATAAAGTGTAGTGGTGATGACATAAACATTAGAAGTATTTAATGCTTGTAGTCAAGGCTTTAGATTGTTTGAGTTTAATGAGGAGAGAGCATGTAAGAAAATCTAGGCTTGGTCTTTTTATGGGAAAAATTGTACGCTGAAAATGCATGGAAAAATGGAAAATTTTGGGTTAGTAGTACAACTAGAAGCAATATCAACTCAAGTCAAGGGGTTGGTAGTAACGTGTTGGTATAACTTGCTATATTAAACTTTGACTAAAAGACAATTTTAAACCTAGAGATGTTAGAAATTTCTTTGTGTGAGCTAAATTTCTTGTAGTTATAATATTTTATTGAGTAATACATGTTCATCTAGAAATTTCCGTTATTTGAATATATTTCCGTTATATGAAATTCTTTCATCTTATATGTTTAATATATTTTCGTTATTTGTATTTTCTGTCAATCTACTAAAAAATTCAATAAATCAAAATACACAAAAACTCATAATCAAAATAAAAGCACAAAACCTTGAACTATCGACGTTTTATTGTTCAGGTCTCTAAACTAAAGATTCCGTATTTCAGATCACTTAATTTTTTCGTTTTCTGATCTAAGTCCTTCCGTCAAAAAGATTCTAACGTTGTTTTTGAGTTTCATATAGGTCAAAGCAATTTTGAAGGTGTTAGTGATATCCAAACTCAAAATTCAAGTAGTCAAATTGAACCTTGAGTCGCTAGCGACACTCATATGATACCAATTTTCACAAACTATGTTCAATTCAAAAATTTATAAGTTTAGGTCCCTAAATTCTATATAAAGAACCCTAAATTTATGGTCTAATTTGGGGTTTTTTTAAATTAAATCTAATTTGTGAAAATTGTTGTTATATGAGTGTCGTTAGTGATTCAAGTTTCAATTTGACTACTTGAATTTTGAGTTTGGATATCACGAACACCTTCACAATTGCTTTGATCTATATGAAACTCAAGAACTCTTAGTTAACACCATTAGAATCTTTTTGACGGAAAGATTTAGATTAGGATCGAAAAAGTTTAGTGACCTAAAATGCGAAATCTTTAGTTGAGGGATTTAGAAAATAAAACGTCAATAGTTTGGACCTATAATTTAATTTGCAATTTTTTTACAACAAAACTTGAAATTCAATAACGAAACCTATACCGCTACCTGCTGAGCACGTACCCAGCGACTTAATTTGAAGATTGTAAATTTTGTCAAGAAATTACGTATCTCCGTCACTTTGTGGCTGGTGGAGTAAGTAGCAAATTAGATCAAATGTGGGAAGGAAAAGAATATCACGCTCATCCTACAACCACATGTTGGTAATCATTATTAACGATTTATTATACTCCCTCCGTCCCAGCCATCTGTATACAAATGGTTGGGACACGGAGACCAAGAAATAATGTAAGAAATGAGTAAAGTTAGATGGACCCATTTATATTTAATAATAGATTTGAGATAGTGGAGGAAAGTAGTGGGTGTAATAGTGTTTTTATTATTATAGAATGGAGATAGTGGAAGAAAGTAGTTGGTGTAATGATGTTTTATATTATAAATATTTACTATTTTTGGTATGTATACAATTGGTGGGACGTCCCAAAAAAGAAACTGTATACAATTCACTGGGACGGAGGGAGTATTATATTACTCCCTCTGTCCCATTTTAACTGCTTTTTTAGAGAGATGCACACAAACCAATTTTTACATTTATTGTGATGTTTATTTGAATACTTTTACCTAGCTACCCCTAATAAAAGTCAAACTAAAATACCATTTGTATTGCATTGAAAATATAAGCTCCATTTAATGAGGGGCAAAATTCAAATTCACCTACCAAATAGTGTATGAAAACAAGAGAAAGTCACATATTTTGGGACAACAATCAAATTCTAAAAAAGCAGTTAAAATGGAACGGAGGGAGTATGCAATATATGAAACGAGAACGGAGGAAGCAATAACAAGCTGATACTCGCATGAAGCTGTGCTGCTAGGAGTAAAAAGATGACACGTTAATTGTTGATCACCTTATCTGTCGGCCAACAAACTAAGGGGCTGTTTGACTGAACTTAAAATAAGTGCTTCTTGTTTAAATAAAGAAGTGAAATAAAGGGGCCGTTTGGCTGAGCTTAAAATAAGTGCTTCTTGCTTAAAATAAATAAGTGGAGTAGAAGTTAGAAGCCAGACAAGACTTATAAGTGATTAAAGTGTTTGGCAAATAAGCAGAAGTCCTGAAACAAAAGTTAGCATTCCTAGCTTTTTATAAGTGCTTCTTGACTTATTACACAAACAGTACGAAATAAGTACTTCTAACTTATAAGCCCAGAAGTCGGCTTAAAAGCCGTAGCCAAACACCACCGAAGTTAGAAGCAAGTTATGATTTATAAGTGATTAAAGTGTTTGGTAAATAAGTAGAAGTCATGAAACAAAAGGTAGCATTCTCAATTTTTTATAAGTGCTTCTTGATTTATTACACAAACAGTACGAAATAAGTGCTTTTAACTTATAAACCCAAAAGTCGGCTTAAAAGCCGTGGCCAAACACCACCTAAATCAGCATATAAACTAGTTGAGCAATGACTACAATTGAGTTTGTATGTGGTTAATTTGTTATGCTGGTGCTTGATTCGTCAATTACGGGAACTAATTTTCGTCGAAAATTTGATATAAAAATTATTTTTTAAATTATTTTTCATGATTTTCATCTTCTGAAAATAATCGTGAAAACTTTCAACTGAATACAACAAAAAAATATATTCACAACTGAAATCAATTATATATAATTAATTATAATCACTCCACAAACACGTTCACGAATCTCTAAAAGAGTATTATATTAAAGGAGTATTCAAGAATGATGTAATTATGCGTTAGTTCTATTTTGATTATTTGTGTAGATTTTATATGATTTTTTTTAATTGAATTATTTTTCTTCTTCTTTTCAATAAAAGTTATCTATTATTAAATTAAGTCGATGCCAGCTTAATAGCCTAAATCATGTTAAAAGTAATGCCATTTTAACCGTGTTTTACACTATAATTATAATTTTCACTATGATGTTATGTTTTTATGGGATGAGGATAATGAAATGAAAAATCAAAATTTTTTGATGAAAAATAAGAATTGAGAAATAATAACGATTAAATATGATATGTTTAAATTTTTTGTAAAGATTTAATGAAAACATGATGAATAAGTTGAGTAAACATTTTTGCAAAATATATGAGTTTAATTTCTAATTTAAATTATTTATAATAAAATAGTTGAATGAATGAAAATAATAAATAATCTCGCTATGAACAGACGAGAGAAAAGAACACAGCCAGAAGAGAGATCACTACATTTTTCATTTCATATTTCTGAAAGCCCATTATAGGCATTCTTCCGGGCTGATAAAGATTACAGACTTGTTATGTAACGTATCTGGGCTCAAATTTATTTTGTCAACCAGGCGTCCAGGCCGGCAAATATCAACATGTGTCCACAATCGCCGGAATGGAAATCTAGAAATTCATCGGATAATAACATTTCCCGCCATATCCAGCGACTTCTTATTTTTTTTGATAAAAAGGAATCAATTCATTAATTAAAAGCCATACGGCGTCTACAAATATAATCGAAATTGGACAGACGCCGAATAATATCGCTGTTGAATCCTTTCTTCTTGAAGAGGCAACTAAGCGATTTGAAGATGATTTGAATATACACACTTGTTTCCATCTGATTGGTTTTCACCTGAATGTTCTGAACAATCGACCATAGATGCGATCCCATAATAACCTTCAAACCTGAATCAAACCCATGAAAATCATGCCGATCTATAACCTCGGTCATGAAAAACATAAAAACACACCAAAACAAAACAAACCAACTCTCACAAGAAGGAGAGACTAACAAAACCCAAATAAATTGGGAACTTATTGAATAGAAAATAAGATTTCAAAATAAGAAAGTAGAAGAAAAGAAATCGGGGCTTTCCACCGGTGGAAACCGATGGAAGCCCCTTCAAAAATATGTGATGGAGGCTAGGGTTTTGAGAGAGAGTGGGAGAAAAAGAACGGAGAGATCCAGCGACTTACTTCTTATTGCTGAGTATTTATATTCAGCAATTTTTTCACTGACAGTGTAACTTTTAATAATCATTCAACGTTTTTCAATATTGGACAACTGTATAGTTAAATAACCAAACTATCCTCATCCCTCGTAAAATTCTAGAATAATCATTTTACTTCCATTATAATCAAAAACTTGTAATGAACCCATAGAAAAATCGTAATCGTATTAAAATATCACATACAAAAGTTTTAGGGGCCGTTTGAGTGAATTTAAAATAAGTGATTCTTGCGTAAAAAAATTGAAGTCTTAAACTCACATTTAGGTAATGTGTCAAAAAATGCACTCCAACACTATCATAGTGTTATCCTAAATCACTAGCACAACCTTAATTCTCCTAGCCATTAGAGCATCTCCAATGGTGCTCTTAAGTCACTCTTCAAAATATAATATAATATTTGGCTCCTAGTGAGTTAAGACGTTGAAAAAGATTTCAACTCCAATGCTCTTCTTTATACTTGCTCCTTATTCATATTTTATTCATATAAAAGAGAGAGAAAAGTAAAAAGAGAGAATTGTTGGGAGTAAAGTTGGAGGGAAACCAATATTATATTCATGAAAAAGAAGTTAAGAGCTCTTACATGCTCTTTAAAAGAGAGGAGAGATGTTAAGCTCTTAATTTTTTAAAGAGCTTCTAAGAGCCCATTGGAGCTCTAATTCTTGCATTGCTCTTTAAATTTGAAGTTAAAAGCTCATTTAGAGAGCCCCTTGGAGATGCTCTTACCTATTTATAAGTAACCCCTAGCCATTACCTATTTAATATTTATGAATAAAATAATCTTCTTTCTCTTTTTTCTTTGTCTATTCTCTCTTTTTCACCTTTTCTCTCTCAAATTTATTATTAAAATAATCTTAGGAGAACAAAAATAAGGATTACTATTGGAGTTGACACTAAAAATAGATTACCTTATTGCGTGAGCTCGTGGGTTTACCCAGTGCGCACCCGAAGGGTAGCAGCTGCGGGTTCCTACGTTAAAAAAAAATAAAGAAAAATAAATAGATTACCTAAATCACTAAGACATACTGACACTCATTATTTTATATTATTTATTTTATATTATTTATAAGTAATAGGATAGGTAACCTATTGGACTTGCTCTTAGAAGTTAGTTAAAGCTGGTAAGTGATTAAAATGTTTGGGAAAAAGGTAGGAGCTATGAAACAAAAATTAGGAATCCAGTGATTAAAATGTTTGGGAAAAAGGTAGGAGCTATGAAACAAAAGTTAGGAATCCTAATTTTTTATAAGTGCTTCTCGATTTTTTACACAAACGATACGAATAAGTTCTTCTAACTTAAAACTATTGAAACCAAACACCCACGTAGTATTATAATAACACAAAAATGATCTTGATCAACTCACCACAAAGAAAAAAAGAACAAAATCAGATTGTTCGGCGGCATGCACTTGCTCCTCTTTTCTAACGAACGCATGAACCTCGTCAAGTAAACTCATAACAAGACCAAACATGAAACAACACCTATAAGACTCAAAAACGTGTTAGAAATAGTGTGTGATCACAATTTAGAACAGAACAATCCGAACAGATGATGGAAATTTACGTTATTATTTTAGCATTGAAAATTCGGAAGTTGAAGACTCCAGTCGTCAAACGTTGCAAGTGCAGCATTATCCTTGACGTAGTGCCATGTTTGGCGTAAACCATGACCCTATCGTATCAACTTGATGTTCTGTCGTGTAGTTTAAGTTCAGCGTAGCGTATAATTTTAATCCACTAATATTTTTATTTCATTTTGCACAAGTTTATCATCCCCCGTCTTAATCGGCCATGGTGATATAGTTAATATAAACTCGATAATTGTATCTTAGGTGTTGTATCATAAAATTTTATTTATATCAAGATTACTGAAATCGAGAATCAGAACTAATCAATCAATTTATTAATTTAGATTTTTATGAAATTTTCTCGATAAATCAAGAATTTATAATAAATAAAAATCTGAACAATAAATTGATAAAATATGATATAATTATGAATATTTTTTTTTAAAATCGGAAATTTTTAAAACACTTCGATTATATATATTTGACGAGGAGGACATAGTGACGTCAGATCAAAGCCGGCAACTACGAATTCCTGCCATTTGGATGCTGACTGAGCTTCCTGTCAGGCTTGGCAGCCATCACACTTAACTTGTCCATATATACTTCCCAACGATAAATTTTTATTTAAATAAAATAATCAAAATATCACATGAATGCGGTGTTGTAAAAAGCGGCAATCGGACTTAATCGGTGAAGTATTAATTGAAATTAATTGAATTAATCTAGGATTAATCAGATTGATCGGAGATTAATTGAATATTTAATCAGTTCGGTAAACTACACAACAGAGATTAATAGATCATGATTAATAATCGACTTCGAGAGCATGTATGATACTCCCTCTGTCCCATTTAATTGTATACGTTTCTTTTCAACTGCTCGACACGCATTTCAATGCTCTTATAAAATATAGTTCCGTAACTTATTTTTGAGATTTTCTTTTTCTGAATAAAAATATAACATCCAAACTTTAATTCAGAAAAAGAAAATTTTAAAAATAAATTACACAACTACACTTTACAGGAGCATTAAAGTCCGTGCCGCGTCCCCGTCCCCCAATGTATACAACTCAGGGGGACGGAGGGAGTATAAAATATGAAATGAATGTGCATCGTTTTTCTATCTTTATTTTGTTTCAGGTGATGTATCTAAGGATAGACGTTATTTACTAAACTAGATAGGCTCCGATGAAATTTGTTACCTAGTACAAATAAATACTTGTAACTTCCCTTCCGATAATATCTGTTACATTTCTTGATCTCTACTTTCCTCACTCTCTGACTCTTTCATGCTACCTTAACATCCTCCCTAAATTTCACACAAATATTTATTATCATGACACTGGTAAAATTGTCTGATGGGGGAGCTGTTAGCTCGGCTACGGCTCTACAGACCTGTAGAGATTCGAAAATCGTACCTGTCGAGGATGACTTGTTAGCTCGCTCGATAAATCCTGAATCGGGTATTAAAATTTGTGGTGGTGATGAGACGGAGAGTATTGAGAGGAGGTTTTACGAGGAGGAAGATTTTTCGGGGAATATTTATGATCAGGTTGGTGGGAGTTCTGATGAGGATGATTCGGGTGATGATTTTCGCGAAAAAATTGATGAGAAGGTGAGTTTGTCATCGGCAGAGGATTTAGATGAAGGGTTTTCGATGAATGAGAAAAATGTAAATGATGGAAAGAAGATCAATGGTGAGTTTGAGGTTTTGATTACACCGAATCCGCAGCTTCCAAGGCCCGAGGCACCGCCTGGACTGACTATGAGTGAGCCAGAGTCGTCCCCGGGTGATGTTTCTGGTGAAAGTGAGACTTCTTGGAAGTATTTTTTGGAGAAGAGTAGCAGCTTGTCATCCGCGATCACGAAGAGATTATATTCTTATAATAGTAGTAGTGATGGTGATGAGCATGTTGATGGTGATTCGGACAAGAATTTGGGTTTAACTAAGGTTACAGAGTTTTTGTCAGGTGTGAAATTGGTTGTGAATTCGAAGAGTAATGATGAAGATGATGAGCGTGTTAAGGCGACGGGGTTTAGAGGAAGGATTTCCTTCTTCTCTAAATCTAATTGTCGTGATTGTACTGCGGTTAGATCATTCTTCAGAGAGAAGAATTTGAGGTATTATTGCATTCTTAGATGTTTTTAATTTGAAGTATAGAGTAAAAGTTATTTGAATTGCTGCGAGAAGTATTTGAAATCTTGTTATGATTTTCAGGTATGTGGAAATCAATATTGATGTGTTTCCGCGGAGAGTGAAGGAGCTGATAGAGAGGACAGGGTCTTCATCAGTGCCGCAGATATTTTTCAATGAGAAACTGTTAGGTGGATTAGTGGCCTTGAATTCGTTAAGAAATAGTGGGATGTTGGAGGAGAAGTTAAAGGAGCTGTTATCTGAAAAGTGTCCAGATACGGCGCCAGAGGTGCCGTTGTATGGAATTGATGACCCCGAGGAGGATCGGATGGATGAGATGGTGGGGGTTGTTAGGGTCTTAAGACAAAAGATGTTTATTCAAGACCGTGTGATGAAGCTGAAAATGGTGAGGAACTGCTTCTGTGGAGCTGAAATGGTGAATGAGATCTTGAAACTTTATGCAGGTCTTGATAGACTTGAGGTACATTATCTTCACACTTAATTCAGTTTCAGCCTATTGCTTTGCTTGATTATGAACTTGTTAGATAATTAAATAAAATATAAATTACGCGGTATGTCCTCAGAGGAAGGTTTCCGGGATGTTCATCTATTATCCTTAGATAGCTATGTTAATAAATTTCTGTACTTAATCTGTGGGGACTTTAAAGTACTGAGAATAAATAATGAGAAGCATGCATGCTCCATGATGGCTTTGAGCTTTCGAATAGAAAATATGCTTTGTCCCGATCTGTTTTTGGGATAGGGGCTGAAATGAGTAGTTTAACTATCTTGGAAAGTTCGTGTTTTTTAAAAAGCTTAGAAAGTACTTTTACTTGCAGCAGTTTCAGAATTCTCTGTAGCTGCTGAATCCGAAAAAGTTAATTGTATAAACTACAGATTGCTAGCTGTTGTTTCTGCAACTATCCGAAAAAGTGATAAATTTCAGGAAGAGTGTGGTAATTTCTGTAAAGATTCGAATTATGCCTCTCAGTAGGTCTCCTTTTGATCCTGCTTTCATCGTCAGAATGGCTTCTAAAATACATAACATGTGCAGAAAGAAACATGATTAATAAAGATCCAACAGTTTTCTTTTGATTCAGTTTGTATGATAACAAGTTTGTTATTCCTGTTGCTTAGTATTAACAAAATCATCCCTTTCTATCTTTTTCCATGCTTGATTATGTCGCGTTGTCAAGAGAAAAGTTTGGTCAATATATATGATGCTTTGCTCTTTTAAGATCAGCTTATAACAGTTTGGATAATGCTAACATCAATCTATAACTGCTCTAGACATAATCTTAGAAGATGTCTTTTTCGCATTATTGATCTTTTCTTCCCCACCAACCATCCCGAAATTGCTTTTACCAGAACTGATAGCACATGGTACTTGATCCATTCATTTTCAGCAGCTGGAAACTCAGTGGGTTTAATCATATTTCAGTATCAAGCACCTGGCCCTATGTGTTTGTTACCTAGTTATTTTCATTATTGACTAAAAAAGGGAATCACTGATTCCCATACAGTAGTAATGATAGTATAGCTTTCGTAATACCCTTGGTATGTACTGAAGCAGACTAAGTAAGCTGTATCAGTAGACGCGGAGAATTCTAATAGGAATCTACTCATAAACAAGGGAGAATTTCTCAACTTTATTCTGCGTTAAGTATAGTGAACGATCTCTGACAAAAAAAAAAAGTATAGTGAATGATCAAACAATTATGTCTTAAGAACTGCAGAAAGGATTGAGACCTGCTAAAGTAAATTTCAGAATGTGAAATAGCTAGGATGCACTTCTCTCATTCCTTTACCAGTACATCACGACCGGGTAAAATGAAGTAGTTCTATAAATAAAGATGAGGGCTAATTAGGTAGATTGAGACTCTGTTGTATAGTACACTATTTACAAAACAGTCCTTAACAGGGTCCTAACCGCTGTCTTGGTGAATCTTCAGTACCTGTGAGCTTGTTATTTTTACTAGAGTATCTGCAGGTTGTTCAGGGAAGTAGCACGTGTCTAGTATGTCGGTCCTGATACAGTTTATTTGCTCTGTAAATAAATTTCTCACTTTAATAAGGAAATTTGAGCGAGTTCAATACGTTTTTGCAATTATAAGTTCATCTCAGTTGATCTAGAGTTGGATACACATGCACAAGTGCTTGTATTAAGCTTTACTACATTAGTCCTTTGCCACGTCTAATTTTAATTTTGATTAGGCAGTTGAGATTGGAAAGCAGCTGGCTCAGAAGCACTTCATACACCACGTCTTCGGGTAAGAACCGGATGGTGTCCATATAAGCCATAGCAGAAACTCTTGTGATTCAAATAGTTTATTTTACGCCTTTATGTTAATTTTTCGTCATGCATCCATTTGTCTCTTTGCAGAGAAAACGAATTTGAGGATGGAAATCACTACTATCGATTTCTTGAGCACGAGCCATTTATTAGTAGATGCTTCAATTATCATGGTTCTGTCAATGACTGTGAACCCAAAACCGCTGTTCTGATTAGCCAAAGGCTGACCAAATTAATGTTTGCAATACTTGAATCTTACTCTTCTGACGACCGGCAACATCTGAATTATGCGGCAATCAGCACTAGTGAGGAGTTCCGGAGGTAATTTACACATAACAAATTTTTCCGGTTCATGTCTATTTACTATAGCAAATTTTATACTTTATAAGGACAGCAAGGATAATATTTTCATGGTTTCTTGTTGTTCACAACTGCAGATACGTAATTTTAGTAAAAGACCTTCAAAGGATAGATCTCTTCTCTCTGTCAGCCGAAGAAAGGATTGCCTTCTTCCTGAACCTGTACAATGCAATGGTCATCCACGCGGTGATTAAGGTCGGACATCCACTGGGAATGGTGGACAGGAGATCCTTCAATAACGATTTCCTTTACGTAATTGGAGGCCAGCCCTATTCTCTAGCCGAAATCAAACATGGAATCCTTAGAAGTAACCGAAGAGCGCCTTACTCATTGGTAAAATCCTTTGGTGCTGGAGACAAACGTTTAGCAGTAAGCCCAAATTTCTGTTTAATCTTTTCTGGAGTTTTTCTATATCAGATCTAAATAGTCAACAATCTCTTCCCTTCGCAACTAATTTCATGTCAAAAATTTACAGCTGACTCTTCCAAAGGTTAATCCATCAATACATTTCGGACTCTGTGATGGCACAAGGTCAAGCCCAGTAGTGAGATTTTTTACACCTCAAGGAGTAGATTCTCAACTAAGATATGCTACTAGAGAGTTCTTTCAGAGAAACGGAATCGAGGTGGATCTGGAAAAGAGGACTGTCAATCTCACCAGAATCATCACCTGGTATATCATTCTTTTACAAATTTATCACCATTTGGTTTAATCAATAACGCCCACACGTATTAGCAAATTATATGGCTCAAGTCTGCGGATACCTTATGATAATTTGAGCTAGAACACAGACATTTAGTAGTTCAATTTTTTAATTCAGGTTCAATGTTGATTTCGGACAAGAGAAGGAAATATTACAGTGGCTGATGACATATTTGGACGCAACAAAGGCAGGTCTTCTGTCACATCTGTTAGAAGACGGCGGGCCTGTTAATATTGTTTACCAGGACTATGATTGGTCTCTTAACAGCTGAAATGAGTCCTCAACTTAATACAAGGCCGACACACAGAGACCATTTAGTTCGGATTCCTGAAGAAGGGACTAAGAATTTATGTACAAAACCACAAAAGCACAGAGACTCGGTTAGTTTTGATCTCTTCTCCCCTGCTTTTTCACACTCAATTGATGCCGAAAAATTGAATAATGTCATCTGGTTTAGGTGTTACCACTGTATGACTTCTGTTAGATATAGATAAGTAGCTGATGTTCATTACTGGATATTTAAGAAAAAGTTTAGCTCTGTTTCTCAGATCAGAAAATTTACTTACTATCCATGTATCAATTTGAACAATTTACTGCAAATGTAAAAGAAAAATGGAAGTTCTTGTATATTTCCGAAACAGAGGAGGGTATGTAGCATGCTTAAGACTTGAATTTCCATCATCACAGAAAATTTAAAGACACATAGCAAGCAAGAAGTGATAAGATTATTGATCATAAGATGAAGGCTACGCGTTTATAATATAATGTATGAAATACATTATTTTTAGTCGAAGTTGTAATTAGTCACGAGGGCATTCGGAGAGGCAGAAACAGCCGTTGCCTGCACAAATGCCGGAATAGAATCCTCGGCCCTTGCAGTAATCGCTGCACTTATCGTCATCACATGATTCCTCCAACTCCTTCAACTCTTCCCTCAATTTGTACTTGCATAAGTTAGCTGATGCCACTTCCTCCACCATGTTGTTTTCTGAATAAAATTATGAACATTTAATTTTTATACGAAACAATTAAGAGTAAAAGAGTAACATACACAAATGGAGCATTACGGAGATAAACTAACAACCGTTAATGACGAGAAGCATCAGTGCAAGCACAAGAATCCGCGAACATTTGGCTGGTGAGTACTGACCCATCAATCTTTATTGAGCTTGATAGCACGAAAACTTGGTTGAAGTTTTCGTTTGTGGTTGATCAGCCTAAGTAAGATAGAAATGGACAGAAATGCACATAGAGGTGCCAAGTACTTGATGTTTGCTCAATTCAGTATAGTTGTTTACGTTCAGGTAGTAACATCATGAAAATAGAAATAGTTGGTACGTGTGCTGCAACTCGAGTTTTATTGATGTTGAAGGTTGAAAGAAATAGCAAATGATAATATGTAATTGTAATTGATATGATGGGCTACCAGCAGTGTAGAAGTCAGGGTAACTGGGCATCCCCTGGCCATTAACGAACGAGTGTCAAGAGTTGTCTAGAGTCTGTTGGATCGATCGGTTGGCTTGACACTCATTTCTGACTGTCCAAAGCCATTTGTGTATGTTTTGATCATATGTTTCTTGTAGTGGAGAGAAGTAAATTTCCACATTTGTCAAATCCATGGAGAAATCTGCATAGGGAAAAGAAGGCCAGAAGATCGAAATCCGTATATAATTGTCTCCATAATTTTGATAAAACAACATAATCTTTTAGATCACTAGTACAAAATGAATTTTTGACGTCACATTTTCAGCGTCGGTTTACAAAGAACCGTCACTTATACTACTTAACAACGTCGGTTTTTATTTTAACCTTCATTTTGATTAAACTAGTTGCGTAGAATGTTTATTTAACCGACGCTTTTAACTCTCAAAGATATGCCTAGGTTTTAAAATGTCTATCACGTCGGTCATTCAAGAACCGACGCCGGATACCGACACAATTGAGCATGATTTTTAACGTTAGCATTCCGACAGACCTACAAAATACGTCGTGATTTTTAGCGTCGGTTTTTGGGAAGACCGACACAATTGGTCATAACTTTTTGCGTCGACATTCCACAAGATTAACGTTATTAGAGAATTAACGATTAAGTTAATTTTTGTGTGTTTTTCTGAACCGACACATTTAATATTTTGTGTCGCTAAATTAACCAACGATGTGGGCATACACCTATGCCTCTTCCATATACTACTGTTGACTGATGTCTTAGGACTTTTTTACCGACGTGATAGTCACTTTTATATTTAAGTGGATTTTTGATTGCTTTGATTCTAATGTTCTAGGAAACTTGAACTTCGATTATGTAATAATCGATAAAGTAATAATATTTTCTCGTATACTAACATAATGTAGATATCGTATTTTTATTCTTGATAAAATAATAAACTCTTGGTTCCAAACTTGTTACTTTAAAGAAGTTTAACTATAACTTGTTATCCTGATAAAATTAATAATTATCATATGTAAATCCTAATATCTTTTATCTATCTTGTAATTAAGGTGCATGATTGATCCTTACACTGAAGTAAAGAGACAAGTACTCAATATTAGGTTAAGGCAGACATCATTTTAAGATAGATCAATCCATACATGATTTTCCAGAAACATAATAATTAATATATGGATGGGAGATTTATTAATCTAATTGACTTGAGGAGGGTAGTGATTGTGATGAGAAGTGCAATTTGGGAGACAGTAACAGATGTACTCCAAACACTGCCCGCTACAAAATCCATCTTTCTTGCACGCCGCTATACATGGCGGGTCTGAAGTGCACTCCTCGTGATATTTCTTCAACTCTCTCTTCTCAGCTTCTTCAGTTCCTCCCTTCTTCATCTCTACAACACATAACATAAATTAGCAGCTCATTTTCATCGAAAATCAGTACTCCCTCTATCCCGTTTTAACTGATGTTTGACTTTTTAGCATGTATTTTAAAGTGACAAAAAGTATATTTTATACTTGATAAACAAATTTAATTTTTATATCAAATTAAAGCTTAGATTCTAAACTTTAGTTTAGAATACATATTAATGATAATAAATATATTTAGCTATGAATTTTTTAACACCTCAATTTACGTGAGAAAAATTCAAAAACAGTTAAAATGAGATAGAGAAAGTAGTATATATGGTGATTCGACTCCTTTACCTTTCTGTTCTTTTTCATGGAATGCTGGAGCCGACTCGTTCACCTTTCTGTTCTCGGACTTGCGCTCCTCATCAGCTGCATGCACCATTTCCATCCCTACATAAATGTAAATCAATAAGTATATTAGCTAGACAGTGCTTTGCAATTCCACTGTTAGCAACACACACACACACACACTCTTGATCAAAGGCTCAAGAATTAACCATAGATTACTGGGCGAAGCATGAGCACAAGCACAATAATCCAGGATAATTTTAGTGAGCCACTCATAGTTCTCGTTGTTTAATACAGATCATGTAGCAAGTGAGGATGAGAAATCATATATATATAGATATCACCAATAATTTTCCGTGCTATATTCTACTAGTATTTTTCCCGTGTATCTGATTATTATTATGAAATGAAAATCTCGATTAATCCTTAAAAAATATTTTACCGATTTATTCTGATTCGACTAAAAATTTTTGATTTATCGATAAAATCTCCTATAAATTCTGAATCGATTTCCGATTTCTACAATCATGAATATCATGTATATTTTATTCAGATTGTATGCTAAAATTTAGTTATCGATTCGATGAATTTCGTATCTAAATACTAGAATGAGTGGTTTGCAGGGTACTGAGAAAGAACTGCTTGCTTCCTAATTTATAGCATAGCTACCACTTAATTAAGGCATCAGACTAGCATACCTTCCGTGAGAGCAAATGATAACGCTTGCCCAAACAGTAGGAACTCGATCGGTAGCAAATCATAATTATATAGCCACATAGCTGCTTTCTAAAGAAGAAACGGAGAATTTTGATGATTAGTTGCACGTAGGTACTTAGTAATAATGCATGCATGATAAATCATATAACTGGGTTCCCGTCTAAGTAATTCTACCCCAGCCTTTATATGTTATTATACATATTTACCAAACTCAGCTGTAACAAATTAATTATCTGTATACGTAGCAAGTTCTTCATAAGATATGTTAATACTCAAAATTTAATCAAAAATCATTAAAAGGGTTACTAGTTAACGAAATCATTATTACTGTATGTCTATATTACTCCCTCCGTCCCGTGGAAAGTATACATATGGATTGGATATGAAGACCAAGAAAAGTGTTTAATGTGCAGTAATGAGAAAGAGAAAGAAAAATAGGTAAATTAGTGGGACCCCTCAATATATAATTGATAATTGATAGATTTGAAAAAGTAGTTGAAAATACTTTGATCCGTATTAACGTCAAGAATCCTAGTTAACGTCGTTAGAATCCTAGTTAACGTCGTTAGAATCTTTTTGACGGAAGGACTTAGATTAGAAAACGGAAAAGTTAAATGACCTAAAAACGGAATCTTTAATTCAAGGATCTAGACAATAAAACGTCAATATTTGAGGGACCTATAATTTAATTTTCCGGTATTGTATATCATAAAAGTTTATTGTGTTGGGAAAATTTTGAAATGTATAGAATTGAGTGGGACATCTAAAAAAAGAAAGTGTATAGAATTAAATGGGACGGAGGGAGTATTATACTATAATAAGTCAACATGAAACTTTTCTTTAAAAAAAATAAATAAAGATAAACAATTATATAAATAATATTTTTTTCTTAGTTAAAAGGTATCTACTTGAAAACAAACACAAATAATCAAGTAACTCTTCTTAACTGTAACTATAACGTATTTACCCCTATACAAACAAGAATGCTCTTTTAACTCTAACGTTAGCTATTTCAAAAAAATATGAAGTCTATGTAAAATAAATATTATATTTTTACTTAAAAATAAAAAATATGAAAATGTATAATTTAAAATTAATTAAAAAACACATACATATTGATATCGAAAAAATATTTATAGACAATAAAAATATTTTTTATTTATACTATCGATTTATAATATAAAAATATTATAAAAACTAAAGTTGTAAGAGAAAATATAATCAAACGATTCATATTTTTTAATCAAATTTCAATTTATTATCATCAATTAATCGACCATTCAATATATGACATCCAACCATACTAAACAAATAATAAACTAATATTAAAAATTAAATTATAGATGATAAATTTCAAACTATATAGCCGCTATTGCTTCAAACGGATTTAAGACTAGTATAAATAAAAAAAAGTGTGTTGGCTGCTTTTCCTCTCTCAAGAAGAAGAATGAAATTTCTAGTCAGACTAGATGAACCCTTCTTTTGTAATTGTTTTAGTATAGAAATACGGAAATTGTATCCATATAATCTAGATCACTTAATATTCGGGTTAATTATCAAATTGGTCACTAAAGTGTGCTTAATGTATCAAGTTGGTCACTGAACTCAAAACGGTATCAAGATGGTCACTAAAGTCACCATAAATATCAAACAAGTAACTTGAAATATGAGTTCAAGCAGTAAAAATATTATTTATAAAATTTTACATATTATTTTTAAATATTACCACAACCAACTAAAAGGTTATGACTTCTAGTATTTAAAATAATATATTTATATTTTATCAAGTTTATTTGTTATTTATATTTTATTATATAGTTATTTATTTGTTTTAATTAAAAATAAATAATAAATAAACTTGATAAAATCTAAATATATTATCATAAATATTCATAAACTTTTACTTGGTTTTGGTAACATTAAAAACTAATGTATACAACTTTATAAATAATATTTTTATTGTTTGAACTCTTATTTCAAGGTAATTGTTTAATATTTATGGCCACTTCAGTGACCATCTTGATACCGTTTTAAGTTCGGTGACCAACTTGATACATTAAGCCCACTTCAGCGACCAACTAGATAATTAACCCCTTAATATTCTTTAATGTCTTTGCACAGTTACCTTTTTTATTCTTGCTATCAGTTGAGTTAGGGGGAAATGCAATAGAGGTTAGATAACTTAAAATAGGTACCAGAAACAAATTATATTATTAATTATTTGATGAATCCGTAGGTAAAGAAGAACAATCAACACCAAGGAATCAATCTGTACATACAAGACAACCGAAGTCTACTCTCAATCACTAAAAGAAGTTATAAATGCCAAATGATTCTAGTAAAATGCTCAAAGACTCTTGTGTACTCACATTGATTATTTATGATTAATGTTCGAAACAACTACTTCAACGATCGTTTTGTCAATTATTTTGCAAAGAAAATGTGAAGATCATTGATCAATGCTAGTCACTTGTAAATCAGACCAATACACTAAGTTTCTGCATAAGTCAAAAGAATCAACACAATATTTATTCAGAGAAAGAATTGACAAAGCTTACTGACGATCAATGACGTATAAAGATCATTAACAATTAATATACTCTGAAAGTTAACTAAGTAATAGATTAATTATTTGTAAAACTAATTAATTAATCCGGTACTAGAATTATTTTCTCTATATAATTAGTAAAAATCGGACAATCAAATTAGGTAAAGTTTGGTATAGCTCAATTGTCAAACAACTTAAACCTCACATTCACCAAAAGGTTACAAACATTTGTAACCTTATTTATTTGAGGTTACAAACATATTATTATTGATGTTAAAAATGTCTACTGAGTAGTTGATAAATGTTGACTGTATAATATTACAAACCCTGACTTTCGAATGTTACAAATGCGCTCACAAACGCAGTCACAAAAGTGAGTCATAAATGCCTTTTGGCTAGGCACAAACAGCAGAAGTGGTTGCAAACAACCGGTAATCTAGGATGGAAACATGTCACATCACCAACTTGAAGCCTGCAATATATATTGATGATATGCATTCATTTCTTCATCTTTCCTACCGCAACATAGCTATTATAAAGAGTTAGTCGAGAGAGAGAGTGTGTGTTTATAAGTTTATTTTGTTACTATTATATACATCGATTTAGAGGGTTTCTATTGGCTTACCTTCTTTAATAATGGTGGACCCCCCTGCAGTTACAACAACCACACCAATCAAAACCCTCCATTTTTATTAATGTTAGTGCTTAGCATGTGCCCATGGGCACACACTAGCCAAACCGTATATACATTTCTATTTTGATTTCAATTTATATTACAAAGTTATAGAGGAGATCAATTGTAGCTAATCCATCAAATTAGATATTATAGCTGCTCGGGTTTTACAATTAATCAATATTCGCCGAATTATATTATTTTCTCAATTTTCATATTCTAAATTACATATCCAAAAAATAATTTGAAAAATGCACTAAAGACATATTCAACACCTCTTGTACCTTATTTAGTATCTAACAAATGGATTGATATTGAAAAGTGTAGCATATATTAGGTTCCTTTATACAAACATGCATATCTTGAAGATGTGTCACACTCCTTTACCAAAACTATGATCTTCAACTGATAAATTCGACTAGATGAAGACTAAAATATTAAACAAGTTCGAAAAAATTTGACATTTTACTTCCATTGAATTATAACCACCACGCCTTCAACAAAGAACATACCATCGATTGTGAATCCAAAACATCTAAAACTATTCTACACTTTATTTATTTACATCATTTTATTTAGATTTCATCTTTGCTAATGTATCTTGATCATGTACTAGGCTAGGATACAAGACTAAAAGAAGATGCCGCGTCCTTGATCCTGAATGAGATATCGAGGCTGAATCCGACTCCTATTGGGCAAGAGATATGCGATTTTTCGTTCTTGCTTAAAATTTTGTCTGCGCACACTATGTTTACGAAATTTGCGCAACTCTTGAAAGGCATTTTCTAGGCGTTTGGTGATTGTTGTCATAATTTGGTAACAAGAGGCCGTGATGACCAGCACGAAAAGGAGTAATCCGAGTGTTGTAATTGAATTTGCCATTTTTGTTATGTCTATAAGTTAGAAAACTATGGACATGTACTTTAGTTTCATGAGTTGGATTGATCATCAGTATGGGATATAAATAGATGAAACAGTTTCAAACATGTAACGCTAATTTTGTATATTTCTAATTTCTCATGCGGATACTGCCATTTTCTTTACTGTCCAACATGATCATTTTGGATTATCTTCTTTAATGAATATATCTAGTTGTATGTTTGCATTTTAAACGTACAAATGCTATTAAATTTTAATGCATACAACGTCGAACTCTTTGCTTCCTTTTCGATCGATTTTATGTGCGCCTCATTGAAAGTATGCAAGCTAATAACGTGGTTCTAATTATCTTTTAAAGAGGGTTAAAATCAATGGTTCAAATATATTGGTCTAGATTAAAGGCCCGCAATTTATAAAAGCCCTTAAGTTATTTTACATGAAAATCTCATATCTCTTTCGAAGACAAATAATATATGTTACATAATTAATTTAAATTTGTTCAAAATCAATGTGTCATTTTGTTTATCATGATAAAGAGTAAGGTGTTTTTTCAATGAACAAAAACTATACTTCGTGGGTCTAAGAAATGGGTATGACTTATCAATATTATTTTTTAATTTTATCATTTATGAATTCATATGTGAATATGTCATTCAAGCAATTAAAAATAATAATTTCATAAAATTAAACCAGAAATAAAAAATATTATATAAATAATTTAATTTTGAGTTGATCTCTTTCAAACCCTATTCTCAATTCACCAATCTACGGACCATATAACCCCTTAATTATGTCAAGTACCTAAACAAATGTTACATTCAAAAGGAATTTTGCCACATGACATGCATGATTCCAATGAAGTGGATTGTTGAAATGCTTCAAACTTTGAAGAAAAACCCTGTTTGTGATTTCGTTGTCTTGCCAAACAACATATTAACATAGAATGCTAAAATCTGAAAATTCTCGACTTTGTAATTGTTTAGTATCGTTTTGCTCTAGCATATTATATATATTTTTCTAATTGTACAACTGAGACTAAAGAAAGTTAGGAAGGCATATGACAAAGTCATCTACCTTATTTCTTTTGTAGTTATTTTATGTCTTATGCTTCAACAATAAATAATGAGTAACAAATATATCATAAAATTATTGGAGGCCAATGCTTATAAACTTAAAACAAAGGTTATGGACTAAAAGGGTTCCTTAATGACTTATTAAATTATGTATTAATTTAATCGAGTTTTAAACAAATAAGGTGCTCATCAAGTAGTTATTGCAAATAATTTGGATCGTATTAAATCGGTTATATGCTCATCCCTATAGTTATTATTACTTTTTTTAGTTTCGTCTTGTAGCATATTCCCGATATTCATTCCAAATTATATACTAATGCAATATCATGTCGACACAAACCAACTCTAAGAGCATTACGAGTTTACAAATATTTATATCTAACTTTTATATGGCCATCTAATAAGCCCGCCATCTTTTTCATGAAAATGGCCACAAACAATATAATGAAATTATTGAGAACTAACAAGTTATGCTCACTTGAAATTTTAGGATGATCTAGTAAAAAGAAGGATGATCTGGTGGAAAAATATGATAAAAGGGATAAAATGGTGAAAGGGTGGCAAGTAAATGTGATGAAGCACAATAATGACACTAAAGGGGAGAAAGTGGAAGCAAGGGAGTGAAAGTCACTTTTATTAGTTTTGAAAGAACAGCTCACTTTTATTAGTTTTGAAAGAACAGCTCGAAAACAATAATAGCGACTAAAACCAAAAAAATTCGATGACACTTTAAGTGACCAAAATTATTACTCTGTTGAAAATAGTTTCCCGCTTAATAAATAAAGTGAAAATCTTGCAGCCTAATGAAGGCGGGAAATGCGGTCGAATATCTAAATTTTGTTTGTGGGTTGGAGGCCATAACTTTGACACCATTTAATTCTCGTGTTCGGAATTAAAAACTCCTCTTTGTTGAAGAATAACAACAATAAATAACCAAAATTCAAGAAAAAAGGAGGGTGAGGAGGGGTGGTCGGTATTTGCTTTTTCACTTTCCCCGACAATGTTTATTTCAATTTAACAAGTTTAGGTTGTATATTACACTATCATATACACAATTTTTAATTTGAAAATGGCCTCCTTGCCCAAGCAGGCTTCATGCCATTGCATGGGCTGCACAGGGTCAAAGCTGGGCCTGTTTAAGTCTTTTGTGTGAAACCAATTTTTGACAACCTCGCGCTCCCCCAAAATCTACTACCCTTAAAATTACTTATGATGACTATCTTACGATGGCAACATAATATATGAAATCTTATGAAGTACTTCTTACAACGGAATTGTGTGTGTATTTTATTTTAATTTTCATTTTTTGTAGACGTACAACAGTTAATTTTGGATACAAGTTTCTTGTGACGGAATTCTTACGACGGTGTGCTTGGCAGGAGAATTCCATTTTATTTTATTTGTTAGCGACATAATTTTAACACTAATATATAAATACGATGGAACCGTATTCAGTCGTAAGTTCCAGCCCGGATAGTATGTTCTGCGCGTCAGCTTGATCTGTCAAAAGTATTTCGTTGTAAAAAGCCAGTTTTGTTGTAGTGTTTCTTTCTGTAGAATTCGTGTGGAGGTGAAAGTCATTAGTGCGGCAACAGTGAAGTTATTAAAAAGAACATAACAGTAGAAGTATCGTACATCGTTTACACAAAAATGACAAATATCATCGACTTTTTATATATATAGTGTTGAATGAGGAATGTAGAATCCACCGGGGTGCTTGATCAAGATTTACAGGTTAACCCTCTTGGATCCT
Organism: Daucus carota subsp. sativus; assembly: GCF_001625215.2. Classification (NCBI taxonomy): domain Eukaryota; kingdom Viridiplantae; phylum Streptophyta; class Magnoliopsida; order Apiales; family Apiaceae; genus Daucus; species Daucus carota. The sequence continues at coordinate 34,891,355 of NC_030389.2, forward strand.
GCTTCGGAGTGAGTTATGCAGATCACAAGTACATTGCTATAATTAAGTGATTGATCACTGTTAAGAAACCTTTGCAGGCTCATCAGATGTCCCTTTTAAATCATTGTTATTAATTAGATATATACTGATCGTTTCTAACTTCCCATTTCTTTCCTTAGCTTCTCCTTCGCTGTATTACATTCCGTATCCAACCCATATGTAAAGAAATGGTGGCAAGGATAGGGTGAAAACATCTTGTTAAAGTTGGACTAAGTGATTTGAGATGTACTAATCCAGCCTTTTTGTATGGCTTGATCTTATGCATTTTTTATTTCTCATCTTCACAAAAGTCTAAATAAATTCTTAATTGGATACTAAAACCCGACAATATTTAGCAAAAAGAAAAAGAAAAGACGGACAGATTAATGGAGCTTTATTTAATTTGAGCACACACGGTATGGATACAGATCTGCAGGCTATATGCCCTTGCTTTTTTCTAGTAGGACTCTCCATAATAAATAAGATTGATGTTAATTCCAAACAAATTTAAACAACTTAAACCATACAACCAACACAGTTTTCATCACACTCTCTACTTTCTTTCCGAGGCCAGTAAATCCATTCCATATTACTGCAGATGGAGGTTGTTGACCACCAGCACTCGTCTCATCGGATAATCCTACTGCATCAACTTGCCTAGTGTTTGTGGCAATAGGAAGTTGTGCCTTAAACTCGTTTTCGAAAAAATCAAAGATACCTGTTTTATAAACTGGTGCAGCAATATCTTTTCTTTGAATTACTCGTCTTCCATTCTCTTCTGTGTTAATCCAAACCCGAATACTGATGAGCTTCGGACTATCTGATACATGCTCCATGTTTAAGCTTACAAGTTTTAAGAACTCCTTATTGTCTACACGTGATGAAGAGATATGTACCAAATTCCTTATATAATCACCCCATCATCTGTAACCGATAAATAAAACTACGAGTCCAGATTTTAGTAGAAAAAACGGCGGAGATGTACAGTGTAACACTTGCGTGATATTGTATAAAACTGTTATAAAATTAAGATCATCTGAAACGTCAAGAAATATGTGTGTAACGGCAACAGCATATAGATTATTAGCCGAATCCAAAGTAGGAGATATACTTTGTAACTATTACATAAGGTAGTATAAAACTATCAGAAAACATTATAAAAAATAAAACGGCAACATATATACTGTGTGTATATATTTTGTTACTGGGTCGGGCAACATATAGATATTGTGCAAGACATATAGTAGATAAAACTTGAGGATGACAGTGTGAAATGAAATGATACTATAGAACTAAATTTTTTTTTTTTATCTTGTAACAAAATATAAAAATATAATGTTGGATATAGTGCAAGTATATAAATTTTTAACAAAATAAAACCTGGTTGGAGTGTAAATTGAGCCAAATGGTTCCTGACCTACACAAACTCGACCTTAAAATATATGAAATTGACATGACCATAATTAAGTTGAGCTCACTCGAGCTCTAGCTATGTTAATGATGTATTGGGTTCTAACTCAAGTTTGAAATTGCTCCGTTCATGAGACTTAACAAGATAATTCTGTTTGTATCTTTATTATTATTACTTAAGTATAATATATATGTAATTCATATATTATTAGTATAAGTATTATATATTTATATATATATAATATGTGTATATATCGAACACGAGCCAGACTTATTTTATTCAATCTTTTCTGGGTATCATGTAAAATTGATTCGAGGTTTCGAGTCGAGCTCGAACATATCAAATTTTTGTCGAGTCAAGTTCTAAATTTAAAATTATTGTTTGGTCGAACTCGATCACGAAAATGCTCGAATTAACTCAGATCAGTTTATTTACGGGCAAAAATATTTGTCATATCTGAGTCTTGTTTAAATGAGAATAAAAGCTTAAAAATCCAAAATATTGTTCAACAATATTTAAACAATAGATAATTCAGATTTTATTAAACAATCATTCAAATTATTTCATTTTTATATCATATATATACATGAGTCACAAGAAAAATAACGCGAGGACGGAAATTATCCAAATTAAATCCAATCTCTTTATTTTGTAAATAAAATAGATATATATAGTAACAATAGACCTCAATTTTTTCGTTATAGGGGTCAAATTTTATGTCCATAATTTTATGTGACCACAACTTGATATGGGCCAAAAATATACCGATCATCATAATTTGACGTAGATTTGTTTATATAAAATCATGATGTGGGTATTGTTCGATCGGTTGGTGGATCAAACATAAGTCATATTTAATATTTAAATCATGATGTGGGATCGATGAATCGGTTGGTAAAATTTATATTTTGTAAAAGATATATAAATGTATCCAAAAAATCTTTTACAATTTAATAGCCCCTGCAAAATAGATTCTATAAAAGAATTGTGCAAAGTTTTAATAAAGTAGTTATCTTTCTATTATGAGTCTCAAGATAATATTTATGAGGACATTAATATTTAAAATTTAAATATTCCAAAATCAACTTAAATATAATTATTTTGGAAAATAAAAATGGCACCACCTAAAGAAAGTGTCTAGTAGAATTTAAAATTCTAAAAATAACATTCAAATGAAATCTAACTTTTTGGAAAATAGTAGAACAATCGAAGAAAACTATCCTATTATGAGTTTGAAGATAATGTTATACAAAATTGAAAAGTTGGTTGTCAAATTGTAAAAAAAATAATCAATGACAAAGGGGAATATTTAGAATGTAAAGTTCCTAATAAATATGAATTTCGTTGTTTTTTTAGAAATACTAAGCTCAAAGGTAACGTCCAATATAATATAATATTGGCAAAAGTTAAATCTTAAAAATAATAAAACTACCCCAAAAACTCGCTAACATGTGTAAAAGGGTTCTCTTCCTAATTCATTTCATAAAAATTTCTCTTCAACCTACAAGCCGCTCTTCATTCTTTTCCTCATTCTTACACAATGGAAATGCTCAAAAATGACGACGAAGATGATTGCCTAGAAATGCTTGAGGCGATCAAGTCAGTTGAGCAAATCTTGAATTACAAATTTAAAGACCAAAAGTTACTAGAAAAGGCTTTGACACACCCTTCTTACACCAAATCAGAGTCCTATGAACGCCTAGAGATAGTGGGGGATGCTGCTCTGGGATTAGCAATAATTAATTTTGCTTACCTTGCTTATCCTCACCATGATCCGGGTGTTCTTTCGATTATTAGATCAGCTAACATTAGCACAGAAAAGCTAGCTCGTGTTGCCATTAGCAGTGGTTTATATAAGTATGTTCGCCACAATTCTCCATCTTTGGATCATAAGGTATTCTTCTGTTTCTTAATTAAGAGTTTACGAGAAAGAATGTTAAATTAAACCTTCAATTTTTTAGATATATATATTTGATATGGGGTTTCGAAATTCATTTATGCGTAAGTATGGTACTGACTTTGATCTAACCATTTTATTTAACAACCATACATGTTTAATTGGATCTTGAATTATTTTATCCTTTGAAAATGTCTTAAATGATAAAGACTTAGTTGATGTTTATTTAAATTAGAAATTTAGGGAACACATACAAATTGCCCGTTAATAATAATATTATTGTCTTGATTTTTTTTTGTAAAAATAGACTTGTAAGAATTAAGTGACTACAATAAGAGTTGATCTGTTAAAAGAAGAAAAAAATACTAAGAAAATCTGGACCATAGGCATGGGTATCTCTCTCTGGAGGACTCAAAATTTCATGTGATACTTGTATTGTCTTAGGACATTATCATACTATTGTGCGATTAATTTATTCTCGGTAGGTTTTTATACTCTTTCTTCTATCGAGGTTAAATTTTTTCTTCTATAGATGTTGATTTGTTGCGAGAGATGGAAGAGATCTAAGTATATGTGTCTTATAAAATCAACCACATGCGTTTCTCTTGATGGGATATGAGGATCAGTAGTTTAGTCATCAAAAAGAAAAAATAGATCATGCACAAACATCATTTTTTACGGGGTCTTGGCAATTGATTGCTAGACACGTTTTAATTGGCATGTTATTTTTCGGCTGTTGGATATAGATGTTAATTTTTTGCTAGAGATGGAAGATCTAAGTATATGCATGTGTCTTATAAAATCAACCACATGAGTTTCTCAATAAATACCTTGATGGGAATGTGAGGATCTGTAGTTTAGTCATCAAAAAAAATCTAGATGGTGCACAAACATCATTTTATACAGAGGTCCTGGCAATTGATTGCCTGACACGTTTTAAATGGCATGCTATTTTTTGGCGGGTGGATATTCAATATTCACCGGACATGATTATAACAAAATTTTAATACGTTCAGCCCTTTTTAACCGGTGGACCGGTAAAATGACTCCATCCCGCTATTAAAAAGCCCTAGACGAGTTTTGTCTAGCCGTTAAAAAGCACCAGACATGCTAAAAAATTGTTATAATCTCATGCTATTTAAAACGTCCCTGGCAATCACGCACCACAACGCTTTATATAGTGGTAATTGTGGAGAGGTGTTAACAGGTATAGTACTCTAGTATTAAACTTTTATTTCCAATGTGTACTTATATATATAAATGGGATATGAAACATTGGTCTAGGTTAAAAAGTTTACTGAACTTGTACAACAAGAAGAGGATATTACAATTTATGGAGGTGAAATGAAGGCACCTAAAGTTCTTGCCGACATTGTGGAATCTGTGATTGGAGCAGTATATGAAGACCTTTGCTTTGATTTAAAGGCTACTTGGCTGGTATGTATATGATTATCTATCGCCCTTTCTACATTATTATTTTTGGTAACTTAAACATTTTTCTTCAACATGTTTTCAAATTTGAAAATAAAAATTAAGTAAGAAGTATATATATAGAGGTAAAAAGATGTCTACAAGTTATATTTTGGTGATGGACATATTTTAATTTTAAAGTATTTATATGTTCTTTAAAGGTTGTTGGAGGACTACTTGAGCCTATCATCACTCCTCAAATGCTACAAAAAAAACCTCAACCGGTATCACAGTTGTTTGAGTTGTGTCAGAAAAACGGACAACAAGTTGATATCAAGCAGACCAGAGAAAATGATAAGACTACTGCTAGTATATATATAGATAACAAGTTAATTGTTTCTGCATCTTCTGATCAAAAAGATAACGCTAAACTTCATGCTGCTACTGCTGCTCTAGAAAAAATGGATATAAGAAGTAGTTTTTCTGAAAATGGTAAGATCGGAACTGCCAAACGAAAAGCAATTTAGTCTCAAGAAAAAATGGGCAAAACCAACTTACAGGTATAAATTTTTATCTCATACAAATAATAATAATAATGATCTAGCTGATTTTTTTTATTTGTATTGTACATACTCACCTATGAAGCATGAGTGTGCGTGCGTGATACGGGAGGTACGGGAATAGGCAAAACCAAAAATATGGGGATACCGGTGGGGGAATACGGCAAATATTAAAAATATTTTATATGTGTGTGTGTTTGTGTGTGTGTCTGTAACACACACTCTCCAATCAATTATACAAGTATACCTTATCTACAACTTAATATAAACACGGACAAATATATTATTTTGTTTATAATGACTAATTAACCTTTTAAAATTGTGTAAATTTAAAGTTTTTTATTAAAAAAAGTTGCTAGAAATTACGAACATTGACATTCTGACGTATCGCCGCACCCCCATTTATGTATTCCCGCGTATCCCCATGTCACTGATACGCCACGTGGCGTATCTCGTACGTACCCCGTCGCACTCCCGCACTATGCGTCGTATCCTATACGCAGTTTTTCACCCAGATGGAGTATCTCTACTTTCTAGATACCGGCAAATGTTAACATTGTAGACACTTTATATGTATCTACATTTATTGCATTGCTATATAGCACAGTACTCATTAGATATTGTTTTGGTGAACCCTTGTAGACTGGTGAGAGAGGAAGGTCCCAATCATGCTAAGACATATGTTTGCTCGGTTAGTTTAAAAGTTGGTGATTACTTATTTTGCCAAGAGGGAGAGGTTAAGTCGAGGCGCAAGGATGCAGAGGGTTCTGCTGCGCTAGCCATGCTTCTCGGCTTACATGACAAAGACTTATTATGATTTTTCTTATAGTGAAGAAACTTATGTTGTATTTCCGCTCTATTTCTCATAAGTGTTATAACAAAGTCGTTTGAGATTTATTATGACTTTTTTCCTTCGGTTTACAATATTATACTGCACCATGATAAGAGGCTATCTATTGTATGGTTGATAATTACTTGATTATGGTCAAGTGTGGGACAACTAAATGGTTTTAGCCGTGGTTTAGTAATTGTTGTGACAAAGTAACTTATTTTAACGTGATTAGTTTTATGTAATTAAGTTGTTGTTTCTTGAGTTAAATTCTAATTTATAGATATTTATTCATGTTTGGTATTTTGGTTGAATCTTGTTCAAAGATAGCTATTGTGCTCATAAGTAATTATGTAAGTTCAACAAGCACCAACGACGAAGTTCTTTTTCATTTCTATGTACTTTTTGATTGCTACGATACAAAGACCCAAACATAAATCAACTAAATTTCTATGTAAAAGTATGTTATGTTTGCTTTCTATGTACCATTTTAGTTGCTTTTTAAAAGATGCACACAAACCAATTTTTACATTTATTGGAATGTTTATTTGAATACTTTTACATAGCTACTCCTAATAAAGTCAAACTAAACTACTATTTGTATTGTATGGAAAATATTAGCTGCATTTAAGAGGGGTAAAACTGAAATTTTCCTGCTAAATAATGATGTATGAAAACAAGAAAAAGTCACTTATAATGGGACACTAATCAAATTTTAAAAAGGCTGTTAAAATGGAACAAAGGGAGTATATTCTTACTATATTTAGTTTTTAATCATAAAATTATTCCACTTAAAAAATAACTAATATGATAATCCCAACAACATCAAACTCAATTCCCTTACGATATCATAATCCCAAGTTTAGAGTCTCTTTCAAATATTTAAAATGTTTTTTGACATTCGAGTCCTCGCACCAGTAGAATCACCTATAATTTTATCTACAATATGATATTTATCTCACTTTTTTAGTATGCACATTTTTCTTGACTACATGAGCCTTCTTCATCAGTGGAACTTGCATAAGTTGTTAAACAATTTTTCAAGTCCATTTCATTTTATCTCCCTGAGTTAGTGCTACTAAATTCTAGCGAATTTCTCAACAAGTTTAAGGGCTCATTTTCACTAGCTTCTTGATCTTGTACCTTAGGCACTTCTTTATCTTCCTTATAATCACAGTTTTCAAATTTTAAAGCATTTTTTGCAACTTCGTCATTTGTATCCAATCCAGGGCACTTGCCATCATCAAAACGCACATCAAGACTCTCCATCATTTTCTTATGTTGAATAACATAGACCTTCTAAGATTCTCGTCAAAGAATATTCAATAAAGATCCTCATATATTAATTTTGGAATCAAATTTTCAAACATATATCCAATTTGTCTTTAAAATAACACATTTGCTTCCAAACATATCAAAATTCTTAATTATAGGATTTTTTCCTCACATGATTGAGTAAGGTGACTTGCCATGACTATTGTAGATAAGATTTCTATTTTGAATGTAGCATGGTGTATCAGCGACTTCTTGCCGAATGCTAGTTGGCAATTGGCATCCCACGGCATTTTTCTTGCAGCTTCAACTATAATTTTATTCAGTCTTTCTACAACTCTATTTTGTTGAGGAGATTTTGGTGCTGAAAATCTTCAAATATGTCTTGATTTTTGCATAAATTAGTAAGCACAATAACTTATGTGAGTCACTACTGATTTTTTGGCCAGTTTTTTTAACTTCTTTATGAGTTCAATGGTGATGTATGTGAAGGGTTTCGAGCATCAAAAGCAATGAAAAAATGTGAAAAATATTTATAAAATCAAAATCATCCGCAGGATCAATGAAAACATATAATATTTAATTCGGAGATAGATTATTACCAATTAAAGCACCATGGAAGCTGCATTACGATCTACGTTTCTATTGTATCCACACTAATGCTTGTTACTCAAATAAGAGGTGTTTACCAGCACTCATTACTGAATTTTCTCTAACTCTCAAACGCCTAGGATTTTTCGAAAAAACTTCTTCACATTATTTTGACATTTTAAGATGTTTATAATATGTAATCTAAAGCACAATCATATTGGATTTTAATTGAAATATGAATTTAATTAAATAATTAGTTAAATCATACTTAATCAATATTGTAATGTAATTTTAATTATGATAATAATTAAATTCAAATTAAGTATTAAGTATTAATTAAATCTCACTTAATCAACAATATAAAGACATTTGAATTATTTTTTAATTTAAGATTATAATTTATGTTAATTCTCCTTCAAGAGTTCGTGTGATTTTCTTTATGATGTTGGTGGTCGGAGTTGATGAACGGGGCTGGTGGCCGGATCTGGTGGGCATGAATAGTGACTGGGTGTGGTGATTTTCAGTTGTCGGCGGTGATTTTTCGTTTTCTCGTGGTGATTTTAGATTTCCCCGTGGTGTTTTTTGGTTTGACGATGCTGATTTTATGTTTGTCGGTGGTGATTTTCTTGTGGTTGCCAGAGGTGGTGGCGGCCAGAAATGGAGAGAAAACTTCTCATTTTTCGGAAAAACTTCTTCATACTATATTGACATTTTAAGATGTTTATACACAGAGACAAATATGTAATCTGAAGCACAATCGCACTGGATTTTAATTGAAATATGAGTTTAATTAAAAATTAGTTAAATCATACTTAATCATTATTCTAAGGTAATTTGAATTCTAATAAATATTAAATTCAAATTAATAATTAAGTATTAATTAAATCTCACCTAATCAATAATATAAAGACATTTGAATAATTTTTTAATTTCAAATTATAAATTATGTTAATTCTCCTTGAAGAGTTCATGTGTGATTATCATTATGATGTTGGTGGCCGGAATTGATATAAAGTATTAAAATGAATGGTTATGATTGGATTTTATATCTCACAATAACAGTGGCTCTCATCATTTGAGCGCCGTCCTATATATATGTGTGTATATATATAATTATAACGCGAGCTGGACTGAAATTACGTGCCTAGAAATTCACGAGATCGGGCCGATCACAATTTCTAAAACTCTAACGAGTATTCAACTCATATTGTCTAATAAATCGGACGGGTTAGGAGCTAGTTTAAGACGAGGCTGTTCACTGCTGTTATTTTCCTGTACTGGTTCCGGATAGAGGGGTCGAACCTGTTTGGCCTGCTCTACTCCAAACTGGAAATTGTACATGAGATACAGATACATATGTAACTCTTCATGTCATATCCTATACGATTTATGCATCGATAATCAATTTAAAACATAGAGGTTGCTTAAGTTATTAGTTCAAAATTTTCTTAACGAAAGACCAATAAACTCATGAATTAAAATGACGATGAAAAAACATTAATGACCATGTATCTGCATTCCCTTTTTATATGATCAGACTCTCTATGTGTAATACAAACAGATAATTTAAATGAAGATCTAAAGGAGCATCTAGCAGAAGAGTAGAAAGAAGAGTCCCGGGATATTTTTCTTAATGTGTGTTGCAATATAATGATTCTGGTAATGTTTGTCGTCGTAGTCCTGTGAGGGTTACTTATGCATGTCTGGATTGTAATGTTGACATATGTGTCATTTGTGCTTTTGTTTCTCAAGACAGAGTGATTAGTCATCAAGGTCATCCAGAGCACACACTCATATTGCAGAGGCAAGCTTTGTTTAGCTGTGATGCTTGTTATGAGAAAACCGAAGATTATTCCTATGTATGCCTCCTCTGTGATTTTTGGATCCGCAAAAAGTGTGCTGCTTCTCCTCCAATAATTCCAGATCCTACTTAGCACCACCACTCTCTCACGCTTAGAGCATCTCCAAGAGCCTCCTTGTTGGCTCCTAAATATAATATAAAAAATGTGGCTCTTAGCAATTTAGGACAAAGTTTAGAGTGTAAACTCCAACAATACTCTCTACATCTCTTCTCTGTTTCATATTTTATTCATATATTGGACTCCACTATAACAAAAGAGATGAAAAGATGGAGGTGAATTGGAGGGAAGGATTTTTTTATTGTGAAAAAATAAGTTAGTAGCAATGTGGTGGCTCTTAACTTTGAGGAGAGAGGAGAGAGAAACAAGAGGCTCTTAGTGATTTAAGAGCCACTTAAGAGTCTCTTGGACCAACATTTTTCCTCTCCCTCCTCAAATCTCAAGTTAGGAGCCTAAATGAAGAGTCTCTTGGAGATGCTCTTATCTTCTCTATTCCACTCGAGCATCGCTACTTCACTCGTTACTGCGCCAACTGCAAAGAACGGATTGCAAACCTCAGTTGGACATAATATTACTGTCACAAATGCACATTCTTTGTGCATTTGAAATGTTCTACATCCACAATCTCTTTCCAGTCAGTACCTTTATTGTTTATTTTCTTGTTACCTAGATCTAGTGCTGTAATTCGATTCGGGCAGCTCGCGAGCTCGTCCGGCTCGAACTCGTTTTCATGGGCTCGGCTCGTTTAGTTAAACGAGCTCGAGTCCGGACAGAGGTTTTGGCTCGTTTAGTTAAACGAGCTCGAGTCCGGACAAAGGTTTTGGCTCATTTCGTTAAACGAGCTGGCTCGACTCGACTCGTGAAAATTAACTAGTCGGATCCGGTTAGCGTTTTATGCTCGATTTCGTGTTAAATTAAACGAGCCGGCTATCCCGACTCGTTAAAATCGGCTCGTTTAGCTAAACGAGCCAACTCGACTCGTGAAAATAAACGAGTCGAGTTCGGGCAAAGATTTAAGCTCGTTTTCTTAAACGAGCCGGCTCGGCTCGACTAAATAAAACTCGGCTCGAATTATGCCCGGCTCAAAACTCGGCTCTCCCGGCCCGAACAACAGCCCTACCTAGATCCATGGTTTTTTCATTTGCTGATCATCATGTCTTTACGATTATTATCCTGAGGCCTAAACAAATTCATGTTTGCTTTTTGCAGAAATGAGATCGAAGAAAATGTAATAGTTGATGATGATTCTGATTTGGTACGATTTCCTCTACCGGGCGTGGAATCGCTATTTGATCTCATTATCACGCAGTGTAGCAAGTTTCAACTTGATATTCAAGGTGATGATGAAAACAGAGCCACTATATCGACCGTGAATGACGATCCACATATTATTCTAGGACATTGGAGTCACCGGGAGCATCCACTAGAACCGCTCCAGTTCATTATTAGTGCGGATGATAACGGCGACGATTATTACAATGACAATGATGCTGATAAAAGGCTGTTGATATGTGATGGGTGCGTTCAACCTATAACGATTTCTCATCCAATTTACTATGCGTGTGTTGAATGTGGTTTCTTCCTCCACTCCTTCTGTGCCAGTGAGTTGCCACGTGAGTTGCCGGCAGGAGCATCTCCTTTTCACCCCCGCCATTCACTCTTTCTCAACAAGATGCTTAAATTCTATAGTTTTGTGAAATGCGGAGTTTGCAAAAGCCTCACCAACGGGTTCTACTATGAATGCAAGACTTGTGATATCAATGTCGATATCCGCTGTGTATTCTTGCCCACCAGAATTAGGCATCAATCTCACAAACACCACTCCCTCATTCAGCGCCCATCCACCAGTAGAAGGTGTTGTGTAAGTGGTTTTTCTATTACTGATAGATTGGTATATGCATGCGAAACTTGCAGTAGCTTCGAGATTAGTACAACATGTGCATTTTATCCAAGTAGGATGAAACACAAATATGACGATCACTCTCTGATCTTGAGACTCCCTCCATTCTTCTACGAGGGAGTATTCTATTGTCAAATTTGTGAAGAACAAGTTAATAATTAGAGGTGGCTTTATCGTTGTGATGGATGTGATCAATCTTTTCACAGCAATTGCCTCTGTTTATACGATAATGTCAAGACAGGAGGAACAATCAAGCATAGTATTGACGATCAACCACACACACTTGCACTGGTTTTAAAGAAAACTACAAGACATTATTCCCCACCGTTCTCATGTGCCATTTGTGGACGTGGCTACGAACATCAGTTCTTTTTCGAGTGTGAAGGATGTGGATATCTTGCCTGCATCTTCTGTATAAGAAGAGCACATGGTGCAAATAAGTTGAGAAGAGCACTTGGTGCAAATAAGTTGAGAAGAGCACTTGGTGCAAATAAGTTGAGATATCCCGAGGCTTAATTGGGATTTCCACTCCCTCGTCATTTGTTATTTGTATTCTTTTGGTTTCGTGCTTTGTTTGCCGAGTAATATTTGCTAATATGTTTTTACTTTTTAAGTAATATCTCATCCGCTGAAATGGTGAATGAGATCTTGAAACTATATGCAGGTCTTAATAGACTTGAGGTACATTATCCTCACACTCAATTCAGTTTCAGTCTGTTTGCTTGATTATGAACTTGATATATAATTAAATAAGATATAAACTACGTGGTAGTCCTCAGAAGAAGGTCTCAGGGAGCATTTAGGTTGTTATTGACATACATGTCTATGTTCATCTATTCTTCCAAGACTATGTTAATGAATTTCTGTACTTAATCTGTGGGGACTTCAAAGTACCACTAGTACAAAAACGACTTTTAGCTACGGTTAAATTAGGCCTTTAGCGTCGGCAGTCCAGCGTAGTATATGAACCCGACGCTATAGGGTAGTATCAATTGCGTCGGTTAAAAACACCGACGCTTAAGTGTATATTGCCACGGTTAACTGTCGACGCAGTAGACCTGTCAACCGACGCCTAAAGTTAGTTTTGTGCGTCGGGTGTGTACAATGCCGTAGCCTAAAGTTTAGTTTTATGCGTCGCAGGTCAAAGACCCGACGCAAGAAGTCGTACCTTAAGCGTCGGTGGTCATACCGGCGTTGCTTAAATTCATTTTTTGGCCTGTATCTTATGCGTCGGTAGTCAAACAGGCGACGCTAAAGATTACACCTATAGCGTCGGCTTTCAAACTGCCGTGGCTTAAAGTGTTTTTTTTTTTTTTAATTTATAGATATTTTTCTGCTTCTGACCCTTTTTTATATATATATTAACCCTGTGCATCATTCAGTAATGTAAATGAATCCAACACCAAATGCCCAAAGTCAATAGCACTAATAAACTAAAATTACACAAACTTAACTTGGAATTAATCAATGTACATTAAAATTAAATGTATTACAACCCATAATTCTTCTTGTCAAATTACATGTCCACACTAGAAATTATGAAATCAATACGTAGTAATAAGTCAGCTGCCTCAGTCTTCGCTCTCGTCCTTACCACTAAAAAGCTTGTAGTGGCCATTAAAGTCCGTCAACTATCTGTACATATGAACAAGTAAAGCAAGTTAGTAGTCATATGATTACAAATGAATACATATAATTTAATTAATGGAAGTTGTTTTCAAACCTCATTATAGACATTCAACTGTAAAAAACTCAGCCCACAGTTCCCGAACCTCATTGAGTTCCTTCTTTAAATACCTTCTTGAACCAAGGCCCTTGAAAATGCAAATGATGATATTAACATATTTAGACAAAATAATGAGTTCAATATTCCTATAAGAATCATTAACTATATATTTTGCTCTTACCTCTTTCCAATTGGTATTAGGATTTTTTTGAGAAAGCAGGAATACTTCATGCATGTACCTCATAACAAATAAACCGCACTCTGTACCTCCTTGTTGTTGAGGACACTATACAAAGAAACCAAGAATATTATCAGAATGAATAATGTCAGAGAACAAAATCATATTAATCAACAAGTACCACCTGAACATCTGCATGACACCAAAGAAATTCCTTTCGGTTATTCTTCCTGCCACCTTGTGCTACATACAGTTTATATGCCCTATACAATAAGAATAGGTTACATAATCTGCATCGTTTATATCATTTACTTCTTCAAATTAACATCAAATATGACTTACGTTCGTGTAGGTGTTGTCAACCGAATATCCCGCTCCCTTCTCAATGAATCAAACACGTAAATGACACTTTCATCCAAACAGAATAGAAGCAATATCCAATGATCACTACAACAATGCACACATAAATTTTAAACATATATAGAAATTATAATGTCAATGAAAATACTCAAATAAATTTATTTTGTTCTTACTCTTGGATGTATGGTGCAAAGATAAAACGCTTATCTTTGTTTGTAACTAAAAACTCTGTCATATACTGAGTGACTTCCTCAATACGGTTATATTCACGCTTGTGATTTATCACCAGTCTAGATGGTGACATAAATGCAAATCTATCATCATTCATCTCCTTGCACAAATTCTCAATGTACCTGCAACATTATACATCTTCTTTAGGTTCTCAACCGCACATGAAATGAACTCATTAACACCACTAACATACTCATGTGCAATCCGCGGTAATTTGTACATCCACGTGGCACGATCCATGTTATATTTCTATATAATATGCGGAGAAGTTAGTAGGTATTGAAATAAATTGGTAGCAAATATGTGTCATGTCGGATATTAATACTCAAATAGATTACAAACAAATTATTAAATTTTATCTTTGAATTCAATTACTTATTGATTTCTGTTATGTCTTCTTAATTATTCTGAATAATCTAAGGTCTTCTAATAGCATAACTACTCTAAATATTAAAAAACATATAGGACTTATACAAATTTCTCCAAATCAAAAACCATATCCTAGTTACTATCAACTTTACACAGCAGGCCAAAAAAACTGAGTAGAATAACATTTATCAGAGCAGTTACGAATGAGATATGATGAATACCTTGATAAAGAATAATATGCTAGCCCAAAGCTCAATGCTCCACGAGTTACAAGTTTGATTTGTCCTTGGACCTAATAACAAGCATTTAAATTAGTACAGCAGGTTGGCTGAAATATGGTAACTAGAGAACATTCCACAAGAGATAACAGGTTTTAAGACCCTCTATAGCAGTGTATGTGTGTGTACTAAACTTGTGCCTGCAAGAGCTAATTTATGTGTTGTACATTAAATTAATAGCTATTTCTGACAATTTAATTTATTCAGATTTGAGTTCATAAGGTTTAATTTATTAAAGAATGAAAAGCACTCTTAGATACAGGACTTAGTTCACATCTATATAATATATAATATCTATAATATATTTATATAATATTCAGATTTTCATTCTATTAAACTAACATATATATAATATATTTCATTCACATCTATTGAAGTACCTACTGAACTTCAATACATTTTTTGTACAAAGATTAGATAATCAGAAAAAATTATTGTATGTGTACAAGCTGACACAAGATCAAATAACTCCAGGAAGCAAGTTAATCAGATTTAATATATTTCTAGCACAACAGAATGAAAAGCACTCTCCTGGACAGAGGTGGCCACAATATAGTCTTTGCTAATACACACATATAAATTCTGTGTTGTACATTAAATTAAAAGCTAATTTCTAACAATTTAGGTTATGTACAAATCCTTCATTTACTATTAGACAGGCCTAGCTAAGAATGATCAGTGGTATATCTAAAATTGCAGAGATATGATGCTCTGTAGAGAATTTCTATAATATAAATAATATGCCACCTGGAATTTCTCCTGTTCTTTTCCTTCACTGGTAAATAGTTTGTTACACTCTAAGTGGTTGCAAATTTTTATTTTGTTCCTCAGGCTGCCAAGATTGTTATATACCAGTGGTATTACAAAGAACAACCAATGTTCAGCCTATAGCCTATAGTAAAAGTTTAAATCTCTGAAATTTTCAAGTTCAGTACATCTAATAAAAAGCTCATAAACTCGAAAACTTTGTCCTACACTTTTAATTTCATCCATAAATGTAATGCCTATAGTCACAAATAATAACTACATGATGTCAATCAAACAAATTATCTATATTAGAATAAGATCAACCTCTCTTGCAACCAAAAGCAAGTAATATCTGAAACCTTTTTCAGTATATTTATGAATATATAGCAAGTAATATCTGAAACCAAAAGTTGTATAATGTAGACAATTTCCTTGACAATTTCTTTAATGTACAGTATTATATTATCTATATATGCTTCGATTTTTATGTATATGTTATGTGTATTGCAGACTCCTTAAGAAATAGGAACGAAGTTTAACCAGATAGCTAGCTTGTCAGCTCTCATCTTTGTCTGTTATTGCAGACAGAGCTGGTTAGAGTGAAAGTTTCAGAATAGGATTTACTAGTCATGCTCAATTTAAACAAAGTCCACCACTAATCCATCATATTAATCCCCAATTCTGATGCAGGTACATTGTTAAACCCAGACTGGGTTTTTTGACACTATTTGAAACTTACAAAGATGAAAAAACAAGTTAAACAAGAACCATCTAACAAGGATTGGGATATGCCTTCTCATACTTGAAAAAATCAGAGTGCATAATTTCATATTTGGAAAACAAAATCCAGCAAACCAACCCAGCAAAATCCCAACCCAGTACCAAGCACCCAATATGAATCAAACACCAAAAAACCCAACCAAGAAATACAACCCAACTAGCAAAATTTCAAACATACTTAACAAAATCACAGTACCCAGCAAATTAAACTACATACCAGTAACCCTTGTTTTGCAGCCGACCAAAAAACCCAGCAAAGAGATACAATCAATCGAGGAAAGAACCCTAGTTTGTAGCAGACCCAGCGATTGAAATTGAGCCCCAGAGAGATTTAGATTGAGAGAGAGCCGAGAGATTCGGTGGGAGATTGAACACAGCCCGGAGAGAGAGCCTAGTTCTACAGCCCGGAGAGGGAGCAGCACCTACCTGGGAGATTGAGATTGATAGGGCGTTGAGGGATTGAGCGCTGAGAGATTGAGTGCTGAGAGATTCGCTCCAGCAATTGAGATTTGAGAGTAATTTCGTATAGAGCCAATTGAGAAACTAAACCAGATGGGCCAAGTATGCGCGCGACCTTATTCAGTTTTTTAATTTTTTAATATCTCAAAAAATGTCTATTACGTCGGGTTAAAAGAAAGGCGACGCTAGAGAGTTGCAGCTACAGCCACGGGTATCCTGAACCGCCGCTAAAATATACCCTTTAGCGTCGGTGTTCGGGAAACCGACGCCAATAACTAGTTTTAAGCGTCGAGTAATGTTTAACCGACGTAAAAGATTGGGTTTTAGGTGTCGGCTGTGAAAATAGCCGACGCTATAGATCAGAATAATTCATTTTAGGCGTCGGTTTTGGACAGAACCGACGCTTAAAGTAGTTCTGAGCAACGGTTATATATAAAACCGACGCAAAAGGGGCGTAGCAAAAAGCATTTTCTGTACTAGTGTACTGAGAATAAATAATGAGAAGCATTCATGCTCCATGATGGCTTTGAGCTTTCGAATAGAAAATATGCTTTGTCTCAAACTGTTTTTTGGGATAGGGGCTGAGATGAGTAGTTTAACTATCTTGGAAAGTTCGTGGTTTTTAAAAAGCTTAGAAAGTACTTTTACTTGCAGCAGTTTTCAGAATTCCCTGTAGGTGCTGAATCCGAAAGAGTTAATTGTATAATTACAGATTGCTAGCTGTTGTATCTGCAACTATTCGAAAAAGTGATAACTGTTAAATTTCAGGAAGAGTGTTGTATTATCTGTAAACATTCGGATTCCCCTGCCTCTCAGTAGGTCTCCTTTTGTTACTGCTTTCATCGTTGCAATGGCTTCTAAATACTTAACATGTGCAGAAAGAAACATGATTAATAAAGATCCAACAGTTTCCGTTTGATTCAGTTTGTATGATAATAAGTTTGTTATTCCTATTGGTTAGTATTAACAAAATCATCCCTTTCTATCTCTTTCCATGCTTGATTATGTCGCGTTGCCGAGAGAAAAGTTTGGTCAATATATAGGATGCTTTGCTCTTTTCAGATCAGCTTAAAACAGTTTGGATAATGCTAACATCAATCTATAACTGCTCTAGAAATAATCCCAGAAGATGTCTTTTTCGCATTAATGATCTTTTCTTCCTAACCAACTATCCCGAAATTGCTTTTACCAGTACTGATAGCACATGGTACTTGATCCATTCATTTTCAGCAGCTGGAAACTCAGTGGGTTTCATCATATCTCAGTATCAAGCACCTGGCCCTATGTGTTTGTTACCTAGTTATTTTCATTATTGACTAAAAAAGTGAATCACTGATTCCCATACACAGTAGTAATAATAGTATAGCTTTCGTAATATTCTTGGTACGTACAGAAGCAGACTAAGTAAGCTGTATCAGTAGACGCGGAGAATTCTAATAGGAATCTACTCACAAACAAGGGAGAATTTCTCAACTTTATTCTGCGTTAAGTATAGTGAACGATCAAACAATCATGTCTTCAGAACTGCAGAAAGGATTGAGACCTGCTAAAGTAAATTTCAGAATGTGAAATAGCTAGGATCCACTTCTCTCATTCCTTGCCAGTTCATCACAACGGGGTAAAATGAAGTAGTTCTACAAATAAAGATGAGGGCTAATTAGGTGGATTGAGACTCTGTTGTATTATTGTATAGTACACTATTTACAAAACGGTCCTTAAAAGGGTCCTAAATGCTGTCATGGTGAATCTTCAGTACCTGTGAGCTTGTTATTTTTTACTAGAGTATCAGCAGGTTGTTCAGGGAAGTAGCATGTGTCTAGTATGTCGTTGTCCTGATACAGTTTATTTGCTTTGTAAACAAATTTCTCACTTTAATAAGGAAATGTGAGCGAGTTCAATACATTTTTGCAATTATAAGTTCATCTCAGTTGATCTGGAGTTGGATACACATGCACAAGTGCTTGTATTAAGTTTTACTACATTAGTCCATTGCCACTTCTTATTTTTAATTTTAATTAGGCAGTTGAGATCGGAAAGCAGCTGGCTCAGAAGCACTTCATACACCACGTCTTTGGGTAAGAACCAGATGGTGTCCATTGCAGAAACTCTTGTTCTTCAAATAGTTTATTTTACGCCTTAATGTTAATTTCTCATTTATGCATCCTTTTGCCTCTTTGCAGAGAAAACGAATTTGAGGATGGGAATCACTACTATCGATTTCTAGAGCATGAGCCATTTATTTTTAGATGCTTCAATTATCATGGTTCTGTCAATGACTGTGAACCCAAAACCGCTCTTCTGATTAGCCAAAGGCTTACCAAGTTAATGTTTGCTATACTTGAATCTTACTCTTCTGACGACCGACAACATCTAAATTATACGGCAATCAGCACTAGTGAGGAGTTCCGGAGGTAATTTACACACAACACATTTTATTACTTCATAAACTTGACATTTTCCGGTTCATGTATATTTACTAGAGCAGATTTTATACTTTATATGGACAGCGAGGATAATATTTTCATGGTTTCTTGTTGTTCACGACTGCAGATACGTAATTTTAGTAAAAGATCTTCACAGGATAGACCTCTTCTCTCTGTCAGCCAAAGAAAGGATAGCCTTCTTCCTGAACTTGTACAATGCAATGGTCATCCACGCTGTGATTAAGGTCGGGCATCCAGTGGGAATGGTGGACAGGAGATCCTTCAATAACGATTTCCTTTACGTAATTGGAGGTCAGCCCTATTCTCTAGGCGAAATCAAACATGGAATCCTTAGAAGTAACCGAAGAGCGCCTTAATCATTGGTAAAATCCTTTGGTGCTGGAGACAAACGTTTAGCAGTAAGCCTAAATTTCTGTTTAATCTTTTCTGGAGTTTTCTATATCAGATCTAAGTACTCAACAATTTCTTCCCTTCGCAACTAATATCATGTCAACAATTTACAGCTGACTCTTCCAAAGGTTAATCCATCGATACATTTTGGACTCTGTGATGGCACAAGGTCAAGCCCAGTAGTGAGATTTTTTACACCTCAAGGAGTAGATTCTCAATTAAGATATGCTACTAGAGAGTTCTTTCAAAGAGACGGAATCGAGGTGGATCTGGAAAAGAGGACTGTCAATCTCACCAGAATCATCACCTGGTATATCATTCTTTTACAAATTTATCACCGTTTGGTTTGATCAATAATGCCCACACCTATTAGCACATTATATGGCTTAAGTCTGCGAATGATAATTTGAGTTGGCACACAGACACTTAGTATTTCAATTTTTTATTCAGGTTCAATGCTGATTTTGGACAAGAGAAGGAAATATTACACTGGCTGATGAAATATTTGGACGCAACAAAGGCAGGTCTTCTGTCACATCTGTTAGAAGACGGCGGGCCTGTTAATATTGTTTACCAGGACTATGATTGGTCTCTTAACAGCTGAAATCAGTCCTCAACTTAATACAAGGCTGAGACACAGAGACCATTCAGTTCCGATGCCTGAAGAAGGGACTAAGAATTTGTGTACAAAACCAACAAAAGCACAGAGACTCGGTTAGTTTTGATCTCTTTCCCCCCGCTTTTTCACACTCAAATACTCAATTGATGCAAAAAAATTGAATAATGTCATCTGGTTTAGGTGTTAACACTGTATGACTTCTGTTAGATATAGATAAGTAGCTGATGTTTATTGCTGGGTGTTTAAGAAAAAAGGTAGCTCTGTTTCTCAGATCAGAAAATTTACTTACTATCCATGTATCAATTTGAACAATTTACGGCAAATGTAAAGAAAAATTGCATGTTCTTGTATATTTCCGAAACAGAGGAGAGTATGTAGCATGCTTAAGACTTGAATTTCCATCATCACAGCAAATTTAAAGACACATAGCAAACAAGAAGTGATAAGATAATCGATCATAAGATGAAGGCTACGCGTTTATAATGTAATGTATAAAATACATTATTTTTAGTCGAAGTTGTAATTAGTCACGAGGGCATTCGGAGAGGCAGAAACAGCCGTTGCCTGCACAAATGCCGGAATAGAATCCGCGGCCCTTGCAGTAATCCCTGCACTTATCGTCATCGCATGATTCCTCCAACTCCTTCAACTCTCCCCTCAATTTGTACTTGCATAAGTTAGCTGCTGCCGCTTCCTCCACCATCTTGTTTTCTGAATAAAATTATGAACTACATTTAATTTTTATACGAAAAAATTAAGAGTTAAAGAGTAACATACACAAATGGAGCATTACGGAGATAAACTAACAACCGTTAATGACGAGAAGCATCAGTGCAAGCACAAGAATCCGCGAACATTTTGCTGGTGAGTACTGACCCATCAATCTTAATTGAGCTTGGTAGCACGAAAACTTGAATGAAGTTATCGTTTGTGGTGATCAGCCTAAGTAAGATAGAAATGGAGACAAATGCACATAGAGGTACCAAGTACTTGATGTTTGCTCAATCCAGTATTAGTTGTTTACGTTCAGGTAGCAACATCATGAAAATAGAAATAGTTAGTCCGTGTGCTGCAACTCGATCGAGTTTTATTGATGTTGAAGGTTGAAAGAAATAGCAAATGATAATACGTGAAATGTAATTGATATGATGATTGATGGGCTACCAGCAGTGTAGAAGTCAGGGTAACAGGGCATCCCCTGGGTATCGGAAACCTAAAGAAAATACGGGCCATTAACATTTAACGAACGGGTGTCAAAAGTCCGTTGGAACTCGAAAATGAACAATTTAAAAACTACCATCATTGTTGATTGATCAGTTGGTTTGACACTCATTTCTGACTGTCCAAAGCCATTTGTGTGTGTTTTGATCATATGTTTCTTGTAGTGGAGAGAAGAAATTTCCATATTTCTGAAATCTGAAAATGGGATACTTGGAAGTTCTTTTTTGTATTTGAAGAGTCAGGATCGTTGAAAACTGCAATTAGATGGAGAAATCCGCATAGGGAACAGAAGGCCAGAAGATCAGAATCCGTATATAATCGTCTCCATAATTTTGATAAAACAACATAATCTTTTAGATCACTAGTACAAAATGAATTTTTGGTGTCGCACTTTCAATGTCAGTTTAGAAAGAACCGTCACTTATACTATTCAACAATGTTGGTTTTTACTTTAATCAACCCTTTATGTCATTTTGGCTGAACTAGTTGCATCGGTTGTCTATTTAACCGATGCTTTTAACTCTTAAAAATATGCTGACATTTTAAAGTGTCTATTACGTCGGTCATTCAAGAACCGACGCTGAAGGCCAACACAATTGAGCATGACTTTTAAAGTCGGTATTCCGGCATACCGACACAATACATCATGATTTTTAGTGTCGGCATTCCGGAAGACCGAAACAATTATAGTCATGACTTTTAGCATCGACATTTCAAAAGACTGACGTTATTAGGGAATTTATAGCGACGGTTAAGTTACTTTTTTTTTTAACCGACGTATTTAATAAGTGTCACTGAATTAACCAAAGCTGTAGGCTTACACTTACGGCATCTCCTACATATATTATATTGTTGACCGATGTCTTAGGGTTTTTTTCCGACTCAGAAAGTCATTTTTATATTTAAGTTGATTTTCAACTGCTTTGATTCTTATGTTATAGCAAACGTGAACCTCGATTATGTAATAATCAATAAAATAATAATATTTTTCTCGTGTACTGACATAATGATATCATATTTTTACTCTTTATAAAACAATAAACTCTTGGTCCCAATGTTGTTACTTTAAAGAAGTTTAAGTATAACTTGTTATCTTGATAAAATTAATCATTCTTGTATGTAAATCCTCATTTCTTTTATCTATCGTAAGGTGCATGATTTATCCTTGCACCAGAGTAAAGAGACAAGTACGCAATATTAGGTTAACACAGACACCATTGTATAGATAGATCAATCCACACATGATTTTTTAGAAGCATAATAATATATGGATGGGAGATTTATAAGTCTAATTGACTTGAGGAGGGTAGTGACTGTGATGAGATGTACTCCATACACTGCCCGCTACAAAATCCATCTTTCTTGCATGCCGCTATACACGGCGGGTCTGAAGTGCACTCCTGGTGATATTTCTTCAACTCTGTCTTCTCAGCTTCTTCAGTTCCTCCCTTCTTCGTCTCTACAACATATAACATAAATTAGCAACTCATTTTTATCGAAAATAAGTGCGTTCTTTATTCCATTTTAACTGATGTTTAACTTTTTAGCACAAATTTTAAGATTACAAAAAGTATATCTTATACTTGATAAACAAATTTAATTTTTATATCACATTAAGCTTAGATTTTAAATTATAATTTGATATAAATATTAATAATAATTAATAAATATGCTATAATTTTTTTTAACGCCTCAATTTGCGTGAGAAAAATTCAAAACAGTTAAAATGGGATAGAGAAAGTAGTATATATGGTGATTCGACTCCTTCACCTTTCTGTTCTTTTTGAGGGCGTGCTGGAGCCGACTCCTTCACCTTTCTGTTCTCGCACTTGCGCTCAGCTGCATGCACCATTTCCATCCCTACATAAATGTGAATCAGTAAGTATATTAGACAGTGCTTTACAATTCCACTGCTAGCAACACATACACGCACTCTTGATCAAAGGCTCAAGAATTAATTACCATCGATTACTGGGCGAAGCATGAGCACAAGCACAATAGTCCAGGATAATTTTGGTGAGCCACCCATAGTTCTTGTTGTTTAATACAGATGTAGCAAGTCAGGATGAGAAATCATATATATATATAGAGATCACCAATTAATAAGTTTCCCGTGTTATATTCAACTAGTCTTTTTCCCATGTATCTGATTACTATATGAAATACTATGTATATTTTATTTCAGATTGTATGATAAATTTTAGTAATTGATTCAATGCATTTCGCATCTGAATACTAAAAAGAGTGGTTTGCAGGGTCCTGAGAAAGAACTGCTTGCTTCTTAATTTATGGCATAGCTTATCGGACTAGCTAGTTCATTACCTTCCGTAAGAGCAAATGATAATGCTTGCCCAACCAGTGGGAACCCGATAGCAAATCATAACCTAGCCACATAGCTATTTTCTAAAGAAGAAACAGCCTTTATATGTTATACATAATTATCAAACTCCATCCGCTAATATGGAGCTCGAGTGTCATATTCTTTTCTAGATCGAACTTTCCATAGGATGTCTATTCCTATTGGTGTGAAGATTGTTATTTCGTCCGAGGCAAATTAATAAATTTTCTCTTGTTTGTCAAAAAAAAAACTCAGCCGTAACAAATTAATTATTTGTCTTATATCTTACGAAGCAAATTCATCATAAAATATGTTGCTACTCAAATTTAATCACAAATTATCAAAAGGGTTAATAGTTAATGGAACCATATATGTAATTTGGCAGAATTAAATTAGAAAAGCTCATGTGTTGGTTCACTAAAGTGAGGGCATGTATGTTCTACTCCCTCTGTCGGGAAAGATTCTTTACATCATTTCTTCACACTTTTTTTAACACATTTTGAGACTTCTGTAAAGTATAGTTCTATAATATTTTTTAATTTTTTTATGAATAAAAGTTTTTATTCAAAAAAATAAATTAAAAAAATATTATCGAGCAATACTTTATAGGAGTTTTAAAAAGCATGCTGAACGGGGATACCAAGAGCCCCCCTTCTAGAGGCACGCATCTTTCCACTATAAAAATGAACCCGTTTTCTTACGGGGAGCTGATTTAAGAAGTCGAGCTTTCCCCCTCTCAAGAAGAAGATGAGCGTGAAGATGTAACTGAATTATTGAAATCCGTCGCAAGTATAGTCAAGCGTCGTAAGTTATATCTGGTGGGACCCACAATTTCACTGAAATAATAGCTAAACTTATGACACATAAAATCCGTCGTAAGTTCCAATTTATGACGGAACTTTTCGTCGTAAAGTAACTACCGACAAAGTCTATTATGAACATCCGTCGTAAGTTCCAGAGAAAAATTAAACTTACGACATATATTTTCGTTAAAATACACACACCAAATAAAAGGCTAATTTTTTAAAATTTATTGTAATTAATATTAATACGTTACAATCACATCTGTACAGTTGGATCGTCTAAAATAATTTTTTAAAAAATAGTTTCATGTTTCGAGTATGTATTTTATAAAAGGCTAGTGGCGTTAAATATGATTGGTGAATTTACGACGGAATTCGTCGTAAGTTTATATGAAAAAATTTGCGCCGTCTTTAGACCCGCACTTATTTCAATTTTTCAATCTTAAAAATATTAAAATAACGAACTTATGACGGAAGATAACTTTCCGTCGTAAGTTATGAATGTAAAAACAACGCCGTATTCAGAACTGGAATTTTTGATTTATTTTTTCAATTTAAAAAAATAACAATTAGGTTGATATTGGAAAGTGTAGGATATATTAGGTTTCTTTATACAAATAGGCATATCTAAAAGATGTTTCACATTCATTCACCAAAACTAAGATCTTCAATTGATAGATTTGACTAAACGAAGACTAAAATTTAAACAAATTTGACAAAATCTGACATTTTATTTCCATTGAATTATAACAACCACACATTCAACAAAGGCCATACTATCGATTATGGATATAAAACATGTAAAATTGTTTTACACTTTATTTATTTACATCATTTGAATGCGATTTCATCTTCGCTAATGTATCTTGAGCATGTACTAGCTAGGCTAGAATCCAATACTAAAATAAGATGCCACGTCCTTGATCCTGGCTGAGATCTCGGGGCTGAATCCGACTCCTATTGGGCAAGAGATATGGGATTTTCCATTCTTGCTTAAAGTTCTGTTTGTGTACACCATGTTGATGAAATTTCCGCAACTCTTGAAAGGCATTTTCTAGGCATTTGGTGATTGTGGTGATAATTTGGTAACAAGAGGCCGTGATGACTAGCACGAAAAGGAGTAATCCGAATGGTGTAATTGAATTTGCCATTTTTGTTATGTCTATGAGTTAGAAAACTATGACCATGTACTTTAGTTTCATGAGTTGATCTGATGATGAATCAGTATAGGATATATATAGATGAAACAGTTACAAACATATAACGCTAAATTTGTATATTTCTAATTTCTCATGCGGATGCTGCCATTTTCTTTACTGTCCAGCGTGATCATTTTGGATTATCTGTTTTTAATGAATATATCTAGTTGTATGTTTGCATTTTAAACGTACAAATGCCATTATAAATTTTAATGCAGACAATGCCGAACTCTTTGCTTCCTTTTGGATCGATTGCAGATGGTGTGCCTTATTCAATGTATGCAAGATAATAATGTGGTGTGTTTGAGAGACGACGGTTAAAACTAATGGTTTAAATAAATTGTTCTAGATTCAAGGCCATGAAGACTACCTAGGGTAGAGCCCTTATATTATTTTACATGAATCTCTCATATCTCCTTCGGAAAAAAATTGATATATGTTACATTTAATTTGAATTTATTCGGAATCAACGTGTCATTTGGTTTATCAAGATAAAGAGTAAGTTATTCTTTTAAATGAACAAAAACTATACTTTGTGGGTTTGAGAATGGTTATGACTTACGATTAATATTTTTCATATCATCATTTATGAATTCATGTGTAAATTTTGCATACAAGCAATCGAAAATGATAATTTCATAAAATTAAACTAGGAATAATAAATATTAAATTAATAATTTAATTTCAATTGCTGTCTTTCAAACCAAATTCTCAGTTTCAAACCAATAACAATCTACAAACCAAATAACCCCTTAAATGCGTCAAGTATCTAAACAAATGTTTCATTCAAAAATAATATTTTTGACCGCATAACATGCATAATTCCAATGAAGTGGATGTTGAAACACAATTTGAATAAAAATCATGTATGTGACTTTGATGTCTTGCCAAAAAAACATATTTACGTAGAATGCTAAAATATGAAAATTCCTGATTTTGTAATTGTTCAATATCTTTTTGTTGTGGCATAATATATTTTTTTCTAATATTTCCGAATCGAGAGCAAAGAAACTTAGGAAGGCGTGCGATTATTTTCTTTGAGTCTTGTAAAAAATAAAGTGAGGAATGTGTCAAAAGGAATCTATCACAATGCATTTATTGACTAATTTCTTGTAAATAACATTCAACCATTCTCAAAAGAATCAATCTTTTCATATGATAAATTATGATTATCAAGAAAGACTGAGGTGAAGCAACTTATTAAACCCATTTTTACTTGAAAATGTTGGTTTTTAAATGAAGTAGTTCATTTAAAACTTTATTGTCATAAAAGTGACATTATTCGGATAAATTGGTTTAGTAATCACACTATGCACCACCTTATGAAATTTGTCTCTAATGTTTGGTTCTTTCTCCATGTTCAAAAATATTTATTTGGATCCACAAATATCTCTTTAACTGCATATCACGCATATTCTCATCCCTATAATTATTTGTTTTAATTTTTAAAACTCAAACAACTTGATTTATGAAACTCTACAATAAAATTCTATTAATGCTTGAAACTCTTCTAGTGGAACATCAGAAGTGCCAAATACCAAAACATCAAAAATTAGTTATCATCGTATAATTTTATATGGTTATCATCATATAATTTTTTTAATTAGATAATATTATTATTATACTCTAGTGAAAAACTTTAATATTTGTTAGGATTTTGTAATATTACAGTTACCCCGCCAATTGAAATCAATCCACAACAAACTATTTATTTTGATTTTTTAAACTCAAATAATGTAATTTATGAAACAACTCTATAAACTTTCTATCATGTCTTAGAATACAAATAAATAAGGTGTTCACATTGATATTATTAGCCGTGTTCATATTATCCATACTCTTTATAAATAAGCAAAATCGTTTTCAATGTAAATTAGAAGTATTAAATCCAAGTATCAAAATTTGATCATTATACGTTTTATTTTTATTTAATAATAATTATTATACTTTTATGAAAGACCTTCATACTCCCTCTGTCCCACTCATTTCCATACAGTTTCGTTTTTTGGGATGTCCCATCATTTCTATACATTCCTAAAATAGCAACTTCATATAATATAAAACACCATTACACCCACTACTTTCTTCCGTTATCTCCATTTTATAATAATAATAAAAATACTATTACACCCACTACATTCTATATTGGACGGATGAATATAATAATTATGCCATCAACAGAATGATATGCCTAATAAAACTATAAATTTTTGTAAAGCATAATGTAACGTAAATGTAATGACGATAACTCAACACAACAAAAGACAGGAAACAATACGTAAGTATAATACAGGAATCTACAGGTTGGAGTTCCGATACGAACAGCCAAAGACAATCAATGAGACGAACATCAGTCCACTGGAAGAAGTTCATTTTTATGTTCAAGCCTCAGTGAAGAATAAAGCACAATCAGTTTCTGCTATCAAGATTGCCTGAAGATCAAGTATCAAAGACCAGAAGATTCCAGTATATTTTTTTTGATTATTTATAATCAGATTTATCGAAGAAACATCTAACCCAGAATGACTGATCAAGTATATTATCAAGCAAAAGGATTCAAGGAATTATTTCAGTTCGAGTCGTTCGTGAACCAGACCAGTGCACAGGACGTCAGAACATACGAAAGTATTCAGTGGATTCATTCAATGAATTAATTGATCAAGTCAATTAAACGGTTCAGGAAAAGTCATCAGTGGAGAAATCAATTGATATAGATATATATGTATATCATTAATTGTGAATTACTTGAATACAAATAAATTCAAGTAATTAATTAAACACAATTAATTATATATATATGTGTGTGTGTGTGTGTGTGTGTGTGTGTGTGTATAATTCTCAACAAATATGGAGCGCATGTTTTGACCAAGGTCAAAACTCCAAATGTTACTTAGTTTTTCTTCTAAGTACTGAATTCAGTCTACAGTGAGCTGTGGAGGTCAAAGCGCAACTTTTGACTTAGTCAAAGTTCACGCCTTTGACCTCCTCAAGAAGAAAAGCGCAAATTCAACTTAGAATATATTCTAACTTGAATTTACAGTATCACAGTGAGGAAGCGCAAGTTTAAGTGGCGCAACACCAAAGGTCAATCCTCCAATTCCTGCGCAACAATTGACCAAGGCTGTTGACTTTTCTTATACACACTGTACTGGCGCAAATTCATTATGACTTAGAACAATTTCTAAGTCACAAACTCACAGGGATGCACTCTGATGGCGCCATGTTTGACTTTGGCGCAAGTGTTGACTGTGGGGGTACACTTTAACCTCCAATGGCGCAAGTTCGAGCATCTTTGAGTTAGTTTTATTTCTGGACAATTCAATTTAACTACAGTTAAATTGAATTCGTCCAGGACGAACTTAAGTCGTCCAGAACGAACTCGTTAACCATGGTTAGATATTAAAAGCCTATAAATAGAGCTTTGTAGTTTCATTTGAAACTAACTACACACTTTGTAAGTGCACACACTATACACATTCTCGAGAGCAAAGTTAGAATATTGATTTAAATCGAGAGGTTGTACTAGAGTGATTGTAGTCTCTGCAGCCGACACTCGTGTTGGAATTTGTAGCACCCGAGGATTATTTTTAATATAAGAATATTCCCCGACTTGCTGGAGTTGTTTATTTACGATTGATTTAAACTGGACTGAAACAGAATTATTCCGCAATTAAATTAAATCGAAGAAATTGGTATAGACGTATTCAACCCCCCTTCTACGTCTGATTGGACCT
This sequence comes from Daucus carota subsp. sativus, assembly GCF_001625215.2. NCBI lineage: Eukaryota > Viridiplantae > Streptophyta > Magnoliopsida > Apiales > Apiaceae > Daucus > Daucus carota. The sequence continues at coordinate 34,920,978 of NC_030389.2, forward strand.
AACAATTTTGATTTTTAAAACTCAAATAATTCAAACTTAGAAAAAATAACTTGTGAAATTCCTATCCCATTTTAGAATTCAAATAAATAAGGAGTTCATATTGATATTAATACAATAATTTGATTAGCCAAAATCCATATTAATACAAATCAAATCCTTAAATTCTAAAAAGTATAAGTTACTTGACTTTAAATCTCTTTTAAATTTTTATATTAATTTCTCAAAAAATAAAGTCTAGACAATTAACTATCCTTGCTAAGATCTATAAGAACTCTAAGCACCATTATACATAACATTTTACCTATTAGACTTCTAAAAACTTTACAAATTAAAATTTAATATATTTTGCTTGTAAAGGCAAAACATATATAAAAGCTCACAGTGTTAAAAAATATCTAAAGATAATAAAGTTAAAATATGATGTGATAAATATATACAAAGTGGGATCATGACCAAATTCAAAGCATTATTTTCATTAAGACCTAACATTTAGGTACAAGACAATCACAAATTTCAAATTTTACAGAGATTAATGATCGTGCAAGCCAACTTATATATGTTGATGTTCATTATTTTTTTCAATCTCTTTGGAAATCATCAATGATAGCTTCCGCCCTAGATTAACTCTTAGCAACTCTTGCAACATTGATCAGTACTCCAAATTATGATAACTTATATTTATTGGTGCTAAATTCTTTTTCCCATATATTCAGATTTTATCAGTAATAGCTTTTGACCTACATTAACTCTAACAACTCTTGCAATATCTACATTTAAAAGATTTATAAACTATAGCAACGAATTGCTATAGTTTTGCTTTTGTAGCAAGAGATTAGAGGCGAGGTGAAAGAGGCTAGATCCAAGTGTAGCCTAGGTAATATCTCCCCAGATAGTGCTGAGGCCATGGGTGTAAGGGAGGCGCTTAGCTGGATTAAAGACAATCAACTGAACAATGTTTTAGTGGAGACAGATTGCCTTTTGGTTCAGGCAATAAGAAGTAAGGGTGTTTTTTTATCGTATTTTGGCAGGATTATAGAAGAGTGTAAATCTCTTCTATCTGAGGTAAAGGATAGGAGTGTAGTTGTTAAGTTTGTTTGATGGTCTGCGAATATGGTAGCTCATTTCTTAGCTAAGTCTACCTATACAATAGCTGATCGTATTTGGCGGTGGGTGAAAACCATCCCGGGTTCACTGATGTATTGATGAACGATTTGATTCATAAATGAAATTATCTTTCCTTTGGCAAAAAAAAAAATATTTATAAATTATCTTATCCCTACTTGGCACCGGTCATAAGTTAGTAATAATAGCGACTAAAACCAAAAAATTTCGATAATACTTAAAGTATGACTACAGCCAAAAAAATTCGATAATACTTAAAGTGACTGAACCTATTACTCCGTTGAAATATTCTTGAGCAATTGTTTAATATAGGTAGGAGGCAGAATTGACCAGACATGAACATGTACTTGAGCTGAGCTAAATTGGTATGGGATTTATTATGCAGATGCTGCCATTCTCTTTGCTTCCCCTCCAGAAAGTATGCTAATAACATTTTTTAGATAGGGCCAAAATTAAGGGTAACAAAGTATGAAATTACTACAGATTGTTCTGAATTGTTTGTCAAGTACGGTATGGATCTTACACCGGTGTTTCCTGCAAAAGCAAAATGTTGCATTTACATGAAATATTCAACTCCTTTAAAGTGTGAAACCAATTTTTGACAACCTCGCCCTCCCCCAAAACCCACTAATATTAAAACTATTTACCATGCTATCTTATGACGGCAACCTGATATATGAAATCTTACGACGAATTATTTGTGTATTTTATTTTAATTCATTTTGTTGGACAGTAGTTAGTTTTGATACCTAACCTTGCTACTGAATACTTATGACGGTGTGCTTAGCGGGGGAAATCCAATTTATTTTATTTGTTAATGTAAGAATTTTAACACTAAAATATAAACATGATGGAACAGTATTCGGTCATAAGTTCTAGCCCGAGTACATTGTAAGGTCTGTGTACATGATCTGTTGTAAGTATTCCATCATAAGAAGCTGGTTTTGTTGTAGTGTTTAATTCTTTCTGTAGAGTTCTGTGTGGAGGTGAATTTATTAGAAAGAAGATAGCAGGCAGAAGTATAGTACATTGTTTACATAAAAATGACAAATATCATCGACTATTTATAGTCGATGATGTTTGTAATTTTTTTTTCAAAAGAGTATTTATTCATAATTAAGATAATATTCAATTTTTTAACTAAATACTAATATGTAGCAAATTTATACAATTAATTATGCTGAAATCTCATAATTTATTTATTTTGCTAGAATCGGATCTTAAAATTTTTACAAAACATATCTTTAAAACATTATATAAAAATATCATTGTAATATATTTTACATATAATTCACTATTATATTTTATATAAGTTTAGTACATGTCAAATTATGTATATTATGAAGATTGTATTATGTTACACGAAGAAATTTATATTGAATTTTTAATTTTGTAAATTATATCATATTCGTAATTGTAAGACAATATTTTCACAAAATATTATTGTAACAAATTTATATAAATAATAATAATAATTCAATATATATAATTAAGTATTTTGTACCATTGATCATGTTCGAGTATATGAGTACTCATACACCGATCATATTTTATTCAAATTTAATTTAACATTATATTTGGATCATTATCGTAACAAACAGTATCGAACTACACAATAGATTAAACATGAGAGTGAATACATTTGTTACGACAAATATTAAAGTCAAAACTGCATCGCCCTTACTTACCTTCCTACATTTTGATTTTTAAGACCCATAGGATACTTTGGACCAGCCAAACAACATTTGATGTAGGCCCAAAATATAACATCAAATTAATTAACATAAAAAAAAACCCTTTGTTGTAATATACATCTCTTTTTCATGTAATTAATATAAACAAAAATTATGAGAGGCAACCATGCCAAGCGGGCAACAAATCGTAGTATATATAGTTTTGGATGAGGTATGTAGACCCACCTTGGTGCTTGATCAAGATGTACAGGTTCGCCCTCTTGGATCCTGCTTCGGAGTGAGTTATGCAGATCACAAATTCATTGCTTTAGTAATTAAGTGATTGATCACAATTAAGAAACCTTTGCTGGCTCATCATATGTCCCTTTTAAATCATTGTCACTTATTAATTAAATATATATTGATCATTTGTATCACTTTACCTACTTTTTATTTTTTTTTTGTTTAGCTTATCTTTGGCTGTATTAAATTCCGTACCCAACTCATAATTAAGAAATGGTGGGGAAGGATGGGGTGAAAATTGGACTATGTGATTTGAGATGTACTAATCCGCCTTTTTTCTGTGGCTTGATCTTATGCATTTTTTAATTCTCATCTTTATGAAAGTCTAAATAAAATTCCTGAATGGATACATCAAAACATTCAGTAAGTTTACATTGGTGATACTAAAATGGCGGACACTATTGAGCAAAAAAGAAAAAGAAAAGAGATCAGACAGATTGGAGCTATATTTTATTTGAGTACACACGTCCCGATACAGACCTGCAGGCTATATGTCCTTGCTTTTTTCTTGTAGACTCTCCATAATAAATAAGTTTAATGTTAGTGCCAAACAAATTTAACCAACTTAAACCATACAACCAACACAGATTTCATCACACTCTCTACTTTCTTTTTGGTCACTCAACTGACCAGAAACTTGCAGTTGGGTCATCCAACTCAAAAAGTTGTCAGTCACATCATTATACTCTCAAAAATTTTCATTCAGGTCACCGGCCGTTACACTCCGTTAAAAATTTGACGGAAAGCTGACTAATCATCGTGACTTGGCTTAAATAAATCCACCGTGACATGTACAGTCAGCTGAAGTGGCATTTTGGTCACTCAACTGACTACAAACTTGCAATCGGGTCATCAAACTCAAAAAACTTTCATTTAGGTCACTTATCATAATATCCGTTAAAAATTGAAAAAAGAAAGAATTAAAAGCTATCATACATCACCTTTTTTCTCTCTTAAAAATTTCGAAACTTATTAACAAATGAAACAAATACACACACATAAAATCAATAGTTTCACCCACAAAAACTTAATCTTTGTTTATGTATCGTTTTATATATCTTAAGGCCATTTTGAAAAAACTACATAATTATAAATCTATTGTCATTTTATAATATCTTTTGGTCATTGTGGAAAACTCCATCAAAAAATTAATGAGTTTTTCCAAAATGGCCTCAAGATATATACAACGATAAAAGATAAACAAAGATTAAGTTTTTGTTGGTGAAGTTATTGATTTTATGTGTGTGTATTTGTTTCATTTGTTAATAAGTTACGAAAATTTCAAGAGAGAAAAAAAGTGCTCCATGTAGCTTTTAATTCTTTCTTTTTTCAATTTTTAATGGATATTATGATAAGTGACCTAAATGAAAGTTTTTTGAGTTTGATGACCCGATTGCAAGTTTGTAGTCAGTTGAGTGACCAAGATGCCACTTCAGCTGACTGTACATGCCACGGTGGATTTATTTAAAGCCAAGTCACGACGCTTAGTCAGCTTTCCGTCAAATTTTTAACGGAGTGTAACGGCCAGTGACCTGAATGAAAATTTTTAAGAGTATAATGATGTGACTGACAGCTTTTTGAGTTGGATGATCCAATTGCAAGTTTCCGGTCAGTTGAGTGACCAAAACGCCATTTAACCCGAGGCCAGTAAATCTATTCCATATTACTGCAAATGGAGGTTCTTGACCACCAGCACTTGCCTCATCGAATAATCCTACTGCATGAACTTGCCTAGTGTTTGTGGCCATAGGAAGTTGTGCCTTGAACTCGTTTTCGAAATAATCAAAGATACCTGTTTTATAAACTGGTGCAGCAATATCTTTTCTTTGAATTACTCCTCTTCCATTCTCTTCTGTGTTAATCCAAACCCGAATACTGAGCTTCGGCCTTTCTGATACATGCTCCATGTTTAAGCTTACAAGTTTTAAGAACTCCTTATTGTCTACAATTGATGAAGAAATATGTGCCAAATTCTTTATATAATCATCCCATCATCTGTAACCGATAAATAAAACTACGAGTCCAGATTTTAGTAGAAAAAAGGGCGGAGATGTACAGTGTAACACTTGCCTGATATTGTATAAAACTGTTATAAGATTACGATTCAAGAAATATATGTGTGTTTTTTAAATTATGTCAACACATATATTGTGTAACGGCAACAGTATATAGATTATTAGTAGAATCCAAAGTAGGAGATATACTTTGTAACTATTACATAAGGTAGAATAAGACTATAAGAAAACATCACAAAAAATAAAACGGCAACATATATATTTTGTAAATGGTGTGTGGCAACATATAGATATTGTGCAAGGCATATAGTAAATAGAACTCGAGGATGACAGTGGAATAAAATGATATATAATATAGAACTAAAGATGGTATATATGACAATGATTTTATCATGTAACAAAAATATAAAAGTATTATGCAGGATATAGGGCAAGTATATAAATTTTTAACAAAATAAAACATGGTTGGGGTGTAAATGAATCAAATGATTCCTGACCTATTCAAACTCGACCCTAAAATATATGAAATTGTCATGGCAATAATCAAGTTGAGCTCAGCTCGAACTCGAGCTATGTTAATGATTTATTGGGCTGAGCTTGAGCTTAAAATTGCTCCGTTCATGAGACTTAGCAAGATAATTGTGTTTGTATTTTCATTATTATAACTTATAATATGTATGTAATTCATATATTATATATATAAGTATTATATACTCCCTCCGTCCCAATCAATATTATACCGTTTCCTTTTTGGGACGTCCCGTCATTTCTATACATTTTCAAAATAGCAACTTTTTATAATATAAAACACTACTCCATCCACTACATTCTCCCACTATCTCCATTCTATAATAATAAAAACACTATTACACCCACTACTTTCCTCCACTACCTCAAATCTATTATTAAAAAATATGTAGGTCCCACCACTTTACCCACTTTCCATCTAACTTTACTCATTTCTTACACTTTTTCTTGGTCTCCGTGTCCAATCCCAATGTATATAATTCATTGGGACGGAGGGAGTATATGTGTGTGTATAAATCGAACTCGAGTAGACTTATTTTATTCGATCTTTTCTCGGTATCAAGTAAAATTGATTCGAGGTTTCGAGTCGAGCTCCAACATATCAAATTTTTGTAGACTCAAGTTTTGAACTTAAAATTTTTGCAAATATACTAATTTTGGATTGTATTTACAAGTACGGTCTTTTTAATGTGTGCTCAAGGGCACACAATAAACACTAACTTTGATGAGTTTGGTGGGTTTTTATTGGTGGACTTGGTGCAAATGCAGGGGGGCCATCCATATTTATGATTGGAGGACCAATAAAAATGCATTATACTCATGAAAGTTAGTGCTTAGTGTGTGCCCATGGGCACACCACAGAAAAACCGTTACAAGTATACTATCTTCTCAAATTCATCTTTTCATTTTTTTATTACTTATCTGTCCTGCTCTCTCACCTCACTCTCTCTCACAACCTGGACAGGGTACCTGATAACAGGGACGGGATACCGCGCTGATACATCCCTGGATGCTCCCTACTGATATGACGTGGTTTATTCTTACATGGACTAAGCTCGTGCAATCAACCGGCTGAGCTGGCCCGCTAACTAAGGCAGAAATTCTAAAACAAAAAGGAAAAAGGAAAGGCGATACATACATAATATATGAGCATCTTCTTGGGCCATAAATAATTTAAACTCCACAGAAGACATGGACGCCATAGATTCAGTCTTCGATCCACTGAAAAACTTCTCCAAGGACAGCTATCGTCTTGTCAAGCGTTGCCACAAGCTCGATCGCCCCGCCCAAACAGCTCTCCTGTCTACAACACTTCCTTATTCCACCGACGATCCGGTCTCCGGCCTCGAGACCAAACGCAGCCTCCAACCTCCCAACAGTTTATTCACACAATAAATCAATCAGGTTGCCTTTTAGGTTGTAATCTTTTGCCCCGCAAGGTATTCCTTTTTTCTGCATTTACAATTAGTTTCAACTTATTATGCAAATAAATTTAATTTTCAAATTATTTTTTTCAAAGTTGAATTTGTGGTTGTATACAGTTGCAAATATGGTTTCATATGCAACCACCGTATTTTTGCAAATATTTTTTGGAACAAATTATTTTTACGATTTATTTAACAGTATTTTTGCAAAAACTCTTTTGAACTTGGTTATTATAAAAAAAACCCCTAAGTATAATAGATATATCAATATAATATTCTACTATTTTAGTAATATGCTATCTTTTGTGAGATCTTTTAATTAAATAGATTATTTGAATTTTGAATTGGATATTCTCGTATTTTATATAAAAAATTAAAATATTAATTGAATAATAATTTGAAACTTTAATAAATTTTTAAATGATAAAATTTATTTCTCAAAGATACATAAATGTATCAAAAAAATCTTTTAAAATTCATAATTAATACCCTTTACAAAATAGATGCTATAAATGAGTTATGCAAAATTTTAATAAATCTTTCTATTATGGGTCCGAAGACAATATTTAATGAGGACGTCGATATTTAGAATAGAAATATCCCAAACTATAATTGTTTTGGAAAATAAAAAATGATACCACCAAAGAAAGTGTCTTGTAGAATTTAATTTTTTATAAATGACATTTAAAATGAAATGTAACTGTCTTGAAAATAGTAGAACAATCCACGAGTATTGTCATATTGCGGGTTTGAAAATAATATTATACGAAATTGAAAAGTGTTGGTTGCTAAATTGTAAAAACAATAATCAATGACATATGAAATATCTGGAATTTAAAGTTTCATAAATTCGACATTTTTTTAGAAATACTAACATCTTGCTAAATTGGTAGTGTCTAATATTATAATTTAATATTCGCAAAAGTTATATGAAAATGAAATCTAGAATTTTAAAAATAATAAAACTACCCCAAAAACTCACTAACAAGTCTAAAAAGGTTCTCGATCCTCTTCCAAATTCATTTCATAAAAATTTCTCTTCAACCTAGCTAAAAGCCGCTCTTCATTCTTTTCCTCATTCTTACACAATGGAAATGCTCAAAAATGACGACGAAGATGATTGCCCAGAAATGCTTGAGGCGATCAAGTCAGTTGAGCAAATCTTGAATTACAAATTTAAAGACCAAAAGTTACTAGAAAAGGCTTTGACACACCCTTCTTACACCAAATCAGAATCCTATGAACGCCTAGAGATAGTGGGGGATGCTGCTCTGGGATTAGCAATCATTAATTTTGCTTACCTTGCTTATCCTCACCATGATCCGGGTGTTCTTTCGATTATTAGAGCAGCTAACATTAGCACCGAAAAGCTAGCTCGTGTTGCCATTAGCAGTGGTTTCTATAAGTATGTTCGCCACAATTCTCCATCTTTGGATTATAAGGTATTCTTCTGTTATTTAATTAAGAGTTTATGAGGAAGAATGTTATATTAAACCTTCAATTTTTTAGATATATATATTTGATATGGGGTTTCGAAGTTCATTTATGCATAAGTATCTTAGCGACTTTAATCTAACCATTTTATTTAACAACCATACATGTTTAATTGGATCTTGAATTATTTTATCCTATGAAAATGTCCTGAATGGTAAAGACTTAGTTGATGTTTATTCAAATTAGAAATTTAGGGAACACATACAACTTGCCCGTTAATAACAATTTTTAAAATTATAGTCTTGACTTTTTTCTGTATATATAGACTTTCAAGGAATTAAGTGACTAGAATAAGAGTTGATCCGTTAAAAAGAAGAAAAAATTACTAAGAAAATCTGGACCATAGGCATGGGTCATATGTGATCTCTCTCTGGAGGACTCAAAATTTCATGTGATACTTGTATTGTCTTAGGACATTATCATACTATTGTGCAATTAATTTATTCTGGGTAGGTTTTTATACTCTTTCTTCTATCCATGTTAAATTTTTTCTTCTATAGATGTTGATTTGTTGCGAGAGATAGAAGAGATCTAAGTATATGTGTCTTATAAAATCAACCACATGATCAGTTTCTCTGGATTGGAATATGAGGATCTGTAGTTTAGTCATCAAAAAGAAAAAATAGATCATGCACAAACATCATTTTCTTACGGGGTCCTGGCAATTGATTGCTAGACGCGTTTTAATTGGCATGCTATTTTTCGGCTGTTGGATATAGATGTTAATTTTTTGCTAGAGATGGAAGATCTAAGTATATACATGTGTCTTATAAAATCAACCACATGAGTTTCTCAATAAATACCTTGATGGGAATGTGAGGATCTGTAGTTTAGTCATCAAAAAAAATCTAGATGGTGCACAAACATCATTTTATTCAGAGGTCCTGGCAATTGATTGCCCGACACGTTTTAAATGGCATGCTATTTTGTGGCGGGTGGATATTCAATATTCACCGGACATGATTATAACAAAATTTTAATACGTTTAGCCCTTTTTAACCTTTTTAACCGGTGGACGGGTAAAATGACTCCATCCCGCTATTAAAAAGCCCTAGACGAGTCTTGTCTAGCAGTTGAAAAGCACCAGACATGCTAGAAAATTGTTATAATCTCATGCTATTTAAAATGTCCCTGGCAATCACGCACCACAACGCTTTATATAGTGGTAATTGTGGAGAGGTGTTAACAGGGATACTCTAGTATTAAACTTTTATTTCCAATGTACTTATATATATAAATGGGATATGAAACATTGGTCTAGGTTAAAAAGTTTACTGAACTTGTACAACAAGAAGAGGGTATTAAAATTTATGGAGGTGAAATGAAGGCACCTAAAGTTCTTGCCGACATCGTGGAATCTGTGGTTGGAGCAGTATATGAAGACCTTTGTTTTGATTTAAAGGCTACTTGGCTGGTATGTATATGATAATTATTCTTGGTAACTTAAACATTTTTCTTCAACATGTTTTCAAATTTGAAAGTAAAAGTTAAGTAAGAAGTATAAAAAGAGAGGTAAAGATATGTACAAGTTATATTTTGGTGATGGACATAGTTTAATTATAAAGTATTTATATGTTCTTTAAAGGTTGTTGGAGGACTACTTGAACCTATCATCACTCCTCAAATGCTACAAAAAAAACCTCAACCGGTGACACAGTTGTTTGAGTTGTGCCAGAAAAACGGACAACAAGTTGATATCAAGCAGTCCAGAGAAAATGATAAGACTACTGCTAGTATATATATAGATAACAAGTTAATTGTTTCTGCATCTTCTGATCAAAAAGATAACGCTAAACTTCATGCTGCTACTGCTGCTCTAGAGAGAACAATACAACCCACTAGCAAAATGGATATAAGAAGTAGTTTTTCTGAAAATGGTAAGATCGGAACTGCCAAACGAAAGCTGGAGCAATTTAGTCTCAAGAAAAAATGGGCAAAACCAACTTACAGGTATAAATTTCTATCTCATACAAATAATAATAATAATGATCTAGCTGATTTTTTTTATTTGTATGGTACATACTGACCTATGAAGCATGAGTGTGCGTGCGTGATACCGAGGTACAGGAATAGGCAAAACCAAAAATATGGGGATACGGGTGGGGGAATACGGCAAATATTAAAAATATTTAATATGTGTGTGTGTTTGTGTGTGTGTTTGTAACACACACTCTCCAATCAATTATACAAGTATACCTGAGTGCAGAGATCTACAACTTAATATAAACACGCACAAATATATTATTTTGTTTATTTTGACTAATTAACCTTTTAAAATTGTGTGAATTTAAAGTTTTTTATTAAAAAAAGTTGCTAGAAATTACGAACATTGACATTCTGACGTATCGCCGCACCCCCATTTATGTATTCCCGCGTATTCCCATGTCACTGATACGCCACGTGGCGTATCTCGTACGTACCCCGTCGCACTCCCGCACTATGCGTCGTATCCTATACGCAGTTCTTCACCCAGATGGAGTATCCCTACTTTGTAGATACCGGCAAATGTTAACATTGTGGACACTTTATATGTATCTACATTTATTGCATTGCTATATAGCACAGTACTCATTATATATTGTTTTGGTGAACCCTTGTAGACTGGTGAGAGAGGAAGGTCCCAATCATGCTAAGACATATGTTTGCTCGGTTAGTTTAAAAGTTGGTGATTACTTATTTTGCCAAGAGGGAGAGGTTAAGTCGAGGCGCAAGGATGCAGAGGGTTCTGCTGCGCTAGCCATGCTTCTCGGCTTACATGACAAAGACTTATTATGATTTTTCTTATAGTGAAGAAACTTATGTTGTATTTCCGCTCTATTTCTCATATTTAGAGTGTTATAACAAAGTCCTTTGAGATTTATTATGACTTTTTTTCTTCGGTTTACAATATTATACTGCACCATGATAAGAGGTTATCTATTGTATGGTTGATAATTACTTGATTATGGTCAAGTGTGGGACAACTAAATGGTTTTAGCGGTGGTTTAGTAATTGTTGTGACAAAGTAACTTATTTTAACGTGATTAGTTTTATGTAAGTTGTTGTTTCTTGAGTTAAATTCTAATTTATAGATATTTATTCATGTTTGGTATTTTGGTTGAATCTTGTTCAAAGATAGCTATTGTGCTCATAAGTAATTATGTAAGTTCAACAAGCACCAACGAAGTTCTTTTTCATTTCTATGTACTTTTTGATTGCTACGATACAAAGACCCAAACATAAATCAACTAAATTTCTATTTAAAAGTATGTTATGTTTGCTTTCTATGTACCATTTTAATTGCTTTTTAAGAGATGCACACAAATCAATTTTTACATTCATTGGGATGTTTATTTGAATACTTTTACATAGCTACCCCTAATAAAGTCAAACTAAACTATTATTTGTATTGCATGGAAAATATAAGCTACATTTATGAGGGGCAAAATTGAAATTTTCCTGCTAAATAAAGATGTATGAAAACAAGAAAAAGTCACTTATAATAGGACACCAATCAAATTTTCAAAAGGCTGTTAAAATGGAACTGAGGGAGAATATTCTTACTATATTTAGTTTTTTATCATAAAATTATTCCACTTAAAAAATAACTAATATGATAATCCCAACAACATCAAACCCAACTCCTTTACGATATCATAATCCCAAGTTTAGAGTCTCCTTCAAATATTTAAAATGTTTTTTGACATTCGAGTCCTCACACGAGCAGAATCACCTATAATTGTTTCTACAATGTGATATCTATCCCAATTTTTTAGTATGCACGTTTTTCTTGACTACATGAGTCTTCTTCATCAGTGGAACTTGCATAAGTTGTCGAACAATTTGTCAAGTCCATTTCATTTTATCTCCTTGAGTTTGTGCTACTAAATTCTAGTTAATTTCTCAACAAGTTTAAGGGCTCATTTTCACTAGCTTCTTGATCTTGTACCTTAGGCATTTCTTTATCTTCCTTATAATCACAGTCAAAGCTTAGGTTTTCAAATTTTAAAGCATTTTTTGCAGCTTCTTCAATTGTATCCAATCCAGGGCACTTGCCATCATCAAAACTCACATCAAGACTCTCCATCATTTTCTTATGTTGAATAACATAGACCTTCTAAGATTCTCGTCGAAGAATATTCAATAAAGATCCTCATATATTAATTTTGGAATCAAGTTTTCAAACATATATCCAAATTTGTCTTTAAAATAACACATTTGCTTCCAAACATATCAAAATTCTTAATTATAGGATTTTTTTTCCTCACATGATTGAGTAAGGTGACTTGCCATGACTATTGTAGATAAGATTTCTATTTTGAATGTAGCATGGTGTATCAGCGACTTCTTCCCGAATGCTAGTTGGCAATTGGCATCCCACGGCATTTTTCTTGCAGCTTCAACTATAATTTTATTCAGTCTTTCTACAACTCTATTTTGTTCAGTAGATTTTGGTGCTGAAAATCTTCAAATATGTCTTGATTTTTGCATAAATTAGTAAGCACAATATTTGTAAACTTAGTGCAATTGTAACTTATGTGAGTCACTACTGATTTTTTGGCCAGTTTTTTGAACTTCTTTATGAGTTCAATGGTGATATATGTGTAGGGTTTTGAGCATCAAAAGCAACGAAAAAATATGAAATTTATAAATCGAAATCATCCGCGGGATCAATGAAAACATATAATATTTAATTCGAAGATAGATTATTACCAATTAAAGCATCATGGAAGCTGCATTACGATCTACGTTTCTATTGTATCCGCACGAATGCTTGTTACTCAAATAAGAGATGTTTACTAGCACACATCAATGAATTTTCTCTAACTCTCAAACGCCCAGGATATTTCGGAAAAATTTCTTCACACTATTTTGACATTTTAAGATGTTTATACAAAGAGACAAATATGTAATTTAAAGCACAATCACATTGGATTTTAATTGAAATATGAATTTAATTAAATAATTAGTTAATCATACTTAATCAATATTCTAATGTAATTTGAATTATGATAATAATTAAATTCAAATTAAGTATTAGGTATTAATTAAATCTCACCTAATCAACAATATAAAGACCTTTGAATTATTTATTAATTTAAGATTATAATTTATGTTAATTCTCATTCAAGAGTTCGTGTGATTTTCCTTATGATGTTGGTGGTCGGAGTTGATGAATGGGGCTGGTGGCCGGATATGGTGGGCATGAATAGTGACTGGGTGTGGTGATTTTCAGTTGCCGGCGGTGATTTTTCGTTTTCTTGTTGTGATTTTAGATTTTCCAGTGGTGATTTTTGGTTTGACGATACTGATTTTATGTTTGTCGGTGGTGATTTTTTAGTGATTGTCGGAGGTGCTGGTGGCCGGAAATGGAGTTCGGCCGTGGTTAAAGGTGGCAGGTGGTGGAATCAGAAAGAAGATGTTATAAAATATTTTAATATATTAAAATTTAATATGTGGTGAAAGATTGATAGATACAAGATATTAAGATTGATTTATATCTCACAATAGTGGAAATGAGCGTGAGTCGAACTCTATCGAGTATTCGACTCATATTTTCTAATAAATCAGACTGGTTACGGCCTTACGGGCTAGTTCAAGACGGG